>NW_008236973.1:3667295-3734161 GCF_000691975.1 Corvus brachyrhynchos | reverse complement strand
TTTAACTACAGCCTTCAGATGCCATTTTCCTCACACTGATGCGTGAAATCAAAGTGCATCCATTTCCTGGAGTGTCTGAGAAGCACATTAGTGCTGGAGCTCAGCTGGATCCCTGGCTGACTGAGTTTGTCTGCTTTACTTTCAGAGTCTATGTGGGTTTGTTTCTTACTAGACCATGCTGCTGAAATCTTTGTAGTTCCTAGCTGTGAACAGAAAAGGTAAGAATTGAGAACACTAAATTGTGAGGAGTTGTTGTGTCCCTTGAAGGCAGAGAGGCACAGACAAATCAGAGAGCTGGGCACTCACCAGCCATATGAAGTTTAACAGGGGCAAGCGGCAGATTCTGCAGCTGGGATGGGGCAACTCTGGATGTATGGACAGACTGGGGAACGAGACTGGAGAGCAGCCCTGCAGAAAGGGACCTGGGGGTTCTGATTGACGGCAAGTTGAACGTGGGTTTCAGTGTGCCCTGTCAGCCCAGAGGGCTGACCCTGTCCTGGGGCACACCAATTACAGTGTTGCCATTTGGTCAAGGGAGGGGACTGTTTCTTCTGTGTCCTCCTTTCAAAATCTGGAGTCTTCCCTCATGAAGCTAAGAACTCAATTCCCAGCTTCTTTCCCTGTGTCAGGCAGCCACACCTGTCAGTTTAAGTGTACTCTAAAATCGGGCTTTGTTGCTGGGGAAAGTTCAGGTTCACTCTTAACTGATATGTTTGTTTTCCTTCAGTAGTGGAAAAATTTCCCCAATTAGCGTGATAGATGTGGTATAAATACCGGGTGTAAATCCCATTAAATCATGGGTTGGGCAGCTTCACTTTACAGCCCTGTGTTCATGCCCACTGGAAAGCCCAGCAGTGAAAGAGACCTCTGAGCCCTATTTCATATACTGAGTCCCAAGAAATGCCCAGCGTCATGCTGCCATTCTTGATCATTCTTAAATCACACGGTGAGTCAGGAGGAGAGTTTTCTCAGTTGTGAGAATACACCTCTGTTTTTGCACTTGGTTCCAGGAGAGATTTCACATCTGTCACCACAATGTCTCCTTTATATCCTTGCAGAGGTGCAGGAAGGATAGGAGAAGTGGGAACCCACTTTGCTCTTGAGGATGCATAGGGTTTTGGAGTGTACTCATCATCTAGTGATACAAGGGAGCATGTGACCTCCTCCTGTTGGAGAAGGTGAACCCTGCTTATCAGGCTGCTTTTAGCAAGGTCTGAGCTGAAGCAGGTAGGAAGTTTGTGGGCCAAAGCTCTTGAGCTCCTTGTTCTGGGCAGGAGCTGTGCATCTGCTCTCTGCATGGTGCTGCTGCCTCATTGTGGCTGTTGGCAGTGGCAACCGAGAGTTGTTTTTCTGAAGCCCTTGTGAAGCAAAGAAGAACAGGAGTCTCAAAGGGGTAAGTAATCTAAGTTCCTGTTGCTATGGACAGTGTTACTGCATAGTCCTGTTCTTATCCTCAAAGGAGAATGTCTCTTCTTGTATCTGAGAGCTGATGAGCCTCTCCACGTACCAGACTTTCGACCTGCAATTTTCTTACCTTCTGGTCTCAGCCTGCACTACGTGAGTCGGGAAGAAGCTCAGTCAAACAACAGCTTTGCTACAAGAGCAGGGCCAAAGCCCTTCAATATGATTATTGTGATGTTTTCCATCTGATTACTGCCCACTGTGGTAATTTTGATAATGTATGAGTCAAATTGCCAGAAGTAATTGATATTACTAAAAAAACAATTACCAAAGCTGTAACCATATCCAAGTCCTGTTTCTAATTGGTTCTACCTTTGTAATCTATTCAGTGACCTAATAAATAAAGACATAGACATAAATAGGTATGTGTATAAAAAATATTTAGTATGTTATCTGGAAGCATCATCTTTAAAGCTGACAGAGAAAAGGGGAATTTTTGCAGTTGCTCCCAAAATTGTGAACACAAGATTCCATCAGTGCCACAAGGCTATAAACACAAACTAATGAGAGTTGATGGGTGATCAGGACTACCTGGATGTCGCACCAATGTCAGCTTTAGGGCAGTCCTTGTGTAGGATCATATAGCAGACTATTGTGGCTACTCCTGTTTGATAGCAGAGGTAGAGATGTTGTTACATTCTATATGACAGCAATTAAACCAACTAGTTCGGCAAATACCTTAATTTATAAATATGTGGGCAAAATTGGCCACTGATGTCTTGTATTAAATCAAATTAGTCTTTATTATGTATTGCCTGTGTCTTGATCTGGTATTCTGCTTTTGAGGTTTGGTTGTTCTGGATACAACACCCATTTCAGTAAGCTTACATCGCATTGATCTGGCCTTTCCCCGGCCTAATGAATATATTATTTGCAGAAGGTATTTTTTGCTGCTTCACAATAAATTTGCAGTTGTCTCTAGTGTTTATATAAAGCAGCAATCTAGTTGCAGTTGATTCTTCAGAACTGGGTGCACAGAATGAATGATCAAGTATCCTGTATTAATCTAATACTGGGCTATTGAGGCTTGTTTGAAGTGATGTGCACCAACATTCTTTCCTCTATAGTGGCAGCACAGAAAATGAATTTGGCCTGGTTCCCTGCCACATGCTGCACCTCCTGAATCTCCTGCTGCCTGAAAAAAAAATATAATTCATATGTTAGCACAGGCTAATGCTTTGCCATAGCATATGTTACAAAACTTTTAAAGGGCCAAGGCTGATTGGAATTGCTTTCTGATACCTCATCTAGCTGCATGTGCAGTGTGGCACCTGCCAGGTGAGACCTACCTGCTCTGCAAGGGATGTTCAGGAGTGCTGTCCATGATATTGGACTATTTGTAGGAGAGTATGAAGCAATGTCACTCTCAGGCACTGACAGCAAAGTGTCTGAACAAGAATTGATCACCTTCAGATTAGATTTTCCCTGCAATTCTGCATATGATCCTGGACATGTGTTTGTCAATGCTCTGAAGAATTGCTTAGTGGTGTCTGTTTCTCTCTACCTTACCTGTAAAAGGGAAGGCCTGGAAAAATCTCTTCTGCTCACTGCACATGGCTTGCTGCTGTGGTTTATAGCAGCTGGCAGCTCAGCTCCATGCAGCTGCTCATGCACCCTTGGTGAGATGGGGTAGAGAATTGTGAGGGTAAAAGTGAAAAAACTTGGATTGAGATAAAGATAATATAAAGGTAAGGCCAAAGCTGCATGCACAAGCAAGGCAAAATGAGGAATTTATTCACCACCTCCCCTGGGCAGGCAGGTGTTCCTGCCATCTCCAGCAAAGCCAAGCCTCTAAAATGGTCTGTTTTAGGCAGCTGTGTATCCATAATTTTCCTTTGTGATGCTTGACAGAGCACAAATAATTTCTGAAATCAGAGCCTGGCTCAGCTGCTATCCATCTTGGTTTTCTGTTTGTGTCTCTCTCTCTCACTTTAAAGTTTCTGCATCTACCACTTTTAGCTACTGTACCTGGCTATTGTCAGGAAGACTATGACTCTTACCTGCTGGGACTTTCTTCTGATAGAAATCTCAATGACTATATAGTTGAATTATTTGTTGAGACATTGTTTGCAGTCCACGAGTTAAACCAAGAACAACTCTGGATTGCCTGAGATGCACTTTAAAAGATGTTCTCAGTCAGAGTTTTTACTGTAAGTGAATGTAAAGAGAAGGGAGGGTTTGCTTAGAAAATGAGCTGGATATACAGATTTTCCTGCTCACTCCAAGTGTTTGCCATTAGTGTATGTGATGAAAACAGGAAAAAAAAATTGGTCAGTGCCAAAGTGATGGAAATAATAGTCATGTTACTAGGAAAAAGCATTTATTGTAAAATATGAGAATAATTAGAAGCTACAAAGAAGAAAAGGAGCATCTTGTTAAAACTGAATATTTTATTTCAAAGAAAAAATATGATACTGAGTATCTTGGCTTTTTAGGATTGTTAAAAAAAAGGCCCCAAACTGTATTATTTTAGTGCTCTTCCAGGGCATCTGTTATAAGCTGGGCATACTTAGAGACTTAGTAATGATAGCAAGGCACAATTGTCTCCTTCCTGGCATTATTGAAACTCATTGTAGTCACATCCCTGGGATTTGTCGTTTTTGCTTATAAGGAAGGTTTCATGTATGAAAATAGTGTCATCTTCCATTTTTCACTGGCAGACACATTCATTTTGCTAAATCTCCTTTGTTCATAGATAATTTCTTACTTTCAAATGTTATGCAAAAATGACATAATTGTTTTTTGTATAGCATTTGTCTGTAGTGAGTCATTTAGGTAAAGAAAAATGCATCACTGAAATAGAACTGTGGTGGTAAAATAAGGGCTTTAGCCTGTACGTGGTCTATGCCCTATGAGAGAAAACTCGATAGGGTTTTCAGAGAAAGCAAGCCATTGCAATTTCATCTTCATGAATGCATTTGTAGCTTAAAAGGAGCTTAAGCTTTAAGCCTCACTAACAATTTACTTGGAAACAGCTATACACTGCATGTGGCTTTTTTCAATCTGGTGTGGGTTATCTGCAAGCCTCCTCCCCTACATCTCACTACTAGTAGTAATCCCATTAGATGATTATAACTGGTGTCCTCAACAGACAGATTTAGTCATAATTGAAAAAGAACTTCAAGAGTGTTTAATCAACTGTGTGGTCATTATATTAGTGGAGACTCATGTACCATATAACTTTGCCTTAAGTGAAGTGCATTTATGGCCTGGGGCTGAAGAGCTGTTATGATCCCAGGAGTGAGAAATCCTTATGCTTGTGTGAAATTGCACCAGTTTCTCAGTAGCAGGTAGAATTGGCCTTTAGAAGAGAAATATTTTTATTTTCATACAACTTTCTAACCTTTTTGTCTAACAATAGTTATCTTTGGCTGGTGATGTCTGATTATGTACAATTTAGTTCTCTGTTTTCACTGGAGGAGAGGGAATGTTATTGAGGGAAATAAGTTGACTTGGTTACCCGTGCAGATGGAGACTTAGGGAGAAAGTTTTAAACTTTCTCCATCTACAGAGCTGTTTTAGGAATAAACCAAAGCATTGGAAAAGCTGTAATGTGTTCACCAAGAGCGGATCTAGATTTGTCCAAATAAATGAACTCTGCTGATAGCTTATTGCATATGCGGACAGAAGTTCATAAATAGTAACTGAGCTCATGTGCTCTCCTTGAGCTGGCGATAGCAGGGAAAGGTGTCCATTATGAATATAGCTGTGTATTTGAAACCTTCAGTGTCTTGTTGAATGTAAGCTGCACAGATTCACAGTCACTCTGTCAGAGGTGTGCTGCTGCTGGGATGTCCAGCCTGCACATACAAAATACACAGAATATTAGTGTCTAATCTCTACTGAACACTGAATGTGGTGCACTAACAAGACAATAGCACTATGTTTATAGGCTGTGCTGGCCAGGAGGAGCAGTTCTACATGTTTCTGCAGTTTGGTGTTTGCTGTAACTCTTGTTATGTTCATACCTAGGACTCCGGTAACACAGGAACTGTGGTGTTAGAACCTGGGGAACAGGTACTGTGTCTGAGTTTGCTTTCAGAGGGGGAAAAAAGCTGAAAACTGTTACATCTGCTTGACTAACTTTAACAGCTAACTCTGAAAGAAAGTTGCCGTTTCACTACTCGCTGAAAGAAATAGAACATCTTCTGGCTGAAAGGTAAGAATTTCAATGGAAAATACAGATTCAGAGAAGGATTATACAGTGGAATCTGAAGCATGGAGAAAGCTGCCACTGAAAAAAATTCTGGTTTGTAACATTTGCCTTCAGTGTATTACCTAAATAAGGTCTCATTTAACATTGTTTCCTGAAGGGTCACTAAATGTGTGATATAAAAACTGAGTCTTTTCCTTGATGGAAAGGATCTTTCCTCACCTGAGCGTTGTCACATCTGCCCCAAGGTGAGATGGGCAGGATGTCAGGCATTTACAAGATGGAGAAATGAACAGTGGGGCAGCAAGATTCCAAGACAGTAAACGAGGGGTTTAATTTCTGATGAAGACCTATGAGCTATGTCCTGTGTGAAGCTGAAATCCATTCCCCATCTTGCACTTGGTAATCATTTCACTGTTTCTTCCCAAAGGCATTCTGCTGCCTAGGGTTAGTTTTGCAGAGAAGGGGAGGAAGACTGTAGTGATCAGCTGGAAAAAGTAAAATGTATTGTCATCCCTCAGCACCCTGCTCTGTCAAAACATGGTGAAGCACAAGTAGGACACGCCTGCTGAGATGCTGCTATCAAACAGTTCATATCAAGAATGCTATTGCTTTCTAACCTGGTATCAGGGTGGGTGAGAGGATGTGCAAAACACAGAAAAGTAACAAGGGTAGATTTAATTCCTCATAGGCTTCACCTGAGTGATCATCATCAGAGCAAACTAGTCACAATGAGAAAACAGCAAACAGACTCTTACAGCTTCTCTGTGGACTTGCTGCTTCTGCACTTAGGGATGGGGTATACCCTACTGCCAGCCCAGGGTCCCCTGGACTGTGCCCATCACATCAAGTTTCAAGTCCCAAGTAAGATTCTGTTTTGGTTTGTGAACTCTGGTGCATCGCACTGAGTTCAGGTTCTTGATATTCTTCTGTACTAATTCCTGTTTTGCTTGTCACAAGGTTTCAAGTGCTTCTGAGGTACTAAGGTGTTGCTGACTGATGAACTGACAATGCAAGCTTTAATCCCCACTGCTTCTTTAGCCTTATACTTATTTGATGATGGAAGAAACAGCTGAACCTGATAGAAGAGCACATCAAAGCCAAATAACTCAGCTAACATATTTTGTAACTAGTGTGTTTCTCAGAAGCAATAAGATTATATGGATCAGCTGGTGTGCTTTGTGTCTGGTGAAAAGAAGCTTATTTAAATTAAGAGAGCCAGGAAATCTGTGCCTCAGTCCAGAAGGAAGATGGGTTCCACAGAAGACCTTGAATATCCTCAAATCATCATGCAATACAGCAATGGATTTTTAATTTCAAAGGTAAGAAATATAACTCAGTCTTAGAAAGAGTATGCCTCTTTAGACAGAAATATTCAAGGATTTCTCTTTAGGTCCTAAATGTAAGTCTTTGGAAGAGGTGAAAGCACTGGTATAATGACTGTTTTTCCAAACAGCATATTTTTAAGGCACAAAGGTAAAACTAGTAATTCTGCACTTCTTATTGTTTACTGACATTATTTGCTTAAGCTCACAGGCATAAAATTATAGTATCCAGTGCAGTGGATGATTTTTTCCTCATTTACTACTTAGTTTCGTGCTGTCCCCTGCTGCATCTCTGGCCAACATGGTAACAGAAGGAATGCTCTTCGGGTTGTGCAAATACTACTGCACCTTAAGCTCCTGAAAGGCAGAGCTGACAATTAAGAGAGAAAAAATAGATAATGAAAAATCACCTTGTGAGAAAAAGAAGTGCCCAATGCTTTCCAAATTAACAGTGTTAGTACCATGTTTTTGAGAAACAATTTCAACTTTGATTAAGCCATGTTCTTACTCAGGGTAAAAGGAGCTTCATTGTACAGGAATTGTAGCTCAAATGATACAGGCAATCAACTGAATTGATGTCTTTGTTACCGTTTCAGGAGTGTTTATATGACCAGAGTAATAGGCTAATACTTGTAAAGTTGACTGTGTATAGCTAAAGAAGGATGGTGGTGTTTTTTTTTTTTTTTATGTAATGGTTAGCTATGTCTGTCTGAATGTTGACAGATATTGCTGGAGAAGTTACATGCCTTCTCTATGGAAACACTGGGCAATTTGCTGGCTTGAATGAAGCAGTTCTTCTGGATGAGAGGAAACTCCCTGCTTCTGGAAGACCACTGTAGTCCTTCACATCAGACCCTGAAAACAAGGTCCATAGAATGGGATATTACTCCTATTGCAAGCCATGAGAGAGTCTCCAGGGTTCACCGAAGCATGTGTTAGACTCTTAGTTAAAGAACAGAAACATAGACAGAGAGCAAGCCCCCCACCACCAAGTCTTGCCTTTGTTCTTTCCAGGAGAATGTAAGAATGTGCTCCTAAACTAAGGAAGTGGCAGGAACATTTACACACAAAACCTGATCTCTAAATGTGGACTTTTGGAAGCCAAAAAGCATTGGCTGGCTTCATTGGAAAACTAAAAAGGAAATGCATGCACAGTATATTATATCAGTGCTTGGATAAACTACAGTTTAGTAATTGGACTTGTTTGTATGAAATACAAGTTCATCTGAAATAAAGATTATTATATGTATATTTTTTCTAATTAAACAGCTTGTGAAATGCAGTAGGCTTTAGTGCTTTCACCTAATCCTTCAGTCCCACCTTTCCCTACCCCAGGTTATGTTCACTGCCTGTGAGTTGGGGGTGTTTGATCTTCTTCTGGAGTCAGGAAAGCCTCTGTCTTCAGATGCCATTGCTGCACATCTGGGGGCCAGCACCATAGGGATGGCAAGACTGCTGGATGCCTGTGTGGGATTGAAGCTCTTGACGGTAGAGATGACACAAGAAGGAGGTAATGAAGGCAGAGAAATGGGAATAAGGTAAAAGACAAACCTCTGATGGTTTTGAAAGTGAGGTAAGATGTGTGGGCAAAGGTGATACCAAATGTTAAGTCAGTTAATGTAGCTGGAAGAAAGAGAGAATCACTCTTGGGATTCACTCTTCAGCTGAAAGAGAAGAGGCAAATGTCAGCATCATCAGAGGAATAAAGTGAAACACAGGTGCAGGGCTCTATATCCCTAAACTTCTTTGTGCATGAGCCTCATGTGACCTTGGAGAAGATATTCAGGATCTCTTCAGAGCTTGTCTCAAGAAATCTCTGGAGTATGGGCAGGATTTTAAACTTTAAAAGAAAATGCCAGGGTTGATGGGTAACAGCATGATTTAAAAACAGGTTTTGGGGTTTTTTTGGTTTTTACTACCATGTGAACTATTTTGTTAGGTTATTGATCAGAATTGGAGGTGATGTAAGTTTGTCCTTATGTCAGAAACATGGAGTCCACTTGGACAGAAGGGATCTCTGGCCATCAGACAGCTGGTCAGGACTAGCTAGAATCTCACAAGTTGTGTCTCCTGCTCTGCCTTGTGTTGGCATGCTCTGTTTTAGGGATTATAGCTGTTGCCCAATGTGTTTGGGGAGAGCAGGATCTATTCCTTTGATACGCCAGTCCTGTGGGTGAGTGATGCCACTGCAGATGCATTGGAGGGAGTGGGGGAGATTTCTGGGAGTCCTGTCCGCAGAAAGTTCTGCCCTAGTGAGCTGAGAGAGGGTAGGGGTGGCTGGCCTGATGTTTTGGGGACCTGCTGACCTTGTCGATCAGAAAAAAAGACTTGTCTGCAAAGACTTCTCATTTAAATAGAGCACACTGAAAGCTTCCTCTGAGAGCAGAAGACCATATGTAAATGATAACACTTGTAGGGCATTTATTTTGCTCTCCTTGAAAGAAATGTTTGGTGCTGGAGTTAGTTAGGGAGATAGTGTTTACCCAGATTGATGGGGCAACACACGTTTCAGCAGCCCTCACTCACTGGTCATTGCAGTGGAAGGATTTGGTTGTAGAAGTAATGTAACTGTGTCTTTGGCTCTACAGACATCTTGTGGTGATAAACACCAAGCTGTACAATAGACCTGACAAGGTGTTATATCGTGTATGTTAGTAAATAAATGTATTTTACCCTTTAGCCCTCTACAGAAGCACAGAAATTTCCAACATCTACCTTACAAAATCAAGTCCAAAGTCTCAGTATCACATTATGATGTATTATTCCAACACAGTCTACTTGTGCTGGCAGTACCTGGCTGATGCTGTGAGGTAAGAAGGAATGTTGTGTGCTGTCTGTTGCTTTTCAGCATCTGTGTTGCTGCTCTGAGTGGTGTGTTTCTGGGGAAGAGCTCAGTAAAGATGCTGGCTGGTTCTCAGAAACTAAAAGCAACAGATAACATGGCAAATATGTGTGGATTTTTTTCCCCCTTGTTTTCCATTTGTGTATGTTCTTATTTTCCTTTTCCCTCTCATTATAGAGAAGATCTAGAAATCATATTTCTTTATGTTTCACCTCCAGGAAAGCTCTTTATCATTACAGTGGCTCTTACTGGAGGTGGCATCAACAAAGTAAATGCTGAGTAATGGTGGCTAAGGATCCTTCTGTTGCAAAGGCTTATAGGAGCAGTTAAATATGGATCTGGAGTCTCACTTGTTCCAGTCCTTGCAACTGATGACCAAACACAGTGTAGATGATGGTGATGATTGCACCAGTCTTGTACCTTTACTTCAGGTGTGTTCCCATAAATCACAAAATCATAGAATGGTTTGGATTGGAAAAGGCTCTAAAGATCATCTAGTTCCAACCTTCCTACCCTGGATGCCACCCACTAGATCAGGTTGTTCAAAGTGCCGTCCCAACCTGACTTTGAAAGGGTCATTCTTGTGAAAGGGTGAGAAATATATCAGCACTCTCACATGCTTTTTAAATTGCTATTTTAGAGAAGGAAGGAACCAATATGAAAGAGCTTTTGGCATTTCATCTAAAGATCCTTTTGGAGTGATGTACAGGTAATCATTAGACTATTTATAGAAATTTTATTCCTCTTATTTTGGATAAAACTAATGTTTTTAGTTATGGCTCAGGACAATTAAATATGTGAGAATTCCTCTCATCAGCATCATGCAATGTTTTTATTTCTCAACAATATTATTACTGGGACACTGTCTGATATTTTGAATAGAAGTATATAATTTCCTAATCTGAAAAACATCACAGATCTCTGACAGAGGCAATGGTAGCTGAGGGAAAAAAAATCCCTTGGAAATTCTGAGAATGAGCAGCGTAATACATGGTTGGATGTCACTAGTCTTAATTCCCTATTTAAATGCATGAATTCATAGCTGTCCCCTCCTGCTACAGTAATACTCAAGGTAGGTTTATATGCAAAGAGGACATATTCTGTGTCAATAAAACCAGAGACTATTGTTTAAGCTAAAACATGTAGTAACAGTTATATGATAGGAATCACCAGGGATATGGTAAGGAACCTTTTCTCTGTGCTGTGTCTGCGTTGCTAGATCAGATGAAGAAATGCTAAAATTCATGGCTGGCCAGAACTCGGTATGGAGTATATGTGGCAGAGATGTTCTTGCTGCATTTGACCTTTCCCCTTTCACGCAGATCTATGACCTGGGAGGTGAGTGTCAGAAGATCTTCTTTAAAAAGCCTCTGAACTGTCTTTTATAAGCTCTGTAGAGGAAAACAACTACTATGTTATATGATGGGCAAAACAATGGAAAGCAGGACAGATCTCAGCAATATGAGGAGCATTTTACTGATTTGGTTGGGTTAAAAACAGAAATGTGAAAATGCTGAGAGCATAAGGAAGCTGAATGCTTTTCTTTAAAATCTCATTTATGTGAGTAGTCACTCATTCCCTTGTGGCAGCTTTAGCATTTTTTCATGCCTTGCTTGATGCATTCTTCTAATGCTAGACCCTTTCCTTCTTCCCTTTCAGTCACAGTTGTTGAGGTACTGCCTACAGCCTCTTATCCTACAGCACTCTGCTGTCCCAGCACCGCTGAGAGCTGCCAGGATTCATGGGATGAAGCAGGCTCCCTCCTGGCCTCCCTCACTTCTTCCCCAGACCCTGGTTTAGTGACTGTTTCTTCATTTTTCACCTTCTAGCACCCGCAGCTGGGTCTGGCTAGTAGGGAGCATAAGAGCTGTAAGGGCTGGGGCTGACCCCACATGCTTGGGTGCTGCAAGCCGTGGAACTTCCTGCAGAACACATGGAGACCGTGGCCTCTCCTGCCCCTCCTCTTCCCTTTCAGCAACATGTGGGGTGCAAATGTACATTGCCAGCTTCCACGAGGCTGAATGCACCATTGCCTATATGATTTCATGGGGGTGTCACTGAACAGGTTGGTTTTGTGTCAGTGCTGACCTTTTTTTACTGTCCCCAAAGGAGGCGGAGGAGCTTTGGCCCGCGAGTGTGTTTCTTTGTATCCAAATTCTACTGTCACAATTTATGACCTGCCCAAAGTTGTGCAAGTGGCCAAAGAACAATTTGTTTCCCCTGAGGAGTGTCAGATCGCTTTCCATGAAGGTAGGTGTGGACAGTGGTGTGGTGTTCTCACAGCTGATGCTCCGGAGCCCTGGCTCTGCTCAGAGGTATCATACTGGAGGCTCAGGTCTCCAGCTGCCCCTTATGGGGACCGTGTCTCAGGCTGCAGCCTTCCCAGCCTAGGTCTGCAGCTGTCTCAGTTGTCTATCAGAGCTATCAGAGACACAACTCAGTTATTCAGCAACAGAAGTTCTTTATTCCTGGAGAGAACTATTTAATTTCTTCAGAAGAAGGTACATTAGAAATAAAAAAAGCATCCTGCAGTTTTGAAACCTGCCATGCTTTTTTATAAATTTCCCTAACACTCCCCTTTTCTCCCATGCAAACCTCCTGGTAGATGTGAGGGATGCCAGGCATGCTCCTGTTTTCCTTCTCTGGTCATGACTGATTTACTTTCAAGTCCTAAGATATTTTATACCATGAAAATGGGTGAGCTAGCTCATGTTCCTCTTGCCCAGGCCACTGATCCTGCGTAGTCTTTGTACCATCTATGGGGAAAATGATTATAGGGAGATCTCATTTTTAATGTTTACAAAAATTTTCAAAGTGCTGGAATTGCTTAGTAGTGCTCAAAGCTCAGAGAGAGAAAAGAAGCCTTCAGGAGAGAAGGGAGTGTATAAAAACGAAGATGCAACAAAATGGGAGAAGAAATGACACATTAAAATGCTGAGAGAAAAATCTGAATGCAGTACACCAGGTGCTAAACAAAAGGCATGACAAAGCTAGTGCTAGGAGGTGAGAGATGTGTATTTTTACCTACAAATTTATGAAGTAACTCCATGATTACCAAAGATCTTTGAACATTTTCTTAGATAAGGCAATATTCTTTCCTTCTTTTTCATGACAGAAACCATGTGAACCTATCTCCTTAATGCTTTATGAATCTGAATTTCTGTCACTGGAGAAAGCCTAAACTCAAATGCATTCCTGTGCATCAAAGGCTATTTCAGGATGAGTTGCTGCCTTTAAATATTTTAGATCTTCTTGAGACTGAACAAGAGCAAAACTCCCTACCCAGTGCAATATAGGACTTTTACCTGGTAATTCCATCGCTGTATGATATATGTGAAGGACATGGCAAGCCCAGAGCTGAACAGAACTAAAAATACTTGCATAACTCAGCTCTCAGTGTTGTGGGGATATAATGTTTTGTAATGCATGTATTCTTGCTTTACAGGAGACTTCTTTAATGATTCAATTCCTGAAGCTGAACTGTATATTTTATCCAAGATACTGCATGATTGGGATGATGATAAATGCAAACAACTGCTGGCAAAAGTCTACAAAGCTTGCAAACCTGGTAGGTAGGTGTGAGCTCTTGAAGAGCAGAGAGTGTCTCGCTCATCAGTAATGTGAAGCACACCAGTCTTGATGCTGAGTTTGCGTGATAGACTTTCAGTGTGAGAGTTTCTTGGTTCAGTCCTTTGCTTCCCTGAGCTAGCTATGTGCAGCTGAGACAAATAGCACCTGGCCTAAGACCTCTTTGTTTGGCTTCCAGTTTTTGTCTCCTTTTCTGCAGGGACTCCTCTTTCAAGGCATGAAGTGTAAGGATTGAGAATTTTGGGTATTGTTTAGATATGTGTATACATCATAGTAAAATATCCTATTAAGCATCCCAATGAACCCTCAGAGTTTCAAAAGCACTGCCTAAGAGTCAGCTTCTGTGCAAAATCAGTAAGGTCCTGTGAATTTCAGCTGGGGAAATGTCAGCTTAGCACCCCTTTATCCCTTGGACATCAATACCTACATTGCCAAGCAGAGACATGCTCTGATGCTTTGGCTCTTTCAGTGTCTTCTGTGATGCTGAAATATGACTTAATGTAGAGGCTGCTTCTTCCTGAAAGTAAAGGTTAGGAACCTAAGTAACAGCTCAAAAATAGCTCATCTTTTCATCGGTCAGGGTGTGGTTTTCTCTTCATTCCACCAGGTGGTGGAGTGCTGCTGGTTGAATCGCTTCTGAATGAAGATAAAAGTGGGCCTGTAGAAACCCAGCTGTATTCAATGAATATGTTGGTCCAGACAGAAGGGAAGGAGCGAACAGCAGAAGAGTACAGCAAGCTCCTGGAGGCAGCTGGCTTTGGAGTGATTCAAGTCAAGAGGACTGGAAAACTCTATGATGCTGTTTTAGGAAGGAAGTAGTAGTATGTGTTTTATGTATGTAACAAGACAGAAAAAGTGGAGAAATATGCTATTCTCTTCTTAGGGGGGAATGATCAATTTAGCTTTTAGTTAAGGCTGACAACTTTTTTGTAAGCTGATACATTGTCAGAAGAATTACTAATAAAGGATCTTGAACATGCATGTATTGCAAATGTGGCAGTCTTGCTAGGCTTGCCTTTGGGAGGGAAAGAAAGAAATCAACACCTGTTCCACAGGAAACAATCCACAAAAGAAATATGTAGTGGGCCTGCTTCAGCTTGTATCAGTCTCTCTGATTTTAACGAAAAGCAGAGCTGAATTTGTACTTGAATTCCTGCAAAATAAAACTAATCCCTGAACTGAGCTCTCTTGCCTGCATTTTTATTCCTGAGGTATTGGTATAATAAAACATAGACCAAATTATGTCTCTTTGTGGTCTTTTCAGAGTTCCAGAAGAAATCTTGTCTGAGCCTTGGGGAGTTTTGCATGAAAAAAATGATATTAATTTTTTATTTCCTGTAGACTTTGATTTAAATTATGAAAGATTTACCTTAGTGACTGGTTGAAGCCCAGGGATTATTATTACAGAACAGGTAGGAAGATTATGCAGCCAAGTCATTCTGTTATGCACTTGGGTAGTCCTTGCTGCATGCCTGCTGGTATTTCTTTAAATCATTTGATCAAACATGGTCTGCTATTACCCACCCAGTTCTTTGAAACAGAATAACACATTACTGAATTGAGAAACATTTGGAGAAGGTACTAGAAAGTCACTCTGCCCTTGTTTCTTGAACAGCAATTGTGTTTGCCCATTAAGCTGGGTACTAGAGGAACTTGAGACGGTTTACTCAGTACCCATCTAGAGGAGCCTCCCACTTGTATGACTGTAGGATGAGGATAAGGAGAAAGTAGCCTCAGTACACACAGGAGATGCAAGGCATTAATGTCATCACAATTACAGAGACATGGTGGGACAGCTTGCATGATTGGAATGTTGGGTTTCAGGGAGTTGTTTGTTTTTTTTCTAAATAACAAACACTGTGAAGAGAACCTGAAACAAGTGCTTTGCTGCATGCAGGCAAATTAAAACCCTGTTTGTTCTATAGTTTCCATGTTCCAGCAGACATTGCTGACGATACCTTGCTATATATAAGAGCTCTTGTCTGTATTGCTTGTCATTGGATATGTTAACTTTTAAAAAGCTTGTGTAGGAACAAAGGAAATAAGGTGGAGGTTCCCAAGTTACTCGTGTTTTGGGTAATGAAAGCTATTCCCAAGTTCGTACCCTTTCATGGTGCTGCAGTGGGATGTTTTCTGCTTAATGCAGATGTCTCTATCAATAGAGTTTTTTCCCCCCTTTCATCGAGTATTTCACCATAAAGACTGAGATAAATTTTCTAGCTCTAATATAGCTTAGGAACAATGAATGAAACCTGGCCATAGCTGGCGGGAATCAGCCTAGAGCAGAATGCACCAGGCAGGAAACATAGCCTGTGAGCTGAGACTGGCTGTGCTTGGCTGGGCTGAGTGAGGTCAGCTGCTCCCTCGGCCGCTCTCCAAGACAGAAACTTCCAGCAGGTCCTTGGCCTGATGGCTTGGGAATTACATGAAACAGCAGGGGGCAGGAAAAGCCAGGAAATTTGCCATCTTAACATACAAACTGGAAGCTGGTGGCTGCTGCTTTTCAGAGCTTGCTGATAGTCATGGGTCATTGAAGAAGCACAGCCTTGAGCACTAGGAAATTCTGCTTCAAATATAACAAAAGAAACAGTAACTAAGGAAGGAGAAAACAGGGGAGGAGCAGAATAAGGAACCCCTGCTTAGAAAGAAAACAGCCCCATTGCAGCAGGATCAGGCAGAGGCTGGGGGCTGAATGTTGCCTAGAAACATCCTGTCAAAGGAGACCTCAAATGGAGGGCAGAAGGGTGGGAAATTGTCCCACAGGATCTGTGGCTGTAGAAGCGCTGTGGGACAGTAGGAGCCACATTCCAGGCTCCCTGCTGGCTCCGAGGTCCAGCTCTCCCTTCTTCCACTGGCCTGCTCTAGAGAACCCTTGAGGCATCGTGGACTTGTCCACAGGTTGTCCTGAACTGTGCGTGCTTGTATAAGCACGTGGTTTTTCCCCCAAAATTATCCACAGTCCTCCCTTCTAATGCTTTAGCCCTTCAGAAAAGCCTTGTTGCAGACTATCTTAGGGTAGGGGAAGGGCAACATTTTGAAAGAAGCTCTCCCATGATTATGGAGAGTACTCTACACTGAAGGCAGGGGTGCTTTCTGGAACTCTGGAAGCAAGGCCTGCAACAAAAGGCTTGATAAAATAACTGTTTTAACAAGAAAGAAGAGGGATATAGATAGCAAGTAAATCTTGATGTAACTTCAGATGCCAGGCACCTATGTCCATGCAGCATTGGATGGAGCCCTGTTGGATTTTCCCACAGTATGTTGTACAGACACTGTCCATGGAAGGAAGCCCCTCATTTTGGGTCGTTTGGGTTATTATTTTCTTTCAAGAAAAAGGCCGTTCTCACAAGAACTAGTTGCTGCATTGTTAAAGGCAAGGCCGTGCAGGTGGTGCAATCACTGGCACTGAGTGGGAGCTGCCTGAGCCCCTCCTGCAGCTGAGGGATATTTGTGGCACAGCACAGGCCTGGGACCACCCTGGACATGCAGCATGGCAGCTGCCATGGGGGGCACTGACTCCTGGATGTACAAAAAGTTCCTGCTTAGGATCAGTGCATTCCATCCCTTGGTCCACATGAAGCTTACCTTTCCCAAATAATTTATGGGTTACAGATTACCTTAATAGCACATGAGTGCCTCAGACCCTAAGAACAAGGCCCAGCAGAGCAGACGTGGCCTGTCCAAGACACTGACTCCCTGAGCACAATGTCCTCTGCAAGGCTGCCAATAGAGCAGCTTTTTCAGAAGAACTGGGTGTTCTCACACCGTGCAGCTTCTGAAAGGGTGTAGTATACGTGTCCAGGCTTGCTAAAAGCAATTTTATTGTTACAGGGTGAAACAGATCTCTTAAAACAGGAAATATGTCTTTATGCTACATGTTAGTGCAATCAGGCTGTCAAGAGCTGACTTAAAGCACATAAAACTTACTGGTTTTTCCAATGTCTCAGTATGAGATTTGAGAATTACTTAAGACTCATGTTGTTAGAAGGATACATATTATGTCTTTATTCTGTGGTGTATCTCGTACCTTTAAAACAGGTAATACTTTTTTGAAATGGAATACAGTCTTCAACCCATGAACCTTCTGTGTGATAAATGAAGCAGTGCCTGTGTTACACGTTGCTGATTTCTTCTTTCAGCATTTATAGTACAAAAGGAAGAGTGCAGTTCCAGGCTGTGATAGGAATGCTAAGGATGCCACAGAGGGACAAAACTGATCACGTCTCAATGCTTATTAAAAACATTTAAAAATTAAAATGGTGTCTTGTTAAAAGCAAGCTGCACAGATTCTGTGCCACATTGTCCAGAATGAGGAGTTGTACATTTTTCTACAGTTTGGAAATTGTTCTGACTTTTGTGTGTTTAGGCCTAGTTTTTTGGTAACACAGGACACCCTGTAGTATTAGAGGCTGGGAAACAGATACTGTTTCTGATCTGTATATTGTAGAACATTTTGAATGCTAAGGATATTTAGAAATCCATAATGTGAGGGTACCTTAATTTTGAGACAGATGGTTAAGGGCTCTTTAGCCTCACAGACAGAGGCAAGAGACAACCACATCTAGGTACAAAAGCTGGTAAACAGGCAATAAGAAGCACGGTGACAAACATTAAAACTCCCTGTCCCCTTAGTGGAGGACCACTGGAGGATGCCCACAAAGCCATGAAGAAGTTCAGCCAGGTATTTTTAGCTGAGAAGAAGAGTGATAACAAAATGATCAAAGGGCTTATGTGAGTGAAAATATCATGAGAAGTTAAAGTGGGCTTGTGGTAATTACTGTGGGACTTGTGGGAAACTTGGAGTATTTAGAGACAGGGCCAAAGGCCGAAAAATGGAGGAATCAAGGTGGGTAGGGGAGGAACCAGCCTAGTGAAATAGAGAAAAGATGAGGTAAATTGTACTGATTGTGTTTTACAAGCTTCTGTTCCGCACACCTGTCTGGCCGAGCTGTGTGCCAGATCAATAGGAGTCTTCTTCATATTAAACTCTATCCCTTGCAATCTTCTGTTTCTTTTTGTGAAGCCTTCCCACATCAAAAGCCAGTTCAGTAGAATAGATCTGCTTTTGAACAAGCCTAAAGAAAGATTCTGCTTTGGTTTATGAACTCTGGTGCATCGCACTGAGTTCAGGTTCTTGATATTCTTCTGTACTGATTCCTGTTTTGTCACAAGATTTCAAGTGCTTCTGAGGTACTAAGGTGTTGCTGACTGATGAACTGACAATGCAAGCTTTAATCCCCACTGCTTCTTTAGCCTTATACTTATTTGATGATGGAAGAAACAGCTGAACCTGATAGAAGAGCACATCAAAGCCAAATAACTCAGCTAACATATTTTGTAACTAGTGTGTTTCTCAGAAGCAATAAGATTATATGGATCAGCTGGTGTGCTTTGTGTCTGGTGAAAAGAAGCTTATTTAAATTAAGAGAGCCAGGAAATCTGTGCCTCAGTCCAGAAGGAAGATGGGTTCCACAGAAGACCTTGACTATCCTCAAATCATCATGCAATACATCAGTGTATTTTTACTCTTCAAGGTAAGAAATATAAATCAGTCTTATATAGATGTCTAGGACTGAAATGCTCAAGGACATTCTTCTCTGAGAATAAAATAGTTCACAATAAAGCATCATAATATAAACTGACTTTGAACTTGAATAAGCATGTTAGAATTCTAAAGGAAAAAAACCCCAACAAACAACTAAGGCACATCTGGCCCTCAGGATGGACCTAACATTTGCTGAGACCTCACTGACCTTTGAAGGCTTGGATGATTAGACCTTGTCTCTGCATGAAGGTTTAAAAACATAGGGGTTTATACATGAGGGCTTGTTGTCTGACTGCCTTAAATGTGGAAGGTTCCTTCTGTGGTGAGATTTCTTCCCACTTTTAATTATTGAAGTTTGAGAAAGAGAGATGACTTCAATTGCCTTCCCCCCTTCTTTTATACCATGCAGAACAAGATTTTTCAACTATTTTCTTCCCTTTCCTAATTTACCATGCAGATGGCTAAGTTTGATAACATTTGTATATTATGTCCCTTCAGATGGAAGGGACTGTGAATACAGAGTGTCTTATAATGACTGTCTCCCAGACAGCATATCATTAAGGCAGACAGGGAGCAGTTTCAATTTCCTTAATGTTTGCTGATGCTGTTTTCCTGTGTGTATGTGCATTTGCATAAAATTCCTCTATTCAATTTCAGTTTGAATTTTCCTCATTAACAATCTATAGTGATTTCAAAATTCACATTCTTGTCATGTTTTTGAGAAGTAATCTCAACCATGTTCTAACTGAAGATAAAAGAGTCTTCCCTCTCATGGATGTTACCAAGTTGTTTGCCAATGATGCTAAACTAGGTAGCTTATGATGCTGTTAGGGGGAACCACAGAATCCCTTGAGGGTAGAGAGGACTTACAGAGTTATCTTGATAGATTAGACCACTGCACAATCTCCAGCCACATGAAATTTTAGAAGGACAAATTCCAGATTCTGCACCTGTAATCCTGGATGTACTTATAGACTGGGGTAAAAGGGCTTGAGTGCAGCTCTGCAGGAAGGTATCTGGGGGTTTTGGTCGATGATAAGCTCAACAAGAACCAACAATTTGCTGTGGTGGCCAGAATGGACAATTGCTACATTGGGTGTATTAAGCACAGACTGAGCTGTTAAAGGAAGTGGTTGGCCCACTATACTCAGGGTAGGTGCAGTCTCACTTTGATCACTGTGTGTAGCTTTGGGCTCCACAATATAAGAACTATATAAAAACAAATGTTTTCCAATTAAAATAATGCTGAATAGAAATGATGAAATTCATGACTGGCCAGAACTCTGTAGAATAAATATGGCAGAGATGTTCTTGCTGCATTGTACCTTTCCCCTTTCAGACAGGTCTGCGACCTGGGATGTGATTGACAATGGATCTTCCTTAACAAGCCTCTGAACTGTCTTTTACAAACTATGAAAAGAAAAATTAACTCCTATAATATATGATAAATACAGCACTTGAAAACAGGATGTATGTCAGAATCTTGTAAGCAGTAAAGGGAGCATTTTACTATCTTGGTTGGGTTAAAAAGAGGAAGGTGACAGTGGTGAGAGCTTTAGGAAGCTCAATGTTTTTTCTACGGTCTCATTTGTGTGAGCAGTGGTTTATCCCCTTGTATACATGGCTTTTTTTCATGCCTGCTTGATATGTTTTTCTGGTGCCAGATTTTCCCTTCTGCCCTTCAGTCAGTGCCATTAGGTTGAGAGACTCTCTGCAGCCTCTTACACTGCCATCCCAGTGCTGCTGAGCACTGCCAGGATTCATGAGTCATACGGCTCCCTCGTGGGCTCCATCACTGCTTTCCCAGTGCCTGGTTAGGGGCTCTGTTTTAATTTCCCAACTTTCTAAATGTGGAAAGAGGAAGCTAGTCTGCAGTGACTCCTTTCACATTATAAATACCGAAGTTGTGATTGCCAGTGTTTTGATGCCAGGGGCCACTAAGAGTGTTACCATTCGGCTGGAGGTGACGTAGTTCCCTTTCATTAGCCTTTTTCTCTTTGCTCTCATGAGCTCTGTGTCTGCATGTCTGGCTGTGAGGGCTCCGTGCATGCCTCTGATGAGGTTCAGCCATCTCCAAGGGGAGATACCCTGCAGTGTCTTTGTGCTGCAGGTTCAGTTGCCACCTTTTTTAGCTTATTTTTGTGCAAGATAATGAAATGTAACAGAGTGGTTATCTAATGTCTACCAACGTTCGTGCTTTTTTTAATGAGAAAATTATGTGGGCTCTTTAAAAGGCATTTTGCTCAGAAGGATTAACACTTCTATCTTTTGTGGTATTTTATTTTAAAAATAACTGGTCTCAGAAGGAATATCAGATATGTGCCATAACACTGTGCTGTTACACAAGTGTATACATCATAGTAAAAATCCTATTAAGCATTACACTGAACCCTAGGAGCTTTGAAAGCACTGCTACAGAGTTAGCTTCTGAGCAAAATCAGTAAGGTCCTGTGAATTTCAGCTGGGGAAAATGGGAAATTTCTGTCCCAGCCATGGCACCCCCTTCAGCTCTGAGACATCAATTCCTACATAGCCAGGCAGAGACATGCTCTGATGCTTTGGCTCTTCCAGTGTCTTCTGTGATGCTGAAATATGACTTAATGTAGAGGCTGCTTCTCATTGCTCAGGGTGTGTTTTCTTTCTCTTCACTCCACCAGGTGGTGGAGTGCTGCTGGTTGAATCGCTTCTGAATGAAGATAAAAGTGGGCCTGTAGAAACCCAGCTGTATTCAATGAATATGTTGGTCCAGACAGAAGGGAAGGAGCGAACAGCAGCAGAGCGCAGCAAGCTCCTGGCTTTGGAGTGATTCAAGTCAAGAGGACTGGAAAACTCTATGATGCTGTTCTAGGAAGGAAATAATTCTCTCTTCTTTCTTCTGCCATCTTGCATACATAAGTGGGAAAATGAAATATGCCATCCACTTAGTTTTTATTTAGGGTAATCACCCCTTGAGTAAGCTGATACGTTGTCAGTAGAAACACCGACTGTTGAGCACATACGGATTGTTTGTCTGAGAGTGGGAAAAATAAATTAACACATACTCCATAAGAAATTACCTACGAAAAGGTGTGTGCCAAGGAGAGATTATGCTTCCTTATCTGTTCACAGTCTCTGCTTCACTTTTACCCCCATTTTTTCGAAGTGTAACACAGTAATTGACAATTTTCAATTTGTACTCTGTTTGCTTCCTGTAAAATAAAACTGTTCACTGTGGTGAGTTCCCAGTTTCTTCACATTTCCTGTGGACTGATGTAACACAGAGAAAATTCTAACTCCTTGTGATGAGCCTCTTTTGAACATGTAATTCTGTCCTAAATCATAGGAATGAATGGTAGTTGATATAGGAAATTTAAAAAAAAGATAACTTAGCAAATGAGATATGTCTCTTTGCTTTGCTGTGACATGCATTGGTGCAGGGTGTAGAGCAGGATTTACACAAGGTCTGGACATGGTTAGCAATATGATTTGTTATTAGAGGAATAAACATACTCCCTGAATATCCTCCTTAGGATTTAAGCACCTGATTTCTGTATAAGAATAGCCTACATGTAGCAGATTTCAGGAGGAACCTTGCTGCTGAAGACAGTTTTTCTCTAATCAGAAATTGAGTAGAGGGACGAGATGCCCTTTTGCTGTGGTTCTTCTCATCTGTAGAAAATGTACTTCATGGATAAGGAGTGGATTTGGAGGAACACAAGTCCAGACTGAGTTTTGTTGTGATAATTTTGGAGGGTGGAAACTTTGGTTGTAAGTGATCAACTCAAGGGCAAGGCAGCATCCAGGGATAAGTTCACAGAGAAGCCAAGACACCAGAAATGTCCAGGGTAAGCTGATAGGAAAAATGATGCTGTATTTCCTTTAGTATACAGTTTGACTTTTGAAAATTGGGAGCTTCACAGGAATATCACAGCAATATGTGAAATATCACACTTGGTAGTTCTGGACACAGTGTAATGTGCATATTTAGAATAGGATATGAAGCAAAAGAAGCTTGGTTGTGGTGAGTTACCCTGACTAGCAATCACACAACAGACCCATTGCATGCTAACTGCCTGCCCCCAGCAGTGTGTGAGAGATAATTGAAAGAGGAAAGACCTTCTGGGTCATGATAAAGACAGTTAAACAAGTGAAAGAAAGAGGCAAGAAAAAGCTCCCCCCAAAAACCCCAAGGTGGGCAAAGGCAATCTCACTCACCACTTCGCACCAGCAGACTTATGCCCAGCAACTCTCTGAGCAGCAGCTGCCTTGGAAAGACTGCCCACAGTTTTTACAACTGAGCATGAAATTTCATGGTATGGGATATCCCTCTGGTCTGTTTGGGTCAGCTGTACCTACTATGTCCTCTCCCAGCCCCTTGCCCACTCCAAGGCTTCTCAGTGCAGGGTCAGAGAGAGAAACAAAGAACATTCTGATGCTGTGCAAGTACTGTTCAGCTGTAGCAAAAATATACCTGTGTTAGCAACACTGGTTTGGTAACAGATCTAAAACAAAGCACTATATGGGCAGCTGTGAGGAATCTTAACTCCATCCCAGCCAGACTCAGTACAATGGCAAAGAGGAGATGTAGCTCAAGTGCATGTCCTAACTAAAAAAATAACCTATCTTGAACAATGGTTGTTTGGCATACTAAACACAGGACTTGTTCCAGAAGGGAAAAAGAGGGAAAAAAAAGGGAATTGTTTTGAATCTTGCATAGGGAAGACAAGATAGAACCCTGTCCTTGAAGGAGTACTGAATGTCTTATTATACATCTGATGTTTCTCTCATGCCTAAGGCATCATAAGCTCACTGCCTGAGTGCCTAACAAAACCATAATTGCATGTGTAATCTCCCTTGAAATTCTGCTGTTATGCTTCTGATGTGTAAAATCTAAGCATGTTAAATAGAATACAAACATATTGTCATCAAATCAGTTGGTGTTTGAAGTAATGAGTGCTAGTAGTGTGAAGCAAAGGAGGAGTTAAGACTAGTTTATATTTGAGATATATATATTCTATATGTTATGTATGCATGCAAACATGATAAAACTTTGAAATAAAAATTATTGCAGAAATTTTTTCTGTTTGCTACTTTCTAACCTAGACCATTTGTGCCTGGTTTATACTTCCTTAACTGGGAGGTGGTTTCTGCTTTGCTGCAGCCACCAGCCCACTTGCCACTAGATGTTGCTGTTGCTGCACTTGTCTGATGAGAGGCACTCGGCCGCGGAGAAGGGGAAAGCACCGAGCTCTGCGCGGTCCTTTGCGGTCACAGACAAAGTGCCACGTAAATGAAACAGTTTAGGCACTGAGGGTCAAGGTAAAAGTGGTTAAAGAGTCTCTGCGCCCAGCTGTCAGTGAATTCAGACCTGTTTATGTCACGCAGCTCATGCGTGGAAGAAGGAGCAAAACCTTCTTTGTGTGTGTGCAATGATGCCGATGACAACATGAGCCCATCCTTCCTTACTGTCAAGCTGGGCCCAGGGCCCTTCTTCACGGAAGGTCTGACAGAGCTGGGCTTTAAAGCCCTGTTATGGCACCATAGGAAAACCAACAATGGCCCTTATGTTTAATTTCTTCTCCTTACTCTGCAAATGAAAACCTCCTTGCAAGAGCAGAGCCAGGTAACCCTGTGAGGTTGATGCTTCTCAGCCAGTGCTGCCTGGTGGGGGACAGCATATGACATGGGGACTCCAGGGTCCTCCTCTAGGGATCCCAGGGTCCCACGCTGGCACAGGGAGACATTGATGGCTCATCGAGTGCTCTCCCTGGCCATGGATGCTGGTGCTGGTGTGGGTCATCACTTGACCTGGTGTGGGTTACTGCCTGGCCCTGGCTGAGTGGGGACCCTGATGATATCCTGTGTCAGCTGTCAGCATGAACCGCTTTCCCGTAGTTGTTGCAGCCCCTGTGGCCCTCATTTCTGTCTCCCCATGCAGGACCTGCCTTTGCTGTCTCCCTGCAGTACCTGCAGTACCCTCCCATGTCATTCCTAACATCCCTGGACCTTGGTCGCCCCTCCTGAGAGGCTGCTTCACCAGGCATGGCTGCCCCCTGCCCCTTCCCCTCTGTGGAGTCTGACTTCTCTCACCAGCCTCTCTGCGACCACAGCTACTCCTGTGGCTGTTTCTCAGCATCTGCTTGGCCAGCAACACCTCCAGCCAGGGCACTTTCATCTGCCATAAATGCACAGCAGGTGTTCCTAGATGGGTTACTGGTGCCCAGGACACTTCAAGGCATCAAAGCAGTGTGCAATGGAGGCTATGGCCCTTGCTTGTGGCTGTAAACAGCAAAGGCAGGTGATGTGACCTGCTTGGATTCATTGCATTGTCCAGGGTGAAGACAGCAGAAGAACCAACCCCCACCAAGACCATGTGAGTGAACTGTCACCAGAGGAGCTCCACTGGTACGTGTTGTTGGCATGGTCTGATCATAATACTTAGTCTATTTTTCTAAGCACGTAGTCATACCAGAGTTCCCCTACTCTGGCATCAACACATTTACTGTAGACAGTGGTCCGTATGATGCAACTGGAATATTTTAGAAGTTTTTCTTCAACTTTCTGTACCCACAGTAGCCGGCGATGAGCACACAGTGCACATTATTTGAGCACATCTTTGGATTCATGTTGTGCACAAGTCCATGCGGTGTAAGACTTTGTCTCCTACAGTAGTTGAGTTCATGTTCCTGCATTCAACAAAAGCAAGTGAACAGATGCAAACCAGAACTCTTTTACTTTTGGACAATTTCTGACTTCTTTTGAAGGCAAAGAGCATAAGTGGAGGGAGATTGTGAAGAAACTATGTTTTCCCCTGACTCAAATTCATCCCAATTACAGTGTTTTGACCTTGGCTAGCAGCTTAGCCCCCACAATGGAGCAGGGGAGAGAATGTGAAGACAAAAAGTTAGAAAACTCATGAGTTTAGATAAAGAGAGATAAAATACTTAGAGCAAGAAGAAATAAAAAACAAACTAGTAATATAAAGGTAGTCACTCACTGCCTCCCACAGGTAGATTAATTCCCAGCCAGTTTCCAAGCAATGACTAGCTTCCCTAAACCATCCACCCCTCAATTTTTATTTCTGAGCATGACATTATATGTCATGCAATACCATGTTGGTCAATCTGGGCCAGCTGTCCAGCCTACTCACTGGGGGAGCAAAGTGGGAAATAGAGGCAGCCTTGAGGCTGTGCAAACACTGCTCAGAAATAGCTAAAACATGGGTGTGTTACTGACACTGCTTAAATTGCAGAACCAAAATACAGCACCATACGGGATGCTATGAAGAAAATTAAACACATCTCAAACAGACCCAGTAAACCAATTTAAAATATAATTCCACTGGGATTCAAGGTCATGATTTGGTATTGCCAACTAAAGTAAACATCTGAAAGATCAGTGCTTTGCATCTGAGCAGGTAATGTCTTCTCCACTTTCTTTCATGCCTTATCCTTCATTGCAGGTGGTAGATGAAAGCACTGAATGGGAAACACATTTTTATTCTGTGTATGTGATGACCATGTCAAAGTTTAGGCTTCTAGAGTGATCTGTGTCTAAGAATACCTTTCTTAATTTCTAAATACCTTTTAATTACCTTATTTGAGGGAAAAATCCAGAAAAATGCAGTCTATGTGCATGGTAAGGATTAACAAACCAATGCTAAATAAAAGAGAAAAAATCTTGAATTCTTCTAAAGAAAGACTTCTTGTGAATCTAATTAATGACTTTTGAAGTGTAGGTTTGAAAAGGCTTCCCCTGTGCCTACCTTCTCAGGATGAGCTTTTATTAATTTGATGTAAATTTTGTTATTTATGTATATGTACCTTTAAGCTAGTCCCGTTGTCTTAAAACCTAATTCTCTGAGCACCTGGATGTACATCAGGAA
This sequence comes from Corvus brachyrhynchos, assembly GCF_000691975.1. Classification (NCBI taxonomy): domain Eukaryota; kingdom Metazoa; phylum Chordata; class Aves; order Passeriformes; family Corvidae; genus Corvus; species Corvus brachyrhynchos. Next base: position 3,707,383 of record NW_008236973.1, on the reverse strand, counting down.
TCTTCTGGTCTGACACACCTGGAACTTGAACCTTGGAGGATTAGTTCATACAAGACTGCTGAAGGAGACACACATAAGATCTGCTGAAGATGGCATTATAAGTATCAGGAAGAAGGCGAATGCCAGATGCATGACAAGTAACTATCATGGGGCAATTGAAATAAGGAGCTGAGCCTGGACATGCTGCAGTTTGCTTTCCCGGCTCCTTCACGAAATCAATACACCCTATCTGAACAACGATGGCATAGTACAGATAATATAGAAAGTGGGGGTTTGATAGAGGGCAATCTACTTGGTTAATTTAGGGTTTGGGCTAGGGATAATGTTTGGGCTGAGAGAAGAACCTAGAGATCCAGGTGCAGTGATTCTGGAAATGGGCTGTCACCAGGAATGATTGGCTGCAAAGAGAACTTTACTGCAAGAGGCTTTTGGTCATCATAATTGCTTGATGACTTAGTTGAAGACTCAGCCCAAACAAATTCTTGTCTTTCACCTGCTGTTCAGACTGTAGATTTGGAGTTTCTTCTGGATCTGTTGACAACGTCTTATATTTCTCTTTTCATTCCACTGGGGCAGATGGTTGAAATGTATTACTACTCTTTCTTAATCTGCCTTGTGGATCTGAAAGGTTGTTTTATGGTGTAAGCAGATATTTCAAATGTGACACCTTTATCCTGAATGGCTTATCTTGTTTATGAACTTTTTGACAGGAATTTAAGGTAATCTTTATTTATCTTTTGTGTCATTCTGCATTAAACTTTAAAATTTGCCTTGTATTTTTGGCCAGAAGCTGCTATTTACAGTGTTGTCAACCTTAACTGTTCAAAGATTAGGAAGGCCTGCAAATCATGAGATTTATTTTAAAAATGTATTGACATTTTAAACTTTCACACTTACGAGACTGTAGGACATGTTTTTCATGTTTATGAGCACCTCTGCACAGATTCACAGGCTAGAAGCCTCTCTGTTTCTCTCTTTTATTGAAGGATGGTATTTCACTTGCTTGTGATTCTCTGGCTTTCAGGAAAAACCTCCAACCAGGTGAAAAAAGAAAATTAAATTTTAGGGATAATGGAAGCAGTGAAGCAGTGGTGTATTCAGCATTTTTTGAAGTGGACTCATCTCACCTGAGCCTCTGAAAGTGATCTCTTATGTCCAAGGCACTCCCGGGTACCGTTTTTCAAAAGTATTCTGCATGCCCTATTTTTCTACAAGGACTAGAAAGCAAAGTGAGGGTGACTGGCTGAGACAAAGATATCAGATAATCTTGTCTGTAGTGCCTTCAATTCAAGAAAAGATGCCTTTCTGAAATGAATGTTCACTAAGTTGTTGAGCTCAGTAATAGACAACAAAGCATGCTTAAGAAGTCTTTGCAAAAGCTATTAACTTTGTGGGGCTAATCTCACTGGGCTCTCATTATAATCAGAGGAGACTGAATGAATCAGGTAGAGAAGGAGTATAAACTCATAGCCATCTTTAGGAGCCTCCTTCTCCCCTGGTTGTAGGAGGAGCACAGGGGGAAAGTAGCCTCAGAAGAGAAATTTGGCCATTTGTCACATTCTGTGATAGGCATAAAATTAAATCACAAGGCTATAGTGGTCTCTTTTATCCCGACAAGTAACAGGACACAGTTCATGAGCCACTCATGCTCAAGTAGAATCTCATTCTGCAGTTATCTGCAGGATAGTGTAGGAGTTGGGGCAAGTACTTTTGGGGAGTTGCCTCTTAAGCTGCAGTCCTCGTGCAGTGTTTCCTACCTGCCAGTTATGTGGCATGAAGGTGACTTTGCCAGGAGCTGCAGCCTGTGAGTAATGTGTTCTGAATGCTTGCTCACTTTCCAGACAAAGTGAGGTGTCACATCCTGCAGCAGCCAGGCACGAACACATACAGTGAAATGAGGCTGACCAAATAGCCAGCAGGGATATGTGGGGCTTACTCAGGTCTTTGTCTATTCCCTTACCACCACCTTAAAATAAAACAGTTCATAGAAATGATTCTGCTTATTTGATGGTACTAGTTATATTAGTTTCATGCTAAAAAGTAGCCTGAAGGAAATGGTGGTATCTGTGAATTAATTACTCTTTTAAGTGAATGAATTAAGTGGCTAAATGTGAACCCTCCACTATTTTGACGAAGGAAAAGTTAATTTACTCTTGATTGAAGATCACTACAAAAATCAGCATATGTTATATGCTGGGGGGAAAAGAAATCCTCTACATGTGTGCCTGCAAGGTCTCCCAAACACTTCCTTCCCACAGTGGACACACAACATCAAACCCATCTCAGTGTCTTCCATGCTTGTAGTTCCTGTCCTCTTGTACCTTTTTCAGCTTTGCCATTACATGTTGTGGCCCTTGCTGTGTGAAGCCAGCTATAAAAAGTCAGATATTTAGGTTATGGAGCTGTCACTTTGTGTGCTTGTAAAACACCCTTCATGCCCATGGAATGCTGCAACTCAAGAGTAAGTTTGGTCTCAGGGTGTGGTCTCAGTCCTGAAGACCTTTACACCATAAATAAGAAGGCTTGCCAAAAAATTGAAACAAGGGGCCTTTGGTTCCCAGGATGAATCTGGAGGTGTGCAAGGAAGTAAAGACAGAAAAAGAGGTAAAACCAGGGCATGCCCATGACTGTCATTTGCTCTTGTTGCTGCTTTGTTCTCTGAGTCAGCAAATAGGTTAGTCATAGTCAATATGCTAAGATGCATATATAAACTGATATCTAAGCTTGATGAGTGAAAAAATTCCTGTCTCAGAGTCAGTGGTAATTCTTCCCTTGTCTTCAGTAAGTGCAAGAATGGGGCATTTTGATTTGTTGGACCAATTCCCTAAACACACAACTTTTGTGAGTTAATTTATTTCAGTAGGAAATGGACCATGTCATGGACTTACCACAACGGGGTCTTTGCTGGGAAAATTTTACAGAGTGAGCTCTGAGTCCTTTCTGTTCTTTTGGATGCTGAAATTATTTGCTCTTAAAGGTATCAGCATCTTTATAGGGAAGGTAAGTATCAGCTTGGATGGATGAGCTGAATCTAAAACTCTGCGACTTCTCCTTCAAAAAGACGCTTTTCATTCTTTTCTTATTTTTTTTTTTTTTCTGCATGAATTCTGTATTGAGGATCTGAAAGAGCCTGAAGTTGTGCTGGCCAGATCAGTGACAGGGTAATCCCTGGGTGCTCTGCATTTAAAACACAGGCATTGAGGTGTCATCAGTCTCACCAGAGATTCCTCCTATTTTTCTCAGTAAATGACAAACACTGAAGAAGAGCTGTTCCCCACATGGGGAACACACATGTGCTTAGCAGAACCAAGTTACTTCTTTTGCTTATGAGGACATAACCGTGTGAGGACCAGCCACCCTTGCATGGTTCTGCTAACACTGGTGACAAATCTCAAGAAAAACCCACATTTCCGGGGATCTTTCTGTGTTACAAGTGGTTTGCTGTGTGCAGGGAAATTAAAACCCTGTTTGTGCTATCATTTTCATGCTGAAACAGGGATTTCTGATTGCACCTTTTTTATATTTGAAGTTTTTCTGTTGTATTTTTGCCTGTCATTGGTCTTTTAATATTCCAGCAATAGACACACTGGCATCCTTCCAGCAACCTTTAACCATCCTTTAAGCAAATTGCAATTAGCATAACTAGTTTTAGCAGAACTTTGATTGAGGAATGTGGTGTGGGAGGCTCTTACATATGGTTAAACAGTACAATTTACAAGATTCTCACTAAAATCATTCTTGCTAATAAGCAAGTAACTTTGGACTTAAGTTTTCCACATGGTGAGTTTTCAGCTGTGTTGAACTATGAAACCAAAAAGCAGTGCCAAGCTTTGAACAAATATGTAGGCTGAGTGTGGAAAGATGCCTTGAATCAGTGAGGGTGTTTTATTTCCATAGGAAATGATGAAGGCTTTTTTTTTTTTACAATGGTGAAGGTATTTTCAAAGGAATATATCCACATTATTTTAGCACAGGCTTTGCTGACCCTCTAAGCCTATCTCGGTGAAGCTGAGAAAACATATTGGTGTATTTGAGTGATGAATTGTGCTCAATCATTCTGTATCATTTTGGTTTTCTTGGCTTCTTCCTAGAGTAGTGGAATGGAGGAAGCAAACTGGCTAATCCCATACTTAAGATCTCCCCCTTGCACCTTTTCTACCCTTATATTTTTATTATATCTTGGGGTCTTTGCTGCAGAGGAGGATCAACTCTTCTAATGTGTCTAGAAGGAACATCGCTGTTGTTTTTGTGACTGTATAAGCAATATGTCATGCATTGGAACTGCTCACTGGAGTGGGGCGCAGGTATCAGTTACCCATTGAGTTTCATGGCTCTGAAAGCATGATGCTGCTCATGAGTCCCTTTTCTTGCACACCGGTGCAGAATGGGACTGGAAAATGCATCTATGATCTATACAAGTTCTATAAGGAACTATAAGGAAATATGCAAATTCTAACCTTTCATTTATTTAATTTTAGAGGAATTACCCTTAAATTCTTTGTAGTGAAACTTAACTGAAAATTGATATTTTGCCACTTTTTCTGAGGCAAAAATTAACCCATCAAACTTAAAGTAGCTGCGATGAAAAAACAAAATTTAAAAAAATCTTAGTATGGAGGTCTCTGCTTTTCACCAGAAGCAGAGATTGAAAGTCCATTGTTTTATTTCTTTCTATTTCTCAGTCCTTTCTTTGACATTCATTATTCATTCATGTCAAAATTGTGTCCCATGCACTGTTGATTCTAAAATTTCAGGCTGTGATTTTCTTTATTTTTTCTTGGTCTGGTTCAATTAGTAGCAAAGCTCCCAAATGTACTTCTTTCTACTCAGTGTATGATTCCGAGCAACTATGTAATACGATTTTTCATTATCCTTAAAGCAAAATGGAAATTTTAAACTTCCATTAAAATGTTCTAACATTGCGGTAGGAAAAACTAATAAAATTTAGAAGCCGAAACCTGGCTCCCCTCTTTATTTTTTTATTGGTTTCTATAGTCTCAGATGCTAACATGTTCTACAGAACTGGAGACATTTTATGCATGTTAGAGCATCACTTCCAGTTTTCTTTGTAAACCCAGAATGAAACATAGCAGCAATTCCTGTGGTTAATAATCTGGAAGCTACATTTGTCACAACGATGGAATAGACATATCAAAACCTGAGAATCTGGTAAGGAGAAGACTATGTGGCTCAATTCTTTACACTACTCTGAGTGAAAATCATAAACCAGGCAAACATACTGTTGTGCATTAAAAGACAAATTGCAAAAAAATTGAACTATCAAAGATTACTCAATGTATCACCATTTAAAAATGCATTTATCTTCATGAAAAAACATCTGTTAAAAGTGGCCTAAGTATTTCTATTTGACCTTGCTTGTTGAGTCCCTGGTAAGAAAATCCTAGTTTTCTTTGAAAACTAGCAGTTAATGGAGTTGCCATTGGGTGTAGCTATTGTGTTACTCTCTCCCTAGATGATCGTATAACAAACACAGAACTGGTTATTTTTGAGAGACAGCCCATATAGAAAAATTATTTCTCCATAATAATTCCTGGTTTAGAGGTGTTTTAGAAGGATGACAGAAATCACACTAATTATTAGCATTCCCTACAGCAGGAAAAGAGAGTTTGCCATAAAACCATTGTTGTAACTGATGTGTTATTTTAATAATTGGAAAAATACATATACAGTACATTTTGTGCTTGAGTTTGAAGTTGGCCTACTTGAAGAGATGTGTCTCTCCCTAGTTTGAATAAATTTGTTTGTGAAATAACAATGATCTGGAGGAGTGGAAAAAATCCACTTAAAGCTAATGAAACCTCGAGAGCATGCAGAGATGTCTCATAAGCAGGTTCTGTGTGCCTAGCAGAACTTGTTGTTCTACTCCCACCTGATTAGTCGTTCTCATGGGAATAAAGGCAGCAAAATAAATGGTTTTCCCTCCTTCTCCCTCCTTCCCCAGCATATAGGACACTGAGATGTAAGCACTCAGCTGCTCTTTTAAATGTTAGCAGAAAAAGTAAAGAGGAGTAAGAGGATCACAGGACTAGGCCAAAACGACAAGGTGACAATTGAATCTTCTCAGATCTATTGAAGAGTTCACCACAATTTAACTGGTGCTTATGTACAAATTTAAAAGCCTGAATGTATGCTGCTTACCAAACTTTGACTTATTGAACATTAAAAGCATTGCTTTTAAGATAGGGGTATGATGCAGCAATAAAATCACTTGAAGAGTGGTAGAAATAAGAGCTTCTAAGATTTTTATGTTCAGATGGCAGGGAGAAGGACCTTCCCCCTGTATCAAGGGCTAGTCTGTTCCCTGCTCTTCTTCCACAGTGCAAGACATATGACTTCCCAGGGGAAGGACAGAAGAGTCACATTCTCTCTCTTGTAGCTTATGGAAGCAGATCTTGCAGGATGGAAATCACGGTGGCATAAGTGAAGTCTGGGAGACCCTTTGTGAGGGTTCATCATGCTATGTCTTCACTTGAAGCCATAGCTGCCTCCAGGCAGTGATATAGTCTCTGTAATCATACTGAGGGGTATCAAACACACTTCTTTTAGCATTAATAGCTTCAGTTTTCAAACTGTTTTTTAAAAATTATCTAAATCTGACTTCTGAGCTCTTGAAGCTTTAGCTGACACAGTAGTTTTGGTTTTGGAATACCATAAAACACAGATGAGAAAAATAACGAACTAATGCTGTATCTTGGTTTTCATTAAAGAGAGGGAGTTCTAGCCCTGACTTGCACTAGCACAACCAGGTGTTTTCATGAACCTTCACACAAGTCTGCAGATCCTTCAGCACATATAACTATGGAGTGCCAGGGAATGACCTGTGCCAGGATGCAGGGAAAGATCAGACTCCAGGCTAGGATGATAAGGAAAGTGCACAAGTGACAAATGAATAGTCACTATTCTTGTCTTAACCAGAAACATTTCCACAGCCATTTTAACTGGGCAGTTATCTGCTCAGCTATCAAGAAGTTTATTTGTGATCCAAGTTACCGAGGACAATCAAAATAGCCAGTCATTCACAGTAAGTTATTGCTTTCTTATTCACAGAATTTTTTAGACAGTCAGCTAGAATATCCATAAGACTCAGATGCATATTAGTACTGTAAAAGAATGTAAAGAATTTTATATTTGAGCAAGAGAGTTATAGGAAATGTGGGTATAGATCCAAGAGTTCCAAAAAGTGAAACAAATGTTTTGTCTTTTTAAAAATATTAACTCTGTCCACAGATTTAATAAAGTGTATTACAAGATCCCATGATGGACATATAGCACTGGTTATTTAATATCAGAATATTGAAAATCAATATGCAGCATAAAATATGCATTTTTTTATGGTGTCCATAAAAAAGCAAAGTGTAGCTACAGGGCTACTGCTGAATTATGCTCTGGCCATTTAAGTCATTGCGAAGACAAAGAGCCTTTTTTCCTTTTTTTCTGCTCTTATTTGGGTTCTCACAGTGGATCTGCTACCTATTTTAGCCTTTTATCTTTCTAAAGGTGTTAATCTGGTAAGACGTCATCATACTTCTTTTTTCTCAGCCTCAGAAGAGCCTGGGAGGGCCCTGCAGTTCCTCCGCATTTGATGGCATCATCAAGTTAGCATGGACAAAGGGAGCAGCTTTTATTTATGCTCTTATGACATTTTTAACACTAGACCTTCTTTGTGATTTTGCATTGTACCTTCAGACAATTCCTGCTTCCAGGGCTCTGGCTGTGATGACTTTTTCAGTTGCTCTGCATTAGAAGGATACTTCAGAACTGTGGCACTAAAAGTTACATTGGACAATGAAGATGAAAGAAAAGGAAAGAAAAAAAAAGTAAGTATGGCGTTTGTAAGATCAGAGGACAACCTGAGAACCATGTTAGACACAATGAAAATGAAAGTTAAAAAGAATTGCTTACAGTATTTAAAACAGTACTCCACTATGAAAAAGGGGGTGGGAGAATTACCGGAGACAATTTTTCTAAATCCTCTGTATCCATTCAGGAATGGTTTCTAAGCAACCAGTACATGCAGATAGCCCCAGGAGTAAGAGGTATTATGAATGCTTGGAGATGCAAAGAGGAAGAGAAAGATGAAACAGAGCTGGAATGAGGCTGGGAGGATGCTGGAGTGGAGGGCTGTCCCTATGCAGCACCAGCACTGCAGCTGGTGAGGCAGAGGGTGATCTGCCTCACAGTGAGAAGATGCATCAAAAGAAGTAAAATGAAGGATGTAACAACCTAGATGAAAAGCATGAGTTTTGTATCACTCTTTCAAACCTCCCATTAAAAATGGGCAAGCGTGCATATCTTGCTGTATGTAATTGTCCTTATTTTGCAGAAGACTGACATTTACAGTTCCCCTGTACTTTATTCTAGTTGTTTAAGAAATGTTCTTGTCAGCTTTTGTCCAGAGAAGTAATTGTTCACTTCTTATTCTGGCAAATCTTTCATTAATGGATGTATTTAATCACTAAGGAGAAAGATGAGTATCTAAAAAATTACTGGATGACTAGAAAAATGGAAAAAAGTGCACAATTGAGTGAATGTGATAGAAAACATTGAAAGGCGGGGCAAAATGGTTGTATATTGTCAACTTGGATAAAAACTGCATTTTTAGAGTAGGGTTCTATATATTTTGAACTATTGATAAACAAACCACAAACCTTCTTGTATCACCCTTGGAGAGAAAAATTGGATGTGCTTTTCAGCATCCATATATAACCTAAGAAATAACTCCTCTGGGTCACACAGGCTGCCCAGAGAAGTTGTGGAGTGTCCATCCTTGCAGATGTTCACGACCTGCCTGGATATGGTCCTGGGCAGCCAGCTCTAAGTGGCCCTGCTCGAGAAGGGGAGCTGGACCAGATGATCTCCAGAGGTCCCTTCTAACCTCAAGTGTTCTGTAATTCTGTGAAATACATCAACATATCAACAAGTTTTAAGGAAAGACCTCTTGTCTCTTTGCTTTACCCTGTTTTTCCTAAGTAAATGGCTTTCCTAAACTCTCTTTTGAGACTCACTAAGTGCAGCCCAGGAGACTCCATCATGGGACTGGAGCCTCCTGAAAGGTGCTTCCAGTTGAATCCAGTAGCAATACAGTTAACCACCTGCATGCCGGGGATCCAGATCCCATCCTGGCTATGTCCATCAGAACTTACTTTTGCTCTTGAGTACGTCTGGTATTTGCCATGCATGTACATATCTAAGCACATTTTCAGCTCTTTTTACTGTGGAAGATTCCAATGGCAAATTTTCCAGTCTTTATGTTATATAAATTCTCACAGTAAAAAAAAAAACGTATGTCTCAATACTGACACACTTAACATCAATGCCACCAAATTAAGGACTGCCTGTTTTCTCACATTTATAGGAATCACATATCTCGCTGGCTTTTTCCCCTAAATAATTTCTTTTTAATATAGGTAACTGCAGTTGGTTGTTACTAGGTGAAAGGATGGTGTGTCATGCTCTACACAGGCCATGTGATTGTTTATTCTAATTTTTTGTGCAAGTGAGGCTAAAATTATTATGTTTTCATCTCTTTTGAGGGGAAATTGGGAAACCTTGGACATTTTTGTTAGATACCTTTTATTGGAGTGTATTTTAGATCTGGGTAGTCACCTGGAATCCTCTACATTTCAGTTCTTATGGACAGAGGTAGGAGTAAGTGGTAAACATCTTCCATTGTCATCTCTTTTAAAATGTCTGCTAATTACTTAGGTCAAGTAACAGAGGCTGAGATGAACACATTAAGTCTGAATGGAAAAGGACCCTCTCAGAGTAGATGGAAACCCTTCTACAACATTCATTGTCTTGTGACTTGCATGATGCCATGTAATATGTCTCAGGACATGTTCCCAGCATGAAGAAAATTTAATAATTGTTTTATTTAATATTTTCAACAATATATCGTTTTCAAAGCTTGTTATTAGTTAAAAGCTCTAAAAAAAAAAAAAAAAGAAAGTCATAATAAAAATAATTGAAATTTTTAGGTTAAAAAAAACCCTTTAAGATCACAAAGACCACTGCACTGTTCCTGCTGGTCACACTATTCCTGACACAGGCCAGGAAGCCGCTGGCCTTCTTGGCCACTCGGGCACACACTGGTCCATGTTCAGTTGCTGTCAACCAACACCCTTAGGTCTTTTTCCACTGGGTAACTCTCCAGCCACTTTTCCCCCAGCCTGTAGTGCTGTTGGGGGTTAAAGTGACCCAAGGGCAGAACCCAGCACTCTGCATTTTTAAACCTTGTATCGTTGCCCTCAGCCCATCAATCCAGTCTGTTGAGATGCCTCTGCAGAGTCTTCCTACATTCCACCCGATCGCGGGTCCAGCCCATCTTGAGGCTATCTGCAAACTGACTGAGGGGGCACTTGATCCCCTCCTCCAGACCGTTGATAAAGATATTAAACAGAGTTGGCCCCAATATTGAACTCTGGGGAACACCTCTGGTTACCAGCCCCTGCTCCATTTTGTACTACTCTTTAGGCTTAGCCATGCAACCAGTTTTTTACTCAGTGAAGAGTAAAGTGAGCTACAGTCTGCAGCAATTTACCTTTATTTACTTACAAGTTTTCCTGTTGGGGACCAAGAAGAGCTAATGGACCATTTCAACAGCTAATGGAAAACATAAATCTCATCCTTCTTTGATGTATCTGAAATGTGTATCTAGACAATGATTTAATTGCCAAAAAGCACTTTGAGCCTCTGATTCATTTCTAACTTTTTTTTGAAAGTCCAAGGGTTCTGTAATAGATACTCTTGAGTTAATGGGTGATGGCCAGCTATGATTTACATAGGCTGTTAACTTGTTAATGTAGTATTTGATTTCGATCTCAATTTCCTAATAGTTTCTTACCTATGAGTAAGAAGCTTCCTACAGCCACTTCAGCTTATACAACTTCATTTCTGCCTGTCCAAAAAGTTTTTCTCCATTCTGGGAGTGATATATATGATAGGCAGCTCACTAAAACGCAGCAAGAGCACAGTAGTGGCTGAGCTGTATACCAGGTACTTCAACAGCAGGCTTGAAGGGAATAATTTGGAAGAATAGCCAGAAACAATTTTGAATGCTTTCAACTGAGTTAGGAAAAGATTTGGCTTTATAAAAATCAAATGAATATAGATCTGATTCTCTAATGTGTCATCTCAAGTTTTTATTGGTATAATCTCTTAGGCTTGCATGGAGTTAAACCAATACACAGCTAAAACAAGAGAGATGAGAGTTGAGCTCCTGTGAGTTTTGGGAAGCATGCTGCAGTGCAGTGCCGGATCTGCAGTATTGAATTCAAAATGCAAAAGAGAAAGCACTCATATTAAACTGTCTAATCCCACACCCTCACTCCCTTTTACAAATATGAGTAAGATTGTCATCAGACAATTTAGAGAAGAAACATTTCAACTGACGAGAAATTGCTGAAGAAGTCTTGTTTTTGTTGGAAGGAAATGTAGTTAGTTTCGAGCTGATAATGATTAAAAGAGATTGAAAATATGGTGGATGTATTTTTATTATTATGCAAAAGAAATTTTGACTAAGAATATCAGAAGTCTGGGAACAATAATGGGAAAACCTGGAAAAAAACCCCACAGAATAAAAAAGCAGTCAGATTGAGGGAAAAACCCCAGCACCCAAAAAAGTTAGCACAATTCTTTTCCCCCTTAAAAACAGAAGTCTTGGGTAGGCAACAAAGGAAAATTAGGAAATGGGCCAGTGGATGCAGGTCCAGGGAGCGCCACAGATCTTTGCAATGATGCTGAATGTACAGACTATGGAGGGACTCTGCACAGACACTAGTCTGCTCTGATAAATCTGATTACACGAGAAAGATTGCATATGGGTATTCACAGAATGCAGAATCAACACAATGACAATAAGCATTATAAAGTTATCCTGACAGGACCTTGGAGGACTGTGAGCCTCATGCCTAATGACAGGCCACTGTAGGGTCACTGGGTAGCGGGACCCCTCGGTTTCTTTTAATTATGGGGGTTTTTTTGAAAGTGCATTGTTTCCTAAGTCATTTGGGAAGAAGGGGTTTGTGGGCAGAAATAATTCAGCATTAGGGGGAAGATCCCAGTGAGAAACTATTTTTGCATGGGCAGATGGATTTGAAACTGCAGTTGGCTCAGTGCTGTTCCTAATCTATATTAAGAAACTGTTGTTCTGTGTGATATCCTGGCCATATGCTAAAGCCAGAGGATAGTCTATGATAAAAGAGTAAAGAATAGTTTATCTTTCTGAATTTGTTCATACACTCTGTGGCTCATGTTTCTTCATCTGACAAGGAAAGCTCAGAGGACGGTAGCAGATATTCCTCTTGATTCCCATCTTTATTGTAAGAATGGAACATTTTCCATCTTTCCTGCAAAATATGGTTTTCAAAACAGAAAAGAATGAATTGAACTTTCAGGCTCAGAGGTTTTAAATAACTCCATGTCTCAGACCTGTACTCTATTTTAACCCATGCTAGTGGGAGGAGGCACAAAGCACTTTGGTTTTGTAGAAAATGCACAGGCGAGTAGGGAGAAAAAAAAATCCAGAGGATTTTCTCTTGGTGCCGTTATATCAGACCTTTTTGCACCTACTGTCCTAGAGAGCTGTCATTCTCTTGTTGACTCTTCTTCCCAAGAAACACTCTTTTGAATTACAGACTTTTTAGCCTTTTGGAATGAAGAAACAAGCTGGACATATGAGTAAAGTCTTGGTGCCTTGAGGAAAACAGAAGGACAAAAGTGAAAGCTGGATTTCTGAGTGTCAAGGGACGAAACAAGGATCCTGCAAAATTATGTCACCATGCAGGACATAAGGAGCTGCTACAATTTAACAAATAGAAAAATTAGATAATAAAGCACCCTAGAATCATTCTTTCCTTGGAAGGGATTTTAAATAGCCTAGAAAACTGAATTGGTATGCTAGAGTGGGTATACAGATTCACTGAAAGAAAAGTGAAAGTTAAATTCAGGGGCATTCAACAGTTACCCCAAAAACTCCATACAGTCCTTCTGGCTTATGAAGGGGACTGGCTGCTGAAGAGAAATTGCTTGTGCTTCCTTAATATGTCACTATAAGAGTCTGTAAATAAGCCAAGGGGAGATCACGGATTTGACACCCACTGACAGGCTAAATACAGCAGGGGACAATGTCCTCCTGTCTGTGGGTACCTGCAGAACCTGGCTAATGTGGGACTTTGCAAGGAACCTGGTGGGGTACCTCCATTTTCACACATTGCAACAACTTCCACAGTTTTGTAGTTGCAGAATTTTACTTGACACTGAGTCACTTGTAGAAGCTGCAGACACAGTAATTGGTAGATGGTACTCTTAATATGTCTTTATGTAAGTTTACTTTGCTTGTTTGGTCCTGTGATGGTTTTGTTAAGGAAAGGAGAGGGGGACCTTAAGAAGACTAAGGAGCACTTGTGTGGGGTGGAGCTGCTGCTTCCTGTGTCAGATGTAATCTCAGATTTCCAAACCAAATACTACAATACTCTCCTTAATCAAAACATAAAATTTAAGATAAGATCTGAATATTGCTGAGACATGCACATGTGTCAGGAGGCACACAGAGTTAGTTGAAACATTTCCATTGAGATATGAAATCTGTAGATTTGGCTTGTGTCTTTCTGGTTTAACATCCATTTTTCAAGTGATCCATTTGCTGAAAGGAATGTTAAAACTCAGAAATGTACATACAATTTGAAGTGAACTAGGACTTACTACAGTTGTGGTATCACATCAAGGTTCAGGAATTCAAGTTAGATGGCTGAACAGGTGTATTTCAAAAGATGGCAGCTCTAGAGGCAGGTTGGCACACATGGAAAATCATTGTGTAGCATTTCCAAGACAGCTGCAACTTAAGGAGTGCATCCACGCTCTGCAGGACAATGCTCTGCAGGTGCCAGCACCAGTCCCAAGGGTAGAGGAGTTAGCACAGTGCTGACCATGACCTAATTCACCCTACTGCTCTGGACAGCTTATTCATTCAGACAGGATGTCTCATGGACTGGATTATCTCCTTCCAGGCCATCAGCTGACTGGGGGAACTCAGCGTCCTTCTTCACTTTCCAGGGCACACAAAAGCTCTGCAAATGCCAATTTGGTTTGAATTTAGCATGTTTTTCTTCTAAATCTCTTACTGACATCACATGCCTTTTAGTTGAAAAGGATTTTTAAAAAAGGAAATATATATCTTTGTCACAGACCTAGGAATAGACTGATTTTCTTGACAAATTCTATTTTTGACTTTCCAGGCATAACTATTTCCAGTAAAATGAAGTAATTTTATAATAATACCTGGCCTGTCTTTTGGGCTATTTTGACTGCAGAATGAGTTTTTCTTATATAACAAATATGATTTGCATTTAGAAAAGCTGAGGGATATACCTAATTTTAAATGAAACACAGATGAGAATTAACTCATTTATTGCCTAAGGTCCAGAGAAAATTCTTAGATCTAGTAAAGAAAAAATAGGGGGAAATGGTTGGGAATATTCAACTTTTCTATTCCACTGGTCTGGAAAATGTTGCTTATACAACCAAAAGTTTTCAGTTGAGATTTTACAAAGCTGAGGTTTTTCCCACACCCATTTCTGCCCCCCCACCTTGTTTTTCTGTTTCTCTAATGCTTTACTGAATAAATATGATGCAAAAGATTGAGGTGACAAAATAGATTTTCATGTTTTCATTTTCTTGGAAAAATGTGGCATGAAAAAAAGTTTTATCTTAACATAATCTCTTCTAAAATGAACATTTATTGGAAGAAGTTCAACCACCTTCAAAACAGTAAAGAACTGGCTGGTAAAAACAGGATGCTGTCTGTCCTGACTTTGCTTTGCAGTAGGGTTGCATGCTGTAGCATGAGGTTGCTCATTGGGATGGGTTGTAAGAAGCAAAATATCACTGTCCCTGTCAGACTGCTGTGCTAGAGAATGTCATGAGTCTCAAATGAGACTTGAGATATTATGAGATCTATTGTCTTAAATGGCAAGGCATGAAGCTTGTATGTTAAAATAAGGAGGAAAGAAATAAATATTTTGAGGGCAGAGGGTTAGGGACAGAAGCATCTGTGTGCTTTGTTTATTCTAATTGAGAAAAAGTTTGAACCAAATTAAAGTTGAGTAGGAATGAACTGCCTAAAACTCTGAAATAACAGAGGGGATTTTCGGACATGATGCTGTAAATAATTAGTTTGTTATAATAAATTCAGGGAGGTGCCGTAAATTAGAGAAGTGATCCTTCTGGATAGACATAGTTTTCCTCCCAGAAGAGCCAAAATTGGCCAATGGCCTATTCATGGTGGACAGACTAAAGAATACATTTTTAGAGCATGCAGAACTGGAAAAAATACTTTAAAAATTTGAAAGCAATGAGTAAGAATAAACTCACTGGATGAAAGCCAGTTGGTGGGCCTTTTGTGTGAGTGTGCAGGATATGAGGACACAATTCCTTCATATGAGCTATTTCTGACCACAGCTATCAGGTTCTTTTGCAAGGTTAAGGGGAGGACAGTAGTGTTTGGACACAGTAACTTCAATGTTTATGGAAATGGATAAAACATAGCTTGACATCAAGACATTTTCAATCTGTCAGAAGAAAATTCCTAAAATTAGAGAATGTGAGACATGTATAGGAAGGCTTCAGCCCTGGAAGACAAGAGAAAGGTATTGTTTACATTTCACAGGGGAAAATGTTATTTATTTTAATTCTGCTGGAGTAGGAATTCAGCTATATAGACCAATGTAATGCAAACAATAAACATGATGAGAACTTTAATTCTGAGGTTACGTTATTCTGAAGAGAGAAACCTATGAATTGATGGCCAGAAAAGTCATAAGTTATATGACACTGAGTTACAGAAGCTTACGAAACCAGCAGAAACCAGTACAGCCATACATGAGATGACTGTAGTGGAGCACCATAAAGGGAGTTATCAATTTACCAGTCTGACTACAGGGTAGAAGTAGTTAAAAATTTATAAGTCTGACCCAGAGAGACATAAAGTGCTCTAGAAAAAGAAGTGATTAGATTCACTGATTAAAAGTATAAAAGAGTGGCTTCAAAGAAAACAATTTGGTCAGTATGGTAGCACCCAATGCTTCAAATGACTGTCCTGCATTTGAAACACTGAGGCTTCCTTACTTACGTAGCACCAAGGACAAGCATTGGTGAGACAAGACACCACTTTAAACCCTCTCTCATTACTATAAATCCTTAGGGCCAGAAGCACATGCCTTTAATCATACAGGCTGGGACGCCTCATTCCCAGTTCTACCAATTAATATGTGTTAGTGTTCTGAGAACTGCTTTCAGAATTGTGTGTGCCTCCACAGCATTTGAAAATGTCCTTCAGATTTAGAGGAGACAGAAGCAAGAGATTTGTATAATCTTACAAGTTTTTCAAGGCTTTCCTTTTTCTTTTTTTTCCTGGGAATTCATCATATTTCACTTTTCTTAATAGCATAATACTTCCATTCCCTTTTAAAAGATTCTCTTCCCCAGCTCTTCCTTTTTTATAAACTAAAAATTTTATAAAATAATCTTACCTACTTCTTCTACTCTAATATTCTCAAAGGTGCCTAAGGGGAGCTGAACTAATTTCTGACGGGAAGCTAGCGAAGTCCCAGGCATAATCTGCAAGATTGTAGTGAATAAGAAATGGAAATAATTTGTCAAAAATGAGTCTGGCAATGAATTCTTTGAAAGCTGGAAATTTTTTTCCTAGCGATGTGAAAGGAAGAGCAAGAACTCTTCAGAGGAAAGGTAGTAAAAAGGACATAAATTTTAATTTTTAACTAACTTAAAATAATAGTACTAAGGATGACAGCATTTGTTGAACTGTTTTCTCAGCTGTGTTATACACTGCACCTGGGAAAAATCAATGCAAGCAGAAGTACCCCTACTCTTACTTCTTGTCATCAGAGGTTAATCTCAAGGCTTCCCTTGTCTCATCTCTGCTCAGCATTATCTATTTGTTGGTAAGCTAGTCATTCAGCAGGTTCTTGTTGATCTTCTACAGCAAATTCCTTCCCTTTTGTTTCTCTGCAAATTCTCAGCAAATTTCTCTGAAAAACTCCATATGGGGCTGCTGTTTAGCACGTCCTGGGGGCAAACATGGATTTACAGGCTTGGAAAGCTGTTGTTGCAGACAGCACACTACGTGGCATGCAGGGACAACTACTCTTACCTCTTCCTCTGCCAACACAAGCATATTCCCAGTGTAGCTGGGTCCTGCAGTTTCGGTTTAGTTTTAGCCTCCTGCAGGACACCCACTCCAAACTGATGGGGACCAGGACCCAGCAGAGGTTTTTCCTGAGGGTCATGATGCTCACCATAAAAGGAAAGGTATATGCAGGGGAATCAGGGCTGAAAGCAGATGATTCTAAGTGTGGAGAGTAGGTGGAGACTGCTTCAGTGAAGGATGATGCAGCAGGGAATGACAGAAGATGGGAGTCTCATATGTCCTTGGTCTTTCTCAGACACTCAGTAACTGGGCTTGCATCAGGCATGGTGGTTCAGACTTTATTTAACTTAACCATTGCCCTTCTCTATTACTAATCATGCAGTGACACTCCATCTGTCATGTCTTGACAAGCTGGAATGTTGGAAGTTGTGACAAATTTCTCAAGAAAATTGAAAAACTATTTGAAAGGGCGTATTTTCAGATGCATCAGAGCAGAATTTTCATTGATTAACGCTGACTGCTGTGTATGTTGCAGGGTGACATATCATCATTGTCCCTTTATCTGTCTCCATATAGTGTTTATTATCTCAGATGCAGCAGTAGTTTACAAAATGATTAAATGTTCTACTAAATAAACACAAAGGATATGGAAATTATTATATAATTGTTTTGTCACCTTGGCTGCTATTTATCAGCTCTCTGATAGCTATTATGAACACATTTACCCTTCAGATGAGACACCTTCTATAATGTCAAAGCCAATGCCTGCAAGGACTTCTGTAATACCAGCCATTTATCCTGGTCAATTTTTTCTGTCTTTTCTTTCCTACGTAAAATACATACAGTAACCTCTAAGAAGACAATGTCAGTACAAATCTGTCAAAATATTTCCCACCCTTGTCAGTTTTCTGATCACATGTTCAGGCCACACTTACTTTTCTGCTGAATCCTTTTTGGACCGGGTATGGAAGGAAGAAGGAGAAGGAAAATCTTACAGGAGCCAGTGAGTGCTCCCTCAGCCATAAGCCCAACCAAGCAGAGAGCAGAAAAGCCTGTGCCAGCCAGGGTAATCCAGCATGAAACACTGCTGCTGAGGGCTAGAGGAGCACAGAAAAGTATCTCAGAGCGCTGTCTCCCTTCCTCTCTTTTCCTCTTTGAGGGAATTGTGATTAAAAAGCAAGCAGAAAATCTCTCTCTCTCTCCCTGCAGGGGCACTTGTTTATTTCAGAGGAACCCTCACCAGAGCACTTCAGATAAGTCTCTTCTTTCTTTGCTTTGATCTAAAGAAGATGAAGTCAGCAGTAGATCTGCCTTATAAAAGCTAGGAAGCCTTTTTCCTTTTCCTTCCTCCCTATTTTCACTGTTAAATGACAATGAACCAACACAATCAAGCAGAAAATTCCTTCCTTTAGTTTTGCTTTCTATCTTTCTTTCCAGTGGAAGTGACTGCTTATTGGTGCAAAGCTAACAATTACAATAATTTGTCCCAGAAGGGTTTTCAGGGAAATTCTTTAGAGCCAAAGCTTTTCTTTATGACTTTAAAGTTTGGGGTTTGGGTTGTTGGTTTTCTTTTTAATTGAGGTTTTCAACCCTTCAATTTTTGTCTTGCATTTGAGACATTGTAGGATGCTTCAAAATCGTGCAAGCTAAACTTCAAACAGGGGGACCTGTTTCTACTCCCTTTGACGTCATGACAAACCTCCTGTTGATTGCAGACAGGGAAACTGGACCAAAACTACCAAGCATATTTATTTCTTTCTTATTTCCTCAGTTATCCTGCTATTGTACCATGTATTAGAAGTGCTGCAGACTTTTGTTGGCAAAAGAGATATATCAGTAAAACAAGTTCCCTAGCAGCAATTTACTGACCTGCTGCTTCAGCATAGCTCAATAAGGTTCATTCAATGACAACTTTTTCTGGTCTCTGCTAAACAGTCTATACAATCAATCTGTAAGATCTTCCTCTGGCCCATTGCAAGGAAAATGAGAGCACCCAGAGGTGCTGGACAGGCTTCTGAGATCAGTGGTCCTTGAGCAGGCTGCCGGGCAGAGCTGCCCAGGGAGCTCCAGAGTTAGAAAGCACAAACATCCATGGAACATCTCTCTTTCAGGTAATATCATAGCTTCAGTGATTCTCAAATCACACTTTCTCAGAATTTCTGGTTTTGTAAGAAACAATAGAAAAAGACAAGGACTTTGGCTTGAATAAACTCAAAAGCACTCATATTTTCTTTTAAATGGCATTCCCTGCAGATTGACAACTTTGCTTTCCTGCCAGATCTAATCAAAAAGACACCTGAAACTGATCAAGTGGGAAAAAATGCTTGTTCTGAACTTAGAAAACTTGGAAAAATTAGATGCTCTACTCTGACAAGACTTCCTTGATAAAAGCCACCAGAATGAATGAAATGACACCAATTGAAAATGAAAGTTGTCTCAACTTCTTTAACCAGGTCATCAGCAGAGATAAGTCTACTTGCAATATGTCAAAGGAGGAAGACACACTTGGGGGTTGTCAATGCCAGGATGTTCTGTTGATGAAATGACTGCTGGTAAGTTTCTTAAAATACATCCCACTGAAGTTGCACCAGTGCTTGCAAGATGATTCTCATCTGTCACTCCTTTTTCTCTATATTCCTGTCCTCATCTTTCTGACTTACTCCTTCTCTCTCTTTTTTTCACATGGAAGTGCAAAGACTTCGTCCTGCTGGAAGGGAATAAAATAGAGTATGTATCCAGAAATGTGTCACTGGGGTAGTGACTGCCATTAGTGAGTGGTTGGCATAGGAGGCAGCTACAGATTTCCAAGAGCTAGTCTGGCAGTTCTCCACATGGGAGAAGAAAAGGAGCAACTGCTTCTCAGGACTTTGGGATATTTTTCCAAAAAAAATCCCCAACAAACTAAACATGTAAAGAAAAATGTAAAACCATGTACATAATTCACCAAAGCTGCCAGGGTTGAGGTCCCTCTCACTGGCAAAACCGAGCTGCGCACACTCAGCTTCCCAGATTGCAAACAGAGAGAAGTAGGAGCCTATTGGGTGATTCACTTGACCTATTTAAATTGACCTAGGATAATTGTCTTTAATTGTCTTTTAGATGGAATTGGCTGCAACATAGATATTCCTACTTTTGTCTGTTGCTTGTAAATTTGCAGTGAACACTCTGAATCCAAAAAAAGAGGATGAGCCATTACAGCTATGGCCAGGTTGATCCTACCCCAATAGCCATGAACAGGGTGACCTGGAAATTGCTTAAGAGGTTAGAGTCAGCAGAAGGGTCTGTGTTTAGCAGGCCAGACTGCAGCATGGATAAAGACAAACCTCTAATAGGAATATTTGTTGGAAGACAATTGCATGGGATGAGACATTTGAGCCAGTCAGTTCATAGTCTATTTTACAGATGATGAATTCTGGAGTGGTCATTACTGGATATGGTAACTTTAGGTGTCTAAATCAATCAGGGAAACGGCATCTAACAAATGGTGGTGTCATGATCCATGTTGTTTTGCTGCAGCCATGAAAGACAGGGAATTTTTCCTCAAACACTGTGTATTTGTTATGTATCTTCGCTGAGCCTCTAAAAGCACAGACTTTTCACCCAGTCACCTTCATTGTTTAAATCTGACTTTTATTTATTAAAAATTCTCTCCTTAAAATTTAAGAATTCTGTGAATAAAAAAAAGAATCTGTATTATAAATTCTGCTTTGGCTTCGGAAGCATTTCAAGATATGTATGTCATAGAAGAATTTTTGCCAGTATATGACTTACCAAGTAGATATATCTCTAAAGAGTCCAGACAGCATTTTCCATTTAGGAAGGATGTGTGGTCTAGTTATTAAGGAGACAGATTACGAGACAAGTGCCTGGTTTGTACTCAACTTTGCATGCAGCAGTAAGCAAATCCTACAGTTTCTCTGTAGCTTAGTTTTCCCATCTGTAAAATGAGAGTGACAGAATTCATTTATTTCACAGGGGTGAGTCTTAATCATTGTTTGTAGAACACCTGCTGAAATTGATGTGAATTCTTTCTTCTGCTATAGCCAGTAGAGGTTTTGCAATGCTGAATCCATTGCAAAAGGATTGAAATGTCATTCTTGAAGCTGTAGCAGAAGAAAACTTTTTTCCTATGTCTTGAAAATCCTCTCTCCACTGCTCACATATGGCTCAACAACTCTGTTATCCTGTTGATCTAATTTATGATTTTATACCACAAGAAAAAAATTAAGTTATTAATAATATATTAATTTTCTGGTTTCTATTTTCCTTTCTTTCTTTCCCCCAACCGACTTGGCTAAAGATGGCTTATCTACCCTGAGTTTTTTTAAGTCCTCAAGAAAAGTGTCTTTTAGAAACCAGCAAGATATTAAAACTCACTCTGCACTGCTGAAGATCCTAAAGGCATTAAGAGTTTTCAGCTTTGCCCATCATTCAAGATAAGCTGTTCCACAAAGAGTAATGGGAAACCTGAAATCAGGGAATTTAATTATCATATTATCTCCTCCTTTGAATACTCTACAAAAATTTGAGGAGGCAAAGCTGTCAGTCACCTCTTATGCAACTAAGATGGCTGGGCACAGATCTTGCAGTTGTCATAGAGAGAAAATCAAAGCCATTAAATATCAGACAAACATTGAGGAAATATCCAGTGACAGAGATTTAAAGATGATTTAAATATAGATATAGGGTATTATCTTGTAAAAATTGAGAAATATCTAGATTGAAAGATTCAATATCCAAAAGAGTAAGAACCCGAAAATTAGCATCTTGCCAAGAGGATGGGAATAACATTCAAACAATAAAGAAAGGCTATTTAAATAATGTATGATAGTTTCTTTTGGCACTAAAGGAACATCGAGGAAAAAATAAAAGAAAATTATGGTTCTTTTTCCAAAAGAGAAAAACACTGAGATTTTTAGCACTTGTATCTCTCTTTACTTCATTAAAAATTAAATATCAAGTAAGCTCATTGCTCACCAGCAGACTCCTGCCTTTCTGCTCCTGGTGAAACCTGCGCATTACAGAAGTCAGAGCCTGCTGCTTCCCGAAGTGCTTGGCTGCACCTTTCCCATTGGTAGACAGCCAGGGAATTCAGTTCCCCCAGCATCCAGGGAACTGAATTCTCATGGAACAGTGAAATACACCTCCTCCATATAGGTTAAAGTGAGAAGGACAAGGTTCTGATTTGTTTCAAAAAAAGCATATTTTTACTTCCTGAGCAATTTCTGAAATACTACCAACTTATGCAATGAAGAATCACCATTGGCCAAGAAACAAAGAATAAAATAAATACAACCTTCCATAAAGCTTATGAAAACATAGGAAAGCAAACTTTATATTTTCTTGATGACTTATGTATATGGTTTTTCTTTCATAGAATTCCTGGTCTTTACATTATAGTTTGGGAGTGAAGGTGGCACACAGAAAGACATTCCACATTTTCACCTGAAGGAAATTTAATTTTCCTAATTATAAGCCAGGGAAAAAAAAAAAAAGCAGCAAATAAACAACACTGGACTTTTAAACACAGCTATTAATATTAATCAATAGTAATACATTTGTAAAATTTTAACAATAATAAGGAAAGAAGTACTTTAACTCTTTCAACAAACACATCAGATGTATTCCTCAAAAAAGGCCTGGTCTAAAGCATACATTTATGAATGTTACAGAATTTCATATTCATTTTGCAAATATAGGTGCAAACAGTTCTCTGGAAAAAAAATTGCATTTCTGGGAACAGGATGTTACTTATAATTTTTGTATATCTGGGCTCAATATTTTTTTTTTAATTGCTTGAATTATTTAAAAAATCACATTTTTTATCTCATTTTTTAATCTTTATAAATATCAAAACATCTCCCTCTTCCAATTGGAAATTTACACAAGAATGCTCATTACATTCAAAACATTGGATAGATCCAAAGAGAAATTCAGGAAGTCGGGCAACCCAACTTGTTTTACTTACAGGTGACATTTTCCTACTTGTTACCAACCTGGATGAGTTGTTTCAATTATCCTACAAATAATAATAAGCTGTGGCAAGTCCTCTAACTGAAAGTTAAATCATGTATAACCAGAAGCAGTGAGGATTTTGTTACAGAGAGATAGATCTGCATCATTCGGAAACATTCAGAATGCAGGAGGCAAGACAAACATCAAAGATTTAGACATTCATTTTCCCTTGGCAACAGAAATAGAGCCAAGGTTAATGCAGTCCCAGGAACTGCATAGTTAGCAATGATATAAATATATGGCAGGCACTGATTTTTTTCCTTTTGTGAGGAAACAGCATAAGCAAAATGAATGCCATTTCTAGATTTCCCTTTATTCTGAATGTTCACCATATCCTACACTCCTGCTTTTAACACTAATTGAAAAAAAATGGGCAAAACACCAACTTTTCAGGGTTTCATTGGGCACTGGAGGCTTAAAAACCCAGAATTTCTTTGCAACAATATAAATATCAGAGTCTATGGCTTGTTTTTAGATTTCAGCAGTTTTACGTATTTCTGACAGCTTTAATTCTGAGCAGGCAAAACATTAGTTTAATCTCATGGATTATGGAGTGTCCGACCAGCCGTAGTAGACCTGGCTTCTTTATTCCTTCCCTATGTGGTGCCCTCAGCCTGTCACCAAAGCCCTGCAGTGGAAGCACAGCCCTGAGAAGCAGTGTGACAGTCTCCACTGTCTTAAAAATATCTTATCTTTCTGCATGGTAGGGGAACTCAGGACTCTGCAGAGGAGATGAAACTGTGTTTTCATTTTGGAAGCTCCTCTATTCAATGAACTGACTGCTAATTGATATATGGGAAAATATGTTTTCCTTTTGCAGCAGTGAAAGAAATACTTTGTCCAGAGAATAGCCAGAAGTAGCAATATTTCCAGCAGAACTAGGGTGCTGTCCTTTCAATAGCCTTGTTACATCGCTCATGGTGTCCCACAGAATGACCTTTGTGATCCACTGAGGCTGCTTGCTTTGCCACAGTGTGCAACAAAATTACACATCACTCACCAGGATGTTTGAATTAAACATGTATTTCAGAGGAGAAGTTTGGGAGAAGGACCTCTGTCACCTCAAAAACAATAGAAACATATTTTCACCTGTGTTCTCACCACTCCTTGGAGATTTGCTTAGGAGTAATTCAGCAGAAAATTGCTTGAAAGGTTGTGTGGGGACCCCTATTGGCTATGTAAAACAGATGATGCAAATCACACTGGAGCTGATGTTGTGACTTGGCAGGTGCTAAACTGCTGCTTATGTTGTGGGAATACCTTAAGAACTCCTTGCTACATGTGGAGCTGGGTGACGGGTTTATATTTGCACAGTCACAACAGTGTCATTGCAGCATCACTGTGCATCCTACTAAACAGAAGTTAAATGAATGCGAGAAGGGTGGGGCTTTTGGTTTTTGGCACTTTTTGTAGTTTTTCGGATTTTTATCAAAGAAACATTTAATATTGTCCTCTTTTCAATGGTATGTCTTTTCTCTGGAGTGCACAGATTTCAGTGTTATTGCCTCAAACTGAGAACGGCCACAGCTTGCAAATACACATGTATGGAAATCAGTGGGCAAGCATGAGGAGCTGGAAGAAACTGTCCCAGGTGGAAGCCAACTACCTTGTGCCAGTTGAAATGTGGAAATTCTGTTTTGTGTGGGACAGGATGGCTGCATGGTTCGCTACAATAACTCACCAGCAGCATCTCTGCTTCCCTGTTAACGTGCAGGTGAAAATTTGGAAATGGGAAGTCCCAGGACTTTGAGGTGGTGGTGAATAATCAAAAGCTGAGAAAATAGTGATTGGTATCTCATTTGGGAAAAGGCAGGAAAGAAAACCAGAAGATGAATATAGAGTTGTCTGCTAGGTGAGGTTTTTTTGGCAAAGGTTCAAAAGTTCTGGCTTCCCTGGGAACATATAAAAATCAGACTGTCTCTTGCTCAGTGAATACTGAATCAGCCTCAATAAACAGTACTAGAGGAGAACTCTGACATATCCAATAAAAGTAAGAGCTTTTATGGTATAAGAACACCAGCAGGATGGGAGATCAAGGCCATGTGTCATCTAGATTTACATACCCTAATAAAAATATTATACTGCTATGAGGAGAAGGGAAAACTGTGTTGCCATTATCAGGTATGATTTATATGCAGCAGAAGTTACAAGAATGCCTGACATTAAATCTGTGACAAAGCTCTTTTGTCAGATATGTAAGTAGCTCTAGACATCACAGGAGGACCCAAAGGTATGATGAATAATGTTATAGTCTCTGTGGGTATTAAAAAGAAAATATAAAGACCTGAAAGGTCAGTAAACAAAAAAGAGAATAGGAAGTTCCTAAACAATTTGTCCTTGAAGAGAAGAGGACCAGTCTTGTTCCTTGTGGGTCAGAGCTCTTTTTTCTGAAGTTTTTTCATGTCATCAGAAGATGTTTTAAGCAGAGGAGGAATCACCATAGAAGCAGGTGGCTAAGGGCACCGAAATGACCTCATAATGGAAAGTCTGTGCTCTGCTAACTGTGCATCTGGTGCTGCCCTGCACTTGCCATCATCTCCTCCCTCTATGGCGCTGCATTTTGCAGGTTGAGTGACCCTAATTCTCTTGTTCCACATCTGGACTTCACACTGCTGTTTGGCTTCAGGATGCAGAGTGGGGAGCATGCCTTTCTGTAAGCAACCCCACACTCACACCACCAGTGTCCCCGGCTCTGAACCTTCCCTTTGTTTCAAAGACTCAGTGGCATGGAAATTAGGGTATGATTCTCCAAGGGAAAGGCTTCACGTGAAGAGGACTTCTGATAAATAACGTACACTTAAATTCTTGGATAATGGGAGTACAGGAAGAGGAAAAACTTGTAGAAAGGGGTATAGCAATGGATGAAGTCAGGATGAGGGACAGCAGAGAGAGATTGCTGGTACTAGTAGAGAGATGTATATCTGTGAATAGGGAAGTGAATATAGCATATTATGGAGGCTAGAGAATTACTTAAGCCAAAGGAAGAAGATGACATAAGTATAATGCAGCACAGTTAAGTCACGGGGAAAAAGACACCAACTGATCTGATACAAGAGGAGAGTTTTCATGTACCAGAGAGTTAAGTTCCTGGAGAAACCTTTGGAAGGTGACCAAGTAGTACTAGAATAAAGCTGATGTAATTATGAAAGAAATTAAATAAGCTGGATATTACAGCTGGCAGGAAAGTGGCCATGCTGGTTAAAACATCCTCTGATGGGTCTATCTGTCAGTGCTACCCTAAGTATATATCTTATACAAATGAAATACCTGAAAGGGGCCTCAGTCTTGAATCCACACTGTAGCACAACATGGGAGAAGTCCTTGTCCCTGGTACCTGTTAAACATGCACCAAAGCCCTTCTCTACCACTGTGGAGCCCTTCTCTACCACTGAGGCTTTGCCACACCTTGCTTGGCCTCTGGCCCTCCCTGGGCTGAGTCAGCTTGGTCCTGACACAGGTGCACTCAGGCTGGGAGGTGGTAGTGTGGATCCATGGCACTGGACTCAGGGAGTCCCTAGTCTCAGAGCCCCCTGCTTCTCCAAGAGAACAGCAACAGTCAGTTTCCCACCCACAGAGCAAGTCAGCCTGAGCTGGAGCAGAAACCTTGGGCTGAAGAATAAAGGGTAATTAACACACTGTAGTTAGACAAAAGGGCCCAGTAGCCAACGTGTAGGTTAGAAAGCCAAAGCATACAAAGCCAGAAGAGTCATCCATGTGAGCTGCAGCTAATGTATTACCTATGGTTCCTAATAACTTTGGTTTTAACTGAGAGACTGATCAATTGCCAATTTAACCGACTGATCAATCAACTGTGTCTTGATTGCAGGGACGGTTAGGTGAGGAAAAAATACATCTGGTAGCAAGAAAATGCTGTAATTGCCTGGTGCTGGCTAGAGATGAGAGCTGGTTTGGGCTGTGCATGGTTCTTGCTACAACTGTGTTGTGCAAGTGTTGAGTTCCGTTTCTGCTGCTGCCCTCTGATAATGAAATAATTCGAATAAACATATTTTCCATTTCAAAGGAAAACCAAGCTTCTTCTCATCCTTTCTACAGCATACAACATTTTTCCATGAACTCCTTGACTTCATAACAGATCATTTTAGAATTATTTAGGCAATACAAATATAAAACAATTTAGGGATATAGTTGCATATTTCACACTAGTTTGGTCTTATTTTCATAGAGTCATGATGAAAAGATACAGAATGGAATACTCTATATTTTCACAGAAATGTACCTTTTATGTATTGTGGGTTTTCTGCATTTGCTGCTCAAGAGCGTCTTACTTTTCTTTTGTTAAATATCCAGTTTCCTTTGGAGGTCTTATGAAGGTTCAGCTAGAAACAACTTTTTGTCGAGTTATTAAAGTATACACTTGACAAGAATAATCTATTGTGAGTAATTTGTAAATATTTTTTTCCTTTTATAGGCTGTTTACAGGTTTAATGCTGGAGTATTTTATGCATACATAGATGTATTTTATATATACATTTTTGACATTTATGAGCTCCAAAATAATTTTCATGATTTTTAAAGCTATTTGGTGTGATAAAATAGAGAAATTCTTGTGATATAAATCAAACCTTTCCATAAAATTTAAACCAAACTGCTACGTGAGACTGGTCATAAATATATTGTAGGTCTTCACAACATTTGAAATTATGTACAGTATTATTTCTGACCTGAGAACAGAATAAACAACATCTGTATTGCCACAGTATATATCACATTTAGCATTGCTGCCTGTCCTCCAATGTCAGCCGTGTTTTTCAGCATTCTCCATGGGTTTGTGATCAATGAAAATTACTTGAAAAGCGCCAAATAATATAAATGTCACCACTGATATTTTTATGAATTATCACAAATTCTCCTCACTGCCAGAATGAAATGCTCTTTGTCCCAACTTTTTGGATCTATGGAGACCTCATAGATTTCTGTTGATGAAGAGGAACTCTAGCTCTTCATTAGCCTGGTATCTCAAGAGGTGCTACCACTTGCAGAGGTGCAGCAGTATTGAGCAACATCAGTGTCCAACTGCAAGAAACTCTGTTTTCTCATCCACAGAAAATGTGTCAAAGCTACTTGAACTCTCTCAGATCACTCACAATGTCTTTTTAATATAGAAGTGTCCCTTAGAATTTGTTTGAGTTACACAGAACATAGCTACTTCCTGGGAGGGAGGAAATCAATGGGGAGATCAGTTGGAGGTTTTTCTGTCCTGCCTGTTGCAATTGCCATCATTGCAACAACGTGGCTTTGAATTTCCGGGATCTGAACATTTAATCATGCCACAAGGCAATTTCAGCCATGCTGAGTCCATCTGCAATTGGTTGTTTATTCCCCTTCAAAAAAGAAAGACGGAAGTACAGCAGCAGCTTTGGAATAAATGTAATATCATATCCCATCATCTTTGAAGAGGCAATACATAATTTTTGTGACAATGGCACAACATTTATTCTGCTATTATTTTCCTGTAACTCCTCATCTAACCAATTTTTTTTCCGTTCTGTGTCATTGACATTGAGCTGACCTTGATGATAGCTTTATTATGTGAGTAATATTTTTCAGCATGATCTTATGCAATGAATAATGTCTCTTCTAACATTAAGAGTTGAAGATATGACCTTATACCACAAAGCCATGAAATGGATTTGTATTTTGATAGAAGGAGTTAGTAAGTGAGTAGCATTTTATAAACCAGTATTTCTGCAATGAAAATGCTGAATATTTTCAGAAATAATTTTAATATTTCTATGGCATCCTGAGTACACAAGCATTCTCCACTGCAAGGCTTTCCTGTATAGGGTAGCTTCTACAGTAAATCCTTTTCATCTTGTCTTTGTTACATGTAATTCCCCCTCCCTTAACGCTAGTATGTGCAGGGGTTGTAAATAAGATTCGTTTTTTTTAAACAATCAGTCTAAGCATCAAAGTCTAAGCTCTCTTTTGTGCTGTCACCTACACAAAGGCAAAGTAGCCTGTTGCATAGCTAACTTAGTTCCAGTTTCTGACTGGTTTTTTTTTTTCCTGGAAAAATAATTGAAGTTCGTAACACAAAGCACTGTAAGGCAGTAAAGGAAATAATATAGAGAACTTTTAGGAGCATATACTCTGAGTAAGCACTTTCATTAATGAATTCCTAGCCTTGTTAGTGGTGGTCTGTCTTTTGGATATTCCTCCTGCCCCCATGAATGATTCATCAAAAGTCAAACCAGGCTTATCTGACACATAAACAAGGTAAATTTTCACCTCTTCACCACGTACAGATGTCTTTCATATCACGACTGAGGTTGATTAGATTAAAGGGATCCTCTGCATTTTACAGCTGTGCTGCAGTTGTTCTGTGTACCTCATCTGGAATCTTGGGGCTTGTCAACATGGAGAATTTAGTGCACAAGCTATAGTGTTAACTTACAGATCCATAGTTGCTCTTTGCTGATTCAGTGTGTGGACCATAAGTTCACATCAAGTGCAGGGGAGAATTATCCTGTCTCTGTGGGAGAAACATACCTTACAAATCATCGTTATTAGGATATCTTCTGAAAGAACTTGAAAATGTCAGTGCTCAAAATGTCCTACTGGCTATTATACCTGGCAGGAGTAAGTTTGAAGGACCAAATTTGCCAAGGTCAGTTTGTTCAATGTAATTAAGACCATAATTAAATTTTTGGTGAGCTGTGGAGCTGCGATAGTCTTAATAAAGACAAGTAGATATACAAAAGGCTTTATCCTTTATACTTGATCATTCTTGGTAAGTGTTAAATACTCGATCAATTTCCTTGGCTGTCAAAGGCATAAGATCTCAAGTATTCCATATAGAAATATTTCAAAAAACTAATTCCTAGCTGTTCTGTAATTATTACTTACTGTAATATTCATGTGCCTAAGGTTCAGCAACGTATTAGAACATCATTGCTTCAGCATTAGGTGGATCTGTCTCTCACTTGATGGCTGGAAAAGAGATGTAATTCTTACTGCAAGCCAATATATATAGCATACATCATTAGGTAATGATCCACGTGAAGACTTGGTGCAGAGTTCTTAATATGCTGTAAGTTGCATTCTAATTTACTCTGCAGTAACAAGAAAACAGTGTTGGGTAGGCAAGCCTCACGTAACACCAGGAGCAGAACATCCTGAGTGTAAGGTTATATGTGTCCTGTATGTAGACTGCAAAAGAATTTAGCACAGCCTTTAGCAGAAGGTTTACAATAAAAATATAATAAAGCTGATCACAGAATTTCTAAAACTTGCTTCCCTTCCAGAGTATTGCTATTTAATATTTTTGGGTCTTTATTGTTTATGGTTCCATTGAGACAAGATCTGGAGCTTTTGTGTGGAGTGCTTACATTGCCTAAGGAATGGGAAGCTGTAGATAAAAGCACGATCAGCAGGCAGTGGAGCATAGGCAGAGCTGGTGTGCCTTTAGCACCTGAGACTTCATAACAGAAACAGCCAATTATACTCATCTAAAACTTTTCCAAACAGGAATCATATGATGTTTCCATACTCATTTTCTAACCTTAATAATGGTCTTTCAGAATGAGAAAGAGGTTTCAGAGAAGAAGTTTATGATTTATGTACGATTTCCCTGTTCTTCCTAGGGCAAGTCTTACAAGGTCAGATGCTCATGTGATGTTTTTATTAGTTGAACAGCTGTACTTTCAGGTAGGAATAAATAGCCTTTTGACAGCTGATTTGGCTTCTTTTATTTATTACTGCAAAATGATGTTGGAGAAGAGCTCATGAGAAAATGAAACAGGCTTTTACTGAAATGTTATTTATTTATCTTCTAATAATTATTGTAAATAACCATTCTTCGTATTTTTGATGACTTGTTTGCCTGACTGAGTGAGCTTCCACAAATATATCAGGCATATGTGGCTGTGCACAAATATGTCTTGGACTCAGACAGCTGCCCAAGAACAAGACACTCATCATCAGAGATGAGGGTGGGTAAATAAGGTTGAGGTGAGAGTGGGCAGTGGATCTCATCTAAGTGAAGCTTGGTCGTTCCATAATGAGTGCTAGCAGTGCTTTAACCATGGTGAGGTACTCCTGACTTACTCCCTCCACACCTCCTGTTTTCAGGACATGAATGTGGACCTAACAGGTATCAGCAAATGAACGCCTGCTCTGGCTGCTTCTCCCATGAGTAGGGACAGTTAAATTCAGGCTTTGTGGGAAAAACAGATCTAAGTATCAAGGTGTTTTCCCTTAACAAGAGCTTTCAGTCATCCTCCTACATGTGACAATGCTTCTGTGCAGCTCTGTGCCAGAGCTTTCTTCTGGTCTTCTTGCACTGCACATCAAGGCTTACCAGTACATCTGCTCCATTCTGCTATGCCCCAGAAACTTGTGTAATAAGCCGTTATATGACTCAGGATGACACCACCAGCTGTGGCATGTTCTCACAAACTGTTTTGAAATTATTTATTCAATTTAGCAAATTTGCTGGGTTTTATCTTGCTGATTGTGCTGTTCACCTGTGGAGTGTTTTAAAAGCTTATTTACCACTGTCCTGCTCATTGTTGCATTTATTTTCACTTTTATTAAATTCTGAAATTTAAGAAGAAGAAAATTCTGCACAAGTAGTTCTGACTTCCTTAGAGAGATTTTATTAAGCATATAAATTTATGATGATTTATTTATGTTACTATAAACCCTAGTCACAGCTAGTTCTAAATGTAGATCTCTTCTTAATTTTTCTTATCTCTCTGGTCCTGTTCTCATTTTTCTTGCAGTAGCATTAATCCTTTGACTTGGGCATCATTAGTTTGCAGGACCTGTAAGAACATTTCCTTTATGTCTGTGTACCATGCAACACTAATTCATCCATTGGTCTGATTGTCAGGGTTAATATGTTAGTACGAATAATGTTTGCTGAGAAACATCTGCATCATTAAAGATTATGAATAAACTGAAATGAGGGCAATTTATCTGATGAAGAATAGCAGTACATTTCATGAAACAGCCTTCCATTTGAATGATAACCTGCAAAGGGGACAGTGCTGCTCCGCTGGAGTGAGGGCTCCCATGGAAACTTGTCCAGGGTGCTGTTGGAAAACTGGGGCGTTCTGCATCCGATTCACACAAACTTATTCAAAAATCTTCCTCAGACTAAGTTTCAGACCCAGAAGCTCCAGATCTAGCAGCTTATCCTGCTACTTTCCTGCCATTTCAAGAGCAGGCAGGTAACCTTGGTAGCTCTGTTGATGGAAATCTGGGGCCAAAATGCCCTGGGAAAGTCCATGCTGCAACAGCTCAGTGGGACAAGCTCTGGAGGAGCACCTGACCATCACATCTCTCATATTTCCAGTGCATGAAAAAGCTCAAACACATCTACATAATCCTATGCAATGGAAAGACACACTGAGAAGAATATTTTAAATGTGATGAGAGTATTTAATCTAAATACATACAGACAAACAGAGGCCACATCTCTCTGTGTGGCAGCCTGGCAGGCTGGATTCCGTGAGAGCTGTACACAGAATGAACTGTGGAAGGTCCTGGCCTGGCATAACCAAGTACTTGATAAAATTCTTCATTTGGACATCTCTCCTTTCTCATGGACAAAGCAGTCTGTATTATAGAGCAAGAAGGGATAATTTTACCCTTTTATTGAAGACAAACCAAGGACTTAAAAAATAATTAGGCAGGCAGACATATAAATGGATGTGGAACTTTGCCAGATGTGACTACTGATATATCTTTACAAAATAATCTTCAAGATCAGTCAGACCAATTACCAAGTGAACATTTCAGTGAGCATTGCATGATTATATTTCCCATTTGTTTTCCATGTCATCTTATATCCTTCCCATGGGAGTCAACCTTATATGACCCACCACTAACACCAGGTAGATGCAAGATAATTAAAACAAAAATGTAATTGCTGTTTGCAGGAGTATGCATTGTCTTCTGTAAGTAGAGTATGCCTATGATTTCTTTACATCCTACTGAGTATGCATTATAAGCCTAGAGACCAAAGGTGTAGCATAGGATTAAAAGATTTATTATATCACCTTATGTTTGCCCTCTTCTGACTCCAGTGTATTTATAATTGTCTGCTGTGTTACCCAATAACCTTTTTATTCATGACAGAACATTAATCAATTAAACACAAATTAGACAGGCCTATAGGTTTTTTCCCTTCTTTCCTCCCTCCCACCCCACTTCACTATTCTGCATTTCAGTGTCTGAAACATTCTACTTGTATTTAATATGAATCACTGTTGCTGTTGGAAACTGTGGAATGGCTGCCTGTGAGCCTTCCTCTTTGCTGTCTTAGAACTCCATATTAAAAATGTTCTATTACTTTGTTGGCCAAAATTTCTAGTGGAAGAATTTAACTGACATCAGTAGAATTATGCCAGCATATAATTTTCCCTTAATATCAGGCTAGCATCAAATACCCTTACAAAATCAAAGTTAACACAGAACAGTCTTGTTTCTCTCTGTTCTGTGTTCCTGTGCACATGGAGTTACTTTGCAACTGTATTATTGAATATCCATGAGAGTCAGAAGGCGTTCACATGTTGGTTGCAAGTAGTTCTTATTTCTAATACGAGAATCATAAAGCATCACAAGAATGTCTTTTGCTGGTTGTCTCAGTTATTGTTGATTCCATGGAACATGGCAAAAAATTTGTGTGGTTGCGAGTAGGTCATGTCCCATGCTGAGATTTCAAATGTCGAACTCAAAGGTTTTGAACTTGATTGAGTTCTCAACACAAAAAGAATTTTAGAAAGTAAAGAACTTGGTTGAGTTACTAGTATCAGTTAGACCTAGATTATGAGTTTTCTTCATTTTAGACAGTGAAATTTCTGATTCCTTTTTCATTGTTAATACCCAAATATACTCATGGCATTAAAAGCTAGAATAATTTCTTTAAAATTTTTGAAATAAACCAAATTTTTTCATCTGAAAAAACCTTACAGATTTTATTACAAAGTTGCTCCTGTTATGTATTTAATAATTATTTGCACACAGTTGCTGTATCCCTTGCAATACTTTCTTTAACAAATTTTAAATTAGTATTATCTGACTGTGCACCACCAGTATTCACATTATATTTTTTCAGCCATGCAGTAGGAGCTTTTGCAAGCAAGTAGTCTTGATATCACAAGTAGTTGTCCAAGCCCTCAAAAACAACTGATACAATGAGACAAAGGATATGGGGCACTGCAAAAATCACAAATGAAACTTATTGGTGTGTTTTTTAATTATTTAACTGCTTCTGGTTAAGACCTATTGAACATTACATGGAAATTACAGAAGAACGGACTGTATAATAAGAAAGTGCCTCCCCTTCCTTGCCTATGCCTTCTGAAGAGTTCACAGCTATCCATCTCAGCATTCCAGTTGTGGGAGTCATCTCACCACATTTCCATGATTGTGTCATAGCTTTCCTGCTGCACCAGGGCTTTCGTCTCCTCCTGTTTGTTGCTCATGCTGAGTATATTGGTGTAGATGCAGGTGTCCAGCTTTTATATCTGAGTCAGATGCTGAATGTTGAAACAGATGAGAGGTGAGGAAGGCACAGCCTCTCCACACAGTCTGTCAGCTGTACTATTAACATGGCATATCCAATCTCTTCGAGAAACTGGAGGCAAGGTGGTGAGGACGTTTGATAATATGGAATATTTCTTGTGAGATGTCAATGAATGATACCATTACCTATCCATGTAAAGATCTGTGAAATTCTTGAATATGCTTTAACAGGAAAAAGTTTTATCAGCTGGATGGATTGCTCTGTGTAAGAAAGGGAGTATTCTAGCTAGGCTACCCTGATTGATATTTAATTTGAAGGAACATCAGGACCTTAACTGTCTCATTGCGCATTTAGTATCCAAAGACATGATGCAGAGAAGAAATAGTACTAAAATTGCATGTGATCTCACCCCATAAGCTAATTTTTTGTTGGCTAAAATAACCAAGAGGGAAAGTTTTTAAAAGGGGACAGATTGTATAGTAAAAAGAGAGGGGAGAAAAATACACACAGAAAGTACCTCAGTGATATCAGCTCCCCAGAGTGAAACAAGGAGATAATTAGTATTATTTTCTGCCCTAGGATGTCCCTTACAGGGCTGAGACACTAAATCCACCATTTAGGAACCTTTTTCTCAGATACAATATAATTTTACAACATATTAGATTTGACTGCTGAAACTTTCAGCTGAGTTTATAACCTGTTAATTTAGACTTTCTCTTTTGCTTTGAAAGAGTAAACAGCCTGTTTTTCTTTTGTTATGCTTGTCTCATTTTTCAAGTGAGTCCAGAGTAATTTAACTCATTTAACCTGTTCTTACTTCCAAAAAGAGACTGCATAGAAAGTGAAATACACAGTGCAGTCTTTTTTTGGAGCCTGCAATAAGTATGAGCTGTTTTTCATAAAGCTGTGAGAGTCAGCTCAGACCCAGCAAAATTCTGGGAGAAATTCTCTTTGGTGAATTTAATCCAAGGAGCAGGCTTGTCTGTGCAAGATGATCCTTGGCTTCAGGTAGCTCCCAGCTATCAGAGGTAGTGCTGGCATTTGGCTTTGCATCTTTCAAACTGAGGGCTGAATCAGTGGTTTGGCAGGATTCAGGTTGCTGCTGCACTCCAGCTTCAGCTCTCACAGCCCACAGAGCAGGTGGTCCAAGAGTTAATGGAGCTAGGGAATTTTGAAGTGCCCAAGCAGAGGCATATGCTGTTGAACAGCTGGAATCAGATTCATTTCAGCAGGCTGATGAAAGAAGACACATACTCTCTGCTCTTGAGGGGCTGTCCAAACTGATAGAGCTCGTTGCAACCTTTTGCAGAGGGCCTGGACAAACTGCCACAGGCAGACAAACAGTCACAGGCAGCAAGAATGATGGAAAGACAAATAAAGAGCTTAGCTTGCACTGGAATACACCCATGTCTTCAAACTGCTTTGTTTGCTGGAAATTCTGAAAAATAACTTTCTGTAATGGCACCAGACCTGAGTCCTCAATCACAAAAACCAGGTGTACCACTGTTGCCTTTTCTTGGTCTTAAAATTAAGAGCCAGATACAGTTAAGAGGAAGAGGGGTTTTTATTTCAGTATTTATTTAAGGATCCTTAAGGTGCACGACTGTGTCCAGGTGGAATGCACCGAAAGGCACCCCGAAAATGCACACATGCGATGGATCGCATACACAGTTTATAGACCTTGCAAAGTAGCACATCTATCAAAGATTCCCCAATGAGAGGCTTGAATGAATAGCATGATATCCCCCCATCCCGAGGAATTCCCCCCTGGATGGGTCTATCTTAGTTTACAGGATGTGTTCTAGAAAGGACCTTGGTTTCTCAGGATAGCATAGGGCTTTCTGGCCCCAACTGTGAGACCTCCAGGATGTTTGGTCTCCTGGCTTAATGCAATATTTAAGTTATCAGGCTTAAAGAATTATAAGGATGTGGGCTAAAAGCACAGAGGATACATAAAAGCTATATGAAAGGGTATATAAGAGGTATATAAAAGAAAAGGCGTAAAATCATCATGGCATCACCACCACAAAGTTTTTCTGCGAGCCTTCTCCTCATCTTCCACCAGCAGAGCAGTTTGACCAAGATCAGAAATATTTTGGAGGCAGGTGCTGGGCAAGCCCTTCCATTCTCCTGTCTGAAGAAAGACATTGAACCATACAGTTGAACATGTGTCAGTGACTAAGTTTTAAACAGACTATCACTACTGTCAGAAAACAGAAGATCATTTTCTTTAGAGAGACAATATATTAAGAGACATAAACGTACAATGCAGTTTATTCAATGTTCTGAATCATGAATACATACAGGAAAAGAGAAATCTTATTTTTCAATTTGATTCCAATGGAGAAGGAACTTGTTGCTACTGAAAAGCCTGAGGATATATAATCAAGCCAGCAGAATTGCTCCTGAGACAGCATGCTATCAAACATGCTACACATCCAAATTTAATAGTGAATAGTCTTTAGATTGCTTAACAAAGCAAACTTGAAATGTGTGAAATTCAAAACTATTCTGAAAAGGCATGTTTGAACAGTGCAGGAGAGATAAGGATCTGGTTTCTACTGCAAGACCATATATCAAAAAGGATGATTACACAGTAGGGTACCTTTCTAATAAGGAAACAAGTAAAAAACAATCACTGAG
Source organism: Corvus brachyrhynchos (assembly GCF_000691975.1). NCBI lineage: Eukaryota > Metazoa > Chordata > Aves > Passeriformes > Corvidae > Corvus > Corvus brachyrhynchos. Next base: position 3,670,046 of record NW_008236973.1, on the reverse strand, counting down.
ATGTAGTGCCCGCCTGAATGAAGCCCTTTAAGCATTGAATTTGCTTAGCAATATTTTGTTTGCTTTATTGCAGACATATGTTAGGACTAACTTAACTCTTCCGTGGGCTAGAGAAATGACTCTATCATCCCATGAAGCCCTTTCCAGGAGGACTTTCCTTTGATCCTCTGAGGTTTTTAGCTAAATGAAGAGGAATGTCTGTATGAAATGGTCTCAAGTGACTCTGAGATTGGATCTGATCAGAGACACACAGGGGTTTTTTTTGTGTCAGATCATCTGAAAGTGGGGTTGTACAGATCACGTTTAATTAATGCTTCCAGTAGAAGAGTTTACCCAGCTTCTGGATATGCAACAGAGTGTGTTCTCTACCCATGGGAAAGTAGAAATAGCTTTTCATGAGAGATTACCAGACTGCAGGCTAAGAACTCTTTAGAAAGGACATTCAAGGAGGGAGGGTCAGGAAGGCTTGCCCCGTTTGTAGAAGAATGGATGGACTGCACAGAGTTGTCTTTGAGAAAGTAGTGACAACTGACATGGACGAGACTAAGGTACTCAACAATGCTTTTGGCCTCAGTTTTCAAAGGTAATTTCTATTGCCATATATCTCAAGGCCCTGGACCTCAAGGCAGGGACTAAAAGAAGATCACCCAAATAACCACAACATACACAAACCCATGGGACCTGATGAGATGCATTCAAGGGTCCTGAGGGAAACGTCTCATGTGTTTGCCAAGTCACCCTTTGTCATATTTGAAAAGTTGTATCAATTAGGCAAAGTCCCCAGGGACTGGCAAAAGAGAAACTTCACACAACTTTTAGAAACAGTAAAAACTATGATGCTGGCAGCTACAGACCTGTCATCTTAAACCTTGTGTCCAGTAAGATCACTGATCCTCTTGGAAGACATGTCAAAACTTATAGAAGACTGGCAGGTGATAAGAGACAACCAACATAACTTCCCCAAGGGCAAATTGTGTCCCACTAAACTAGTTGCCTTCCATGATGGAGTGACAAGGGAACATCAGTAAACAAGGGAAGAGCTACTGATATCATCTACCTGAAATTCTGCAAGATCTTTGATGCTCTCCCACACCATATTCTAAACTAGAAAAATTTGGGCTTGATGGATGAAAAATAAATTGTCTGGATGAAAGTGTCCAAAACGCTATAGTCAATGGCTTGATGTCCAACTGGAAATCAGTAACTATAATGTAGAAAAGTTACATGTTTCACACTTTTTAGAGAAACAAAAGATACATGGGAAAGAAATAAATTTTAAAGACATCGTACTTCAAGGGGTGCCAGAATTTAACACCTCCTACCATGATCTTTTACTTTCATTTTCCTTTCCTCCCAGAACATAATTGTGTGCCCTCAAGGTGAGGAAAATAGGTAAAGAAAGTCAGGGTCAATTACTTGCAGCAGGATTCATCTGTCTGAAATCTTATGTCTGTATTTAAGTTACCTAACCTTGGTTCACCTTAGAGTAAATGAAGGGATATTCTCAAGTATATTAGAGAGATATTTAAGACAGGTTAGATGAATTGCATACGAAATTGCCACTTTCTTTCTACTGACTTTGAAGGGAGTCCAGATCTCATGTAGACATAATTAAGTCAAATGAGTGTCACTCTAGATGTTTCCTTTCTTGCCAGCCCTCCAGTAGAGGGCTGCCATAATCCTATAAAAGAGATTTGCAAAACTGGGGAAGGCCAGAATGAGGGTGTAAATGATGCCCTTCAGAGGTAGTCACATGTCATGTGTTTAAAAAGAAAACACTGCAGCTAAATTAATTCTATTAAATCATTATTTCATACAGTAAAAAAATGGGCAGTAAGAATTCCCCATGTAGAAATGAAAGGTACTGAAAGAATCAGCAGGCCTACTGAAAAGGGGTAGGCTCATTTCTAAATTTGCTTTAGCATGATTAACAACTGAAACAAACTCTAAGGGCAGCGATTGGTTCACACTGCCTTCAAAATTAGACTTTACTTCTTTCTGGAAGATTTTGTAGACAGTGCTTTGCATCCAGTGAGACTAGAGGATCTAATGGTTGTCTCTGGCCTAAGAATCAATGAACCCATTAACAACTTGGACAGCACATTAGAGTTAAGACATTACCCTGCAATCAGACAATATTACCTTTTCTGTGCTCCAAATTCATGCACTGCACTCTTACTCCCTGCCTCCAGCTTCAGGTTATCTTCTTGATGATCCAGGCTACTTTTCCTGCTGTGTTAACTCACATAACAGCTCAGTACCAGCAGCAGCAATCATGTCGTGCACTTCAGCTGGTATTAACCAAAAAGGTGAGTGTGAGCGACAGTGAATTTCTAAGTGGCTGGAGAACCTAATACTCCCTGCTACTTCTGTCTCTTGATACACTGAACCTCCACTATTTACTTTTTTTTTTTGCTTAAAACTGAAAAAGTTGTTAGGTTTTGTTGTTCACGGCAGTGGAAGAAGAAACTATTTTCTTTCAGGGAAAATGAAATGAATATGCAAGGACTGTTCACAATTGGTAATATCACCCTAACCATCCAGACCTCTGCTTGTCATGCCCTTCACATTTTTTCATGCCACTTTTCATATAAAATTTCCCTTCTGCATGGCAGGTGCTCCCTAAGTCTGCTTCAGATCCCTTCTTGTCCGTTTTCCGCGCTTCACGTGTAGGAGGAAAATAACTTTAAGGGATGGGACTATGCAATTATGCGAATTTATTGTTTAAAATAACAAACGCATCAGTCGAGG
>NW_008236973.1:3661090-3666974 GCF_000691975.1 Corvus brachyrhynchos | reverse complement strand
TATAAAACCACACTATTATATTTTAAAACCCTTCACCAAAACACCCAGTGTACAATTTTACTTATAATGATAGGAACACAAGTTTGTAATCCTTTTGCTTAAAGTCCACAAATCTCTGTCAATTAAGCCAGACCTAGTCTCTTCCAGGGTTGTAAATCAAAGCCTCCTTTAATTGCAGGAGTTTCTACTCCTCTGTCTCCCACACCTTCTGAAGCCTCTTTTCTTAGTGGAACTGTAGAGCAGTGAGTCAAAGGCATTAACCGAAATTTTCTCTGTGGTCACAGAATTGTGCAGGAGGGCTACTCTGTGCCAGCTGCCCTCCCTGCGAAGTCATGTATGTCATATATCCTTGTAATTATTCTTGTGTACTTATTCTTTCATAGCCTTTCCCCTCTTTCTCTTCACAATCCTATTAATTGTAAATAAGGGTGTCTGTGGAGGATTTGCGTATGTATGAAGTTTTTCCCAGTCATAGTTTAAATAAGGAGAAGGAGTTTAAATGAGGAGAAAGTCTGAAACTAGAAATCTTAAGGGGAAAATGAAATACTGGACTATTGAATTTCATTAAATTCAGAGGACATCCAGTTGCTATGGAGAGTTATTTGAATCATGCTGACGAGGGTACGTACACATGGTCAGCTGGAGATCTCCCTAGGCTCCACTGACTTAGCCACTTCATCCATATGGAGATACCTACACCATGGACATCTAACATTAATTCCTTGCTTACTGTCATTTTCAGTTGTCATTTTCATTGTATTTTCACACAATGGCCTCGGTTTCAACAGAAGGCTTGAAAAGTGCCTTCATTCAGGCTAGTCTTGGTGACAGACATCTCTGGTGGCAGCTGCCCAAGTTAAGGATGCTGATAGATTCAAGCTTTTCACTTTCAGGGTAAGTACTCAGACCGTTGTTTTGTAATAAATAAAGGAACTATAACACCAATATCTCTTCTTTGAAAGAAAACGTCATCTTTTTGGTGCTGTGAGGTATTTTAGGTGCATGAATGTCTATTCAGTAGGGTCTTCAGTTGACAGATAAAAGGAAAAACTCTTTTGTGGATCTTCTTACTCTTATTTTTGCCATTTGAAGATACACGCTGTACTTCTCTTAAGCACCAAGGGTGTAGAGATGGGTACTGGACCTATTTTGGCATCTCAGACATAAGGTCAATTTAGCCTGATTTTGCACCAGAAGCTGGCTCAGTACAAGGATCCAGGAACTATTCTCATTTATAGTTTGACCCCATTAGTGCCTCATTTTCATGCCCCTCTTTTTTCTGACATTGCTGTGAGTCTTCCTAAGACCTTCCTTGGTCTGACTCAGTATCATATTACCTGACTCTTAACACATTCTGTAGTGAACTATTATAATATCAAGTTTCATGGTTTTTTACCTGTGTTTTACATGTTTTAGGACACCAGCCACAGAATCATGGAATGGTTGAGATTGGAAGGGACCTCTGGAGGTCATCTTGTCCAATCCCCCTCCTCATGCAGGGACACCTGGACCCAGTTGCTCAGGACTGTTTCTAGACAGTTTTTTAATGTCTTGAAGGAAGGAGACCCACACAGTAAACAAGTGTTTCCTGATGTTCAGAGAGAACCTGCCATGTTTCAGTTTGTGCCTGTTGCCTCCAGTTCTGCCATGGGACACCACTCTGGAAAGGCCTGCTCTGTTCCCTTTGCACCTTTCCTTTAGGTATTAATTTCCTTTAAGCTTCCCTCTGAGCCTTCTTTCCGCCAGGCTGAGCAGTTCCAGCTCTGTCAGTCATTCCTTATAGGGAAGGTGTTGCAGTCTCTTAATCACCTTGGTAGCCCTTTGTTGACTCTCTCCAGTATAGAGATGTCTCTAGGGAGGAGCCCACAAGAGGACACACCAAACAGTAAGTTCTCATTCATTTTATGCTGGCACAACCTACCACAAATTATTCTCTGGAAAGTTTCAGCTCTTTGCTTCTAGATTTCACTGAAGTGGCATTTGTCAAGCTTTTCTCAACTTTAGATTACTTAATCTTAGTTCACTTCTTTGCTGAATAGTAAATCAATGTTGGAAAAGGTTTGTAAATGTAACAGCAAAAAGCACATCATTTAATGAAAAGATATGAATAGATAATTAGGTTAGAAATCAAGTCAGATTTTAAGATAAAATTGTAAACCATGTGAGTAGAGCCTGAATGGTTTAGTCATAGCTTCAAAAGCTTCCTCTGTAGCTATCACTTTTCCAAAATTCAGTTACTGTTCTTTGGACAGGGTTATGTTTGTGTATATGGTCTTATGTTGTCTTGCCAGATTCCAATCTAAATAACTGAATTTGCATACATCAGATTTTCTGTGATGTTTCACACCGTTGCCCATTTCCCTCTCAAAGGCTTTCATAAGAAGAAGAAAATGACAAAATTCTGTTAGGTTGCTAATGAAGTCAAAATATCTTGAGTTCAATGATGAAGTAATTATCTTTTCTGGTAGGTATAGATACAGATATATCGATTCACCAACATATTATGTATACTTTACCAGTGAAAAGCATGACCAGGATGGTCATTATTGGTGAATACTTATCTAATTCCTGATCTATAAGTGAATACATGCTGCCCTCCAATTTCCATCTCCACTTTTGCCCACTGATTCATTTCTTCTGCAGCACTAGTCTGACAAAGAAGAGGCAATACCAGTAAAAAATTAAGATCTAATATTAATAGTTGTATTTTTAGAATTTATAGATTATTGTAATAGTTCGAAGTTAAAATCTTATCATTTTGGCACATCTTGCATTCATGTCCTCCTTCTAGGGCCAGCTCTGTTCCCTGTATCACCTAAAGGTAGTTACAGCTTTTCTCATTGGTGACATAAATTATGGCAAAATAAATGTAAATTGGGATTTCTGGAAATGGGAAACCTCTCTGAGCATAGCAGGACTGAAATAATCGTCATTGATAGAAAACTATAGGGTTTGATCTTTTTTCCATGGAAGTAAATTGGGTTATAATCTAAGTGATTTCATAGGCATGTGTCAAGTAGAATTTTTTATTTTCAGAGTACATAGTGAAGTGAACTGTATTAAATTGATTTCCTCATGTGTTAATTAATTTGATTTTCCTAACCAAATACTTCAAAGGAAATTAATGAAATTAATATCCCCACAGAGTGACAGGTTTCTCACTCATTGTTTCAAACAGCTATCTGTCTCCTTCCCTCTGGTTTTGCCTGTATCCCAAAAACATCTTCAGTCTGTGTGGATAGATTGCCCTTAGAGTAATGCAGTGACTCAATCCCACACAGACAGCTGAGAAACACCCTCGAGACTTTCTCCAGAGGACATCTAGATGTAAGTGGTCTAACTCTGCTGATTATGATTTGTCCCTAGAAATGTCATATTTGAAAGTTCACTGAGTCTGTTGGCAAAGACATTCATGCCTTTGTTAGATTTCATCAGAGGCTGGAAGGGTGGTACATTTGCTACTGTGCTACAAGTTTGAGGAAGATAGGACCCCATCTCTTGGAAGCACAATGATGAGTCAGACAGAACTTTAAAATCCCTCATGTGACAAAGGGGAAAATGAGTAGAGATAAAAAAATATTTTTTTTTTCATGCCCAAAGCCAAAAAATCAAAACAAGGTTTTTCTAGAAAATAGCTTTCCTTACTTCTTCACAGTCAAAGGAAAGGAATTGGAAATCGATGATCCATGAAAATATATATTTTTAGAAGCATATTAAACTACAGGAAGATAGAATTCTGTTGAGATCTGAAATGCTGGTACAGTGGCTTATTTGCAACAGGATGAAACACATTCCTTTCACCTTCTGATTTTGCCACAGAGATGTGCAGGGGTTTTTAAACCTAATTTTAAAAATAATTTGAGTTTATTTTTTGTAATGTATAAAAGTTAAGACAGATTGAAATTATATCAGTCTATATAAAACCATTGTCTTATTGATTAAAATTCTGTATGGAAAGATTTTTCTTCTTGTTGTTGGGGTTTTTTTTCAAGTGATTGCATTCTCCTTACAAATAAAACAATATAAAGGATCATTTCCTGAACAGCTGGAGTACATTTCAGCACATATTTTATCTCAACCATCCAAGAAGTGCAAGCAATTCAGATTCTGAAAATGTACATTGATGCCTGTCAAACTCAACATCTCCTAAGGAAAAAATAATATGTTGACTCTGATTTTTCATTTTGAGCAGATAACACTCACCAGAAGGGCCTCTGTAGAACATGGAGTTTACCACTGAAGGGAACTCAGAAGATCTTCATCAAAGACAGTGAGGCAATCAGAAAGCTGTTGTCGGTTATTTTATTAAAGCACAGCAACTTCATTCTCTATGTATTCTCAGTATCACCCAGTGAGAATTCTCTGGAACTATATGAGCACCAATGACTATCTTTGCTTCACTCTTCATCCTCCTTCCTTTGCAGTTTTTCTTAACACAAGTTATCTGTTACCCCTCAGGGCATCTTTCTCCTCTACCAGAACCAATGATAACATAAAGGCATTCCTGTTCTTAAAGAAAACTATTCAGGGAACTCCAACTGTATACATACTCAGGGCTAGCTCACAGAGGGAATTTGTTGTTTGCAGGTTCTGATTGGTAAGATCCCCACCTGAGGTGCAGAGGTAGCTGAGTGCCTGCGTGCAGGGAGCAGAGCCAGCCGGGCAGAAGGGCCAGGGCAGAGCTGTTTGAACCAGGCTCCGAGTGATGCTGCGCTGTCTCATGTGGCTTCACCACTTTGATCTCTGAGAGCTCAGTTTCCTACACCACACCACACACTACAGGCTATGTACAAGCCCTTGCAAGCCAAGAAAGCACCCTAATTAACAGCTAAACAACGGTCACTACTAGAAAGAAGTTGACTGATTCAAATATTAAGCCAAGATTTAACAGGAATCCTGTGCCGTATGTGCTATTTAATAAAAAAGGTTTGTGTCCTATTTTCCACCATTGCCTACAACACTCTGTAAACACCTGGCCACATGATTTGCTTTTTAAGAGTACCTGTAACAAAGGCTTCTTTTTGAATCTAGCTTCAGTATTGAATCATAAATATTGGATGATAAATATTGGATCTTTAAAGTTGTTCTGTTGCTGCACTTCATAGCTCAGTTAGAAAATTGTATTGACAGCAGCTTAGGAGTGGATGAATTTTCAGTCCTCTATTTTCCTTTTCAGGAAAATACATACTTCTACACATGATATTGCCCTGCTGCAGAGGCATTGGTGCTTCTTCCTGTCTACTAGAACGATGTTACCCAGTAACTTTTGACTCTTTCATGGTCACATTTCATGAGCTCTTCACATTCATTTGCATGGGCAAGTAATATATCAAAATATTCTTTTCCCAGATAGCCTTCTAAATGAGGAGCTCCTGGTTTATAATTAAGCTTATTTTAGCTCCTACATGCATGATCTTCTACGCTGTTCCTACAGTTCCCAGGGAATTGCACATAACTTACTCTATCTCCTCATATGCAGTAATGTACCCCAACCTTGTGTTAGTAGCAGTTTCTCTTAGGATAGTCCTGCTCTTTTGGTCCATTTCATTAATAATTCTAAATAAATTCAATCTCAAAGTTGATATTTGAGTGACTACACTAACAAGAGCCTTCTAGTCTCATACTTTCTCTGCCAAGACAACCCACCCTTGTGTCCCAGCATTCCTAATCAATTTGGATGTTGTGTTAACAGTTCCTGTCTCCTCATGTTGCTGTATGTTCTATTGAAGCCCATGTTCAAAATTATCACCATAATAAAACACACTCAGGTATTTGACTCTAATCAGATATGACTTATACAGAACAGGTACTTCAAGATCAGCAACACCTCTTGAAAAAAAACATTTCAAAGGTTTTAGAAACATGAGTGGAAACTATTTTTATT
>NW_008236973.1:3654704-3660765 GCF_000691975.1 Corvus brachyrhynchos | reverse complement strand
TTTCCCTAGGGAAATGAGTGCATTAGCTACCAAGAAATCAATTACCAAGACTTCTAAGGGAGAGGAAAATTAAAAGAATAAATATAAAACACCAAAATGATCCAAATATACTTGTGATACAAGATTGTGTCAGCTTTAACTCCCAGTGTCCTGGAATTTCACAGCACTATTCTCCCAGAATACAACACTTGTTTTGAGAAGCTTCTTTTGCTGACTCTCATTGATTGAATTTATTCATTTGTTATTTGTGTTCTGCTTGGAATGGTTATGAAAGTATAAGCCATGATTATGTTTTTGAGGTATCTGTCTAAAAGTTAGTTCCCACAATAAACACCAGGGTATTTGATAACAACAAAGAACCAAATGAGAGCCTTGGTTGTAAATTGTACAATGGTTTTTCTTTAGTGCAAAAAGGGTGTATAAAGTCTGTTAGTAGAGTAGCTGAAAAACAACAAAGCCTAACAAAGCAAAAAGTAAAAACCCCTTCATAATAAGGTAGTACAGTAGGTGTTTAAAAAAACCAAACAACAAAAAGCCCCCCAAACGCTAAACAAGACAAACTTACAAAAACCCCAGATATTTTCAGGTGAAGACACCTTATGAGGCATTGCTGAAATCCAGCTCTGCTTGCTACAATTTTTTTTAAATTAACATTTCCGAACCCTGTGACCCTAAGAATGTTGCTGATGAAAGAACATATATTAACCAGCAGAATAATACAGTGCAAGCATGCTACAAAGAATGTGTAGATGAGCTGTTTCTACAAAGAACAGTGAGAAAAGAATACTGATATTTTCATTTATCCAATTCTTACCAAGTGAGAGGTGTGGTCTGTATAAAAGTTGTTAGTTTTGATTTACTAAAATACTTATATAATATTAATAATAGTGTTAATTACTTTTTTTGCTTAATGTGCACATCCTATATTTCTTATAATTTTTTTAACTTTCCTGCCCCTGTTTTAGAGAGATGAATCTCCTTAAAAAAGAGGTTTAACTGACCTCTCTCTTTCTAACGCTGAAGAGCCCTGCAGACTGGGAAGATTTGGTATTTAAAGCTGCACTATCTGGCACATATAAATCTTGTATTATCAGGGATGAATCTCTAGGAACAAAGCAGGAATTTAACATTCAGAGGAGAGAGGAGTAATTTCACTGAAAGGCTGAAGCATTTAAAAAGTAATAAATTATTTTAATAACTACCTAATGGTAGACATTACAGAGTGTTCTCTAATTATTAATCGACTATAGACATGTTCACTGCTCTGAGAAAGAAAGATGTTTTGGTGCATAACTTCCTCCAGTTTGATAAGGTCATAGTTCTTCATTATTTCTAATTTGAGATTTGGAACTGAAGAGGTTCTCTCATGTCTTTGCTGTCTTCTTCTGCTTGGATATTTCAGATTATGTATATCTTCCCCTTGCTTCACTGTGCAGTAAGTCAGATGCTGATATCAGATATTAACTTTTCAGGTCTGTCACCCCTCGAAGCTCTGGTACATCAATAATTCCCCTTTGCTTCCTTATCTGTAATTTCCTTTCTTTCTATGCAGAAAGACTCAAGTCTTTCTCAAGACTCAGTCTTTTGTGTTTACCACATGTATTATTTCTGTTACATATATTCAAACTTTTAAAAAATATAATATTCCTTAACCAAAAATTCTTTATTCAAGACTTTTATTAAGGGACAACAAATCCATAATGTCTCTCCTAATTCCTGATTCAAAACATAGTCAGAATTTTTGTCTGAGCTTTGGCTCTATTATGAAAGGCTTCAATAAAGATACCTAAAGGTTACATAGTGCTCAAATGAAGAAGTGCATTTCACATAAATCCAAAATTTTCAGATTTGTTTTGCTAATCCCCAAACTTCCCCATCTCCTCTGTCATGACAATATTTTCTTCCTCTTTCCCAGAGGAAGCTGGGACCTGCTAAAAGCCATGTGTGGTCAGAGGAGTGTGTCAAATAATTGTTTGTAATTTTCCTTCTTTTTTTGCTGTAAAGGGTTTTTTACTGCTTGTCTTGTCTCATTTTCTTTGTGGGTTGTTCAAAACCATGTTTCCCTGTACCAGAAACCAGAATGGATTTTACTGCCTGTGCATTATCGTGCATATATTTCATAGAATCGCAGAATCAAAGATTAGTCTGAGTTTGAAGGGACCCAGAAGGATCACTAAGTTCACTTGCAATATATCAAAAGATCTTGACTTCAGATATTCCAGAGGAGAGCCACGAAGATTTCCCTTCTGCTTAATGATGCAGAAAATTTTCCTCTTTGGACTGAAGAAATTTTAAAGAAGATGGAAGTTTTGCTATGAAGGATCAATCTTTGTATTTTACCCGAATCTTTCAATCTCATGATGCAGAAATGTCATGCTGCACAGTCTACCCACTGGTCAGCCTGGGAATTCAACAGTCTTTGTGAAGAATTTAGAATGAAGAATTCATTCTTCATTAATATTACAATTTCATCCTCTTTGTCTAGGAAAATGTTGCAGTAAGAGTTTAACTACAGCGCTTCATACTTATTTTCCCTATTTAATATCTAATGCCTCTTTCATATATTATATACACATAACAGTTATAAATCATAAGAAAATATCTTCTGGTCCCTAGGTCTCAATGATCAATGATAGCTTGAAATTAAAACACTCAAAGATAGTTTAAAGAAAATGAAGGTAGTGAGTAAAGTTGGTAAATTTAGTTCAAGTGAATTTGAATTCATTTTATTAGAACTTTATTAAATGCAGTATGATATTGCAAAGAGTATGCTTAATGAGAATAAAAAATACATGAAAGTTTTGAAGAAATACTTGCAATTGATCTACATCTAAAAAAATTTACAGTCTAACTAAACAATCCCAAACAAGCAATGGGATAAGGGATGGATATGTCAGTATCTGACAAACCGTGACACAGTCACAGACCATCCCCTTGTAACCAGCATTTTAGTGCAAAGGTGCAGCAATGGCACTGGTCCTGTTAGAGCTGCGAGGATGATTTCTGTGACTGCAATCTGCAGCAGAGCTGGGATGTAAGGGCTGTCCCTCTTCCTTCATCAACAGCACGTGGTGCTTCACAGACTTTCCTCATGGCTGAGTATTCAAACTGCCCTTCCCTTTGGAAATGCACCCTTCATCAAAACAGCCTTGTCCAGGTGTTGGGGGGAAACTCTGTTGAGGGGAACAAAAGAAAGAAGTGATCAGTTTTATTCAGATTTAGAGGGAAATAATCTTTTTTATGTGGTAGGTGTTGCTGAAATGGTCTTAGCAGGAGGAATCCAGGCTGACAGAGCCACCTGTGGAAATGTGCATGTGTTCTGTGACTTATCAGCTTTTTGGAGAATTGCAGCAAAAAGAAAAAGAAAAAGAAAAAAAAAAAGAAAAAGAAAAAAAAGAAAAAGAAAAAAGACAGGCTTGCATGGAATGCATGAAAACAAGCTGCTCAAAGAGGAGAGGCTGCCTATGAGTGCCTTGACTGACAGAGGGGCTGGTGTCCTTTGTAGACTCTGTTAGACATAAAAGAATTCATAGCTTATAACATGCAGGTGTGTGTATACATATACACATATATATACACACACACACACACACACATATAATTATAGCTACAGCAAAAGCTGCAGAGGAGTCCACGCTCCAGAACCAGACATAAAAAAATTCCATATTTCTTAAGCTTAGATTTTTCATCTGGAAACTTTTGGGAACAGCCCTTACAATTAATCAATTTTGTATGTGTTGGAGCACAAACAACGTCACCAACCCAAACCAAGGCAGGTGAGCCATCCTGTGTGAACTTCATGGGGATCTGAGCTGTCCCCACACACCAGCAGAGGGGTCATGGTCCATGGCTCAGGGCACCATGTGGGGTGAATGGGACAGAACGTGCTGTGGAGTGTGAGCAGGGGATGGTGAGCGGTAGCTGTGACAGTCTGGAAGTGCCCTCAGGGCCCCTGTGCGTCTTAAAAAACCTGCTTTTCTGAGGAATGCACAGTAAGCACAGATTAATGGCAGGTCTTTTGGAAACTGCATCTCTGAAATCTGTCTATAAACTTTTGGTTTCATCCTTGATCCCTGAGATGCACTTGAACTCCTCGCGAAGAAATTTTATATTAAAAAATACCTTACAGCAGTACACAAAATGAGACATTGGGAGGAAAAAAAGGAAAAGAAAAGCACCTTGCTTATAACCTAAAGAGCACATTTCAGTGTAAAATGCTTGATGAACGCAGTCTCATCTGAGCCCTTTCCTCCAGTGCCCAATCCTACCTGGTTACCCCTGTCCTTCAAAAGCCAATGCATTTTGATTGTATTACAAGATAGAACTATTGAAAAATGAACATACGAACAGGCAGAAACTTGACAAGACATCCAAGAGAGGCTTTCAGCTGTGGCTCATATGTGATACAGCACCCCATCAACGTTCTCAGCTTGGTTCTGTGCAGAAGTAGCGCTTTGCTCTGCTGGCTGAAAAGGGAAGCAGCTGGCAACCCTGTGTGTTATCCAGATATGACAGAGATCCCAGCCTTAAATTCTCTCTCTGCAGTGACCTGTAATTCCAGTTTTCCATTTGGACATGACTCTATCCTTTTTCCTGACAGATACATGCATAACTAGCTACTAAATCTCCACACACACACACAAGAATTTCCTAATACCCAGGAAAAATTTTCGAACTTCTCTAATAGTTTCACACATGAAAAATTCATAAAGTTTGTAAAAAGCCTGCCTGTACTTTTTCTTGGTAGCTGTGGACTCTGTAAGACTAAATAAAGAAGAGGAACAGGAAAAAGCATCATACAAGGACAGAGTTACATGGTATTATACAGAATTTGCAGAGAACCAGGGTGAACACGTGACATCTCCTGAGCTAACCTCAAATGCAACATCACACATAGTTTTTCAGGGTCACGGAAAAAATACCTAAATACTTTCAAAACTAACTGACAAAAGCAGCTCATGTTTTCTTCTAAATTAAATGATCATGCAAGGAAATGTCCTGACTGAAATACTAATTGGGAAATAAGAATCAACTTTGAAATTAAATGCAGCCAGCTGCTGCGACCTAATTCATAAAGAGATAAGTCTCCAAAAGATTTAGTAGTCCCATTCAGAAGAGGGTTTTTTGGCCTTTTTTATGTATTTTTAAAAATTTCATTAATTTTTAAATTTTATTTTATTTTTAATTTATTTTGAAACTTCTGCAATATTGTCCTGCAATGATTTCCTTTTTCTTATTAAAGTTTATTTCTGTTCCTAACTGCCACTTTCTATGCAAAATATTTTTTGTCCCACATCAAATTATAGTTCTTCCTCCTGTTATTTCAATTTCACCCCACTTTCCCACAGGATCACTCTTTAGCCTGGAGTTTCTCCTCAGCTGTAGTTATGTAAATATGGTCATGTATGTAGTCATTTATTAAAGCTCCTGTAAAAGATAATCTACCTGCCTTAATTTTCTCCTTGGTTTTCTTGCTCAAAGAAGACAAAACACACCCATTTTTTTCCCCTTCGATCTAAGTAATGCTTCATAAAAAATAAATAGACTCCAAAGTTTCTTAAAAAAAATCTCATCGTATGAAAATTTAGGAGTTGTTGACTCATTTCACAAGTGTTATCTGGCCTTCAAGATGCAGAAATTTTGTCTGTTCTGGTGGGCCTTTGGCACAGTTGCAAACTACTCCCCTGTAGATTACGAGTAGGCTAAGAAACACACGAGATCTAGTACAGTAGGTTCAAATTTGAAAAATCAGCCTGAGGTTTAGAAGCTTTCTTGCAGAGGATCTCAGGAAAATTAGAAAACGGACAACCTAGTTAAGTCAGCAAAGTCTGTGCAAATCTTTGATTCCTGTCCTAAGGACATTGGCCAATTGACAGAGGACAAAAACCCCAGTGTGGGAACCCAGAATACAGAGGATACTTCTCTGCCTGTTTTGAAGGGTTCTACCCCCCTGGACAACACTGTTTTTGACCTTCGCCCATGGAGAAAATTGCCTACCCTCTGGGAAGAATTAGAATCTACAATGGTGTGAATTAGGTGATAGAATACTATGTAAGATTGT
>NW_008236973.1:3581806-3654488 GCF_000691975.1 Corvus brachyrhynchos | reverse complement strand
CCCGGCGTTGTTTCCAGCAGGAAGAAAGAACGGCCAAAAAGAAAGAAAGCAGCAGCTCCTTTCTCTGCAGCTTCTCTCTCCAGACGCTCCGAGCGAACTGACCCCACACCCAGGTGTAGACAAAGGAGTAGCCAGGCCCACCCCACTCCCCTTTTTGTCTTTCTTAAGTACAGCTATTTGTCCCCTAGGAACATGCATATGGGAGAAAATTCCTTTAACAGAAAAAAAACTAAGACTAAACTGAAACCCCAACAGATTGTCACAGGGTGAAAAATTGAGGTTTTGGGTTTATTAGTATAGTAAGTAGATAAAAGCAGAAAACATCAGAATGGAGGATTGTTATTTATCTCCAGACCTTCTTCTTCTTCTTCATCTACTCCATATTCTGTGGTAGAAGTGGTCTGGGATGATTGGATGGAGAATTCCGCAGTTCCTGCTTTCATGACTAGATGATTTATTAGACATTGGTAGAAAAGTTAAAATATCTTGTGTTTTAGGTTTTCATTGGGTGATTTACCTTTAAAAAAGCTGTGAAATCTTGATAATTCAGGTTTTGCTGCATCCTCTGCTTCATGCTATGTCTGGGTAACATCAGTGGCTTGTGCTTTCCTGATAAGACTTAATAAACAACTATCTGAAGACTGAGAAAGCAAAAGGTCCCGTTTGTCTCTGACTCCTGGCAAAGACTCTAAAAAGTCTCCCTCACGAGGGGAGACACAATTAAAGGCACAGACTGTGTCACCCCAGTATTCTAGTAAATGAGTCATCTGTAAACTTTATCTGGGGCACAGCACAAAAATTCTGAGTAAATACCAGTTTTGGACTTAGCATCGAAGAGGCTAATGAGCTTTCTCTTCCTTCTCAGCACAACATGGAAAGCTGAATAATATCACTTCGGCTTTCAGTCCTCACCTCTTACATTTGATACATGAGAAACACAATTTTGCTTCCAAGAAGGGGGTTTGCTTCACACTTGTTCCTGCAGTCCTTGAGAAATTACTGTAGCAGTGACATGTTCAATCCAGTGCTTTGAAACAGGCTTTCCCCCTCTCCCCTCATTATTTCTTTAAAATGCACAGGATAAAAGCATAAACAAGAGAATACACTTGCTTGGTTTGTAGAGGTATCGTGGGAGAAGTATTGAGTGAGGTTATTCCTTCTGCACACTAAACACCAGCATATCTTAAAAATTCTTCATTCTCTTTTCTTTGAAACAATAGATCTTAAGGGGAAGGAGGCTAAACCAGAGTAGAGCTGGAAATGAAAATGTCATTGGGAAAGAGAAAATATAGTGAGAATGGAGTCAAGAATTGTGTTTTCCCATGTCCCATCCAACCATTAAAAAATCTAAGTTACAAAAGGTGAGTGAACAAAACCACAAATCCATTCATTTTGCCTAAGTAGTTCACCCATCCCATTAATGCTTCTATACACATTATTGCAGCCATTAATCTATTAATGACACTATTCTTATTGTAAAGCCACACTTGTTCCATAGCCTTCAGGGAAAATGTCAAATGCTCTTATTTAAAAGAATAATCAGGGAACTTACTGAGTTCAATTGGAATGTATACATGAGGCAGAAAAAAATTAACAGTGGCCTTCATAAATTTGAAATCTTTATTGACATTCCTCCATTCTTCCTAAATGCTACAGCTTTCCTATTGCTCCCAAGAGTGGGAAACAGCCAGCAAATATAAGACAGTTACCAAATCACAGTATTGGTGAGGTATTACATTTTAGGAGATGTCTGTTGGGCAACTGATCCCAGGCACTGTCACAAACACAGACTGATCTGACTGCTTGTGCAGCGACAGAACTGTGCCTTACCCTCAGCTAACAGGGCTCCTCAATTCACCTGGCTCCTAGCCGTGTAAGGCATCCTTCAGGTACAAAACCCTCTGCTATGGAGGTGTGTGGGACTTGCATCTTTATAGTGTCTCTCCAAGAACAGAACACTTCCAACCATAAGAAAACTTCCTGGTGCCATTAGTTCAGCATGTGCGTTGCAGGCCAGAAGTAGTTCTCCTGCACAGAGGTCAGCTTGCCCAGGGGTGGTTAGCTGGGTAATGTTAACATTGCGCGGGAACTGCCTCGCTGCTGCTCGCAGAGCGCTCGGTGCACGTGGCCTGGGCCGCACGGTCCCTGCGCCAGGCTTCCCTTCGCCAGGACACAGCTGACATTGCTCAACAGTCTCGGTAACGAAATAATATTCACGAAAATATTCTTCCATCGGCATATATTTTGACTCCAGTATTAACTGTGTCCAAATGGTTTTCCAAAAGCCCTTGGTAAGAATTAAATCCCAAGAAACATAGAAAAAGTTCTTAAACAACCATGCCAGGAAGTGTTTCAGTTCTTTTTGAGCTTGAATCAAGCTAAAATTTACAAATCGTTGTTCAAGAATCATTTTAAGTTTAAGATAAATGTCCATATGCGGCTCTGAGAGCCAAGAGTCTTCCCACCGTTCCTCCATAGTTTAGATATGGAACAGCAAAACAAAACCAAGAAGAGGAATCCAAAGTTTCCAGGGTTTACTCACACAAATCAGTCGCTTAGGGATCGGGGATCGTTCTGCTCTCCATTCTCCACCATTTGTTCCAGTGGGGATCCTGCAACACGTCTCCAGACCTTCTTCTTCTTCTTCATCTACTCCATATTCTGTGGTAGAAGTGGTCTGGGATGATTGGATGGAGAATTCCGCAGTTCCTGCTTTCATGACTAGATGATTTATTAGACATTGGTAGAAAAGTTAAAATATCTTGTGTTTCCAGTCACGGGACCAAGGGTCCTTCTGCCCGCGCAGGGAACACAAACCAACCAATGGGAACGAGGCTGAGCAGGGACAGGGAAGCCCCGTGTCTGTGCCCTCAGGGCCCCTCTCCCAGGGCTCCATGGCAGGGGAGGGACCCCAACAAGGTCCCGTTCGTCTCTGACTCCTGGCAAAGACTCTAAAAAGTCTCCCTCACGAGGGGAGACACAATTAAAGGCACAGACTGTGTCACCCCAGTATTCTAGTAAATGAGTCATCTGTAAACTTTATCTGGGGCACAGCACAAAAATTCTGAGTAAATACCAGTTTTGGACTTAGCATCGAAGAGGCTAATGAGCTTTCTCTTCCTTCTCGGCACAACATGGAAAGCTGAATAATATCACTTCAGCTTTTAGTCCTCACCTCTTACATTTGACACATGAGAAACACAATTTTGCTTCCAAGAAGGGGGTTTGCTTCACACTTGTTCCTGCAGTCCTTGAGAAATTACTGTAGCAGTGACATGTTCAATGCAGTGCTTTGAAACAGGCTTTCCCCCTCTCCCCTCATTATTTCTTTAAAATGCACAGGATAAAAGCATAAACAAGAGAATACACTTGCTTGGTTTGTAGAGGTATCGTGGGAGAAGTATTGAGTGAGGTTATTCCTTCTGCACACTAAACACCAGCATATCTTAAAAATTCTTCATTCTCTTTTCTTTGAAACAATAGCTCTTAAGGGGAAGGAGGCTAAACCAGAGTAGAGCTGGAAATGAAAATGTCATTGGGAAAGAGAAAATATAGTGAGAATGGAGTCAAGAATTGTGTTTTCCCATGTCCCATCCAACCATTAAAAAATCTAAGTTACAAAAGGTGAGTGAACAAAACCACAAATCCATTCATTTTGCCTAAGTAGTTCACCCATCCCATTAATGCTTCTATACACATTATTGCAGCCATTAATCTATTAATGACACTATTCTTATTGTAAAGCCACACTTGTTCCATAGCCTTCAGGGAAAATGTCAAATGCTCTTATTTAAAAGAATAATCAGGGAACTTACTGAGTTCAATTGGAATGTATACATGAGGCAGAAAAAAATTAACAGTGGCCTTCATAAATTTGAAATCTTTATTGACATTCCTCCATTCTTCCTAAATGCTACAGCTTTCCTATTGCTCCCAAGAGTGGGAAACAGCCAGCAAATATAAGACAGTTACCAAATCACAGTATTGGTGAGGTATTACATTTTAGGAGATGTCTGTTGGGCAACTGATCCCAGGCACTGTCACAAACACAGACTGATCTGACTGCTTGTGCAGCGACAGAACTGTGCCTTACCCTCAGCTAACAGGGCTCCTCAATTCACCTGGCTCCTAGCCGTGTAAGGCATCCTTCAGGTACAAAACCCTCTGCTATGGAGGTGTGTGGGACTTGCATCTTTATAGTGTCTCTCCAAGAACAGAACACTTCCAACCATAAGAAAACTTCCTGGTGCCATTAGTTCAGCATGTGCGTTGCAGGCCAGAAGTAGTTCTCCTGCACAGAGGTCAGCTTGCCCAGGGGTGGTTAGCTGGGTAATGTTAACATTGGGAAGAGTGGGCAGTGTTTGTATAGAGTGCTGTTGCCTTGGTTAAGAGCAATGTGATCTTAGTGTTTCTGCAGCTTGAGAATAAGGACTTATTTCCTTACAAAATTATTTCAAATGTGTTTGTCGTGAATTGAATCAAGGAAATTACTGAATACAGAAAATCCTGCCTTTCCCCAGACATTTTTCACCCATACCAGTCATTGGCTTAGGTTCATAAAAGGAGTTTCAAAGAGCCCTATGGGGAAAAGCAAAGACAGCCCCCTTGCTTAGGGGCTGGAAAAGGAGGGAGAGGAACAGCATCGACATCATGGTAGGAATGCCTAATGCTAAATATTGGCCATGAATCTGGGCCTTCACCATGTATATTTTACTGGTAAAAGCAATAATTTTTATCTGACATTTTACCTACAGGCTCAGAGGTTGAGGTTATTGGCCTGTGGAGCTACCTGAGCTTGGCCTCTGGTGTAACAGAGCGTGTCAAGGAGCACACCAAGACTGCAAGCCCCAGAGCAGCCCCAAGGTGCAGCAACACTCCCCCTGCACCACGGACCCTGCTGTGCAGCTGCAGCAGGGCTCTGCTCCCTGTGCCATGCCAGCCACAGCCACACGAGTGCTGCTTCAGACACAAGGTGGGGAACATATGTCAGTCTGCAAAAGGCTATTAGACAGTCTCAGCAGGATGTGAAACACAGAGTGAGCAGTAGTAAGTCCTGGCACACATCAACAGAGTTTCAGGCTAGATCACGAAGAGCAAATAACAGATTTTATTTCTTTTTCTACATTTCTATGCATGTTTCTCTAAACATTCATGCATTGCCCTGACATTAGCTATCAAAGGCAAACACTCACTGAAGATAGAGCATTTTATTTATACTGTAAGCACCCTTTAGTTTCCATGAGTACATTTAATGAGCCATCAGAAAATCCACAGCATTCTAAGGCTGCTTTTTTACATAAGCTAAGAGGCCACATTATTTTATCACTAATCCCTACTCCATCTGTTGACACACTCAGACTGAGGAATGCATCAGAAATGAGGAAACATTCTTCCCTCCTGTTGTCTTCTAAAAACCTGATAGTGCCAACTTGACCCATCAGGAAATCAGGGGCTTCTAATTCTGCAAGCAGCCCCCTGGAGTCTGTGGGGATGGGTTAACTGGTAGAGTAAAGCACCAGGCAGCATCAGCAAAGGTGGCAGAATTATGCCATAAACCACTTGTACAAGTGTCTTTTGGGGGGCATATGATCCCTTAGTGCCATGCTAATGGTGGTGGTTTGGAGCTGATGGTAAATTATGCTTTTTCAGGGCTGAATTTATCAAGGTTAAGCTCTCTATATGGTTACTCCTACAAGGTCTTTTACTTCTTGCTAAGTATTTTTCATAGTATTTTATTTTCAGAAATTGAGGAAGGAGAATCTCTGGGGATGGTGAACAATCTCTGTCTGCTCCTGGGCTGCGTAAACACTATGGTGGCTCTGGCTGTAAATGGGGTACCTTTGGTTTTCAGCAGAGTGTTCCCTCTTTTCTGGAATGCAATGATATTAAGAGAGCACTTTATGAGCATCATATGTCTCTAGGTGGTCCTTCACAGAATCATGCTTTGGGAAGTATTCTTTCTGTTAGGGTCACTGTGTTTGCCAGTGTTAGTATCAGTTGTGCCCACTAAGTACAACCCAAATAGTTCTCACTCAATGTCTTATCCACCAGAAACACCTTCAGTGGAGCAGTTTATCCTGACATGTTTTACTCACAGGGAGTCAGAGTAAGCACAAGGCCATGCCATTGCTCTGTTTTATGCCTAGAGCAGTAGTTTTCATGCTGTGGTTAAAAAAACCCAGCAGTCTGGAATCTGTGCTGAAAGCACTGCACAGTAGGCAATGGAGTCTGCAGTTCAGCACATCCATTAGATCATCATAAGCCAGCACCTCCAGGAAGGAAAAACCCAAACAAAAGCAACCCAGCCACTCATTTCTGTCCACAAATTAGCTTTTACGCTGTCCTGGCACAAATGTTTATGTGGTTACTTGGTAAGCCAAAATGAGGAGCTGCCCTGACTGATTCGCTCTAGGACAGGTTGCTTTTCAGCCAGATTGGCACTCTGGTCCAGTTCAGTAAGCAGTTATAAAAATGGACATGCTGACTTAAATTATTCATCAACCAATAGATGAAAAATACCCCAAAACAGTCCGGTGTTAGTAGATTTAAATTCACCAACTAGAAATTCATATACCCCAGCTTGCCATATCTAGGACCTGTAAATGGAAAGTATTGAAGACTGTGAAGATATAAAGCATGATGTGCACTCATCTGCAGTTGCAGTCAGTGCTGTGATCAGGGACCTGCTCCGGGCAGGGAAGATGGGAACCTATGGCAGTGAGCGCTCACAATGAGGTTACTGCCTGACACACTAGTTATCTCCCACAGACAGTTTGCTTAGAGAAGAAAAATTTGTCACTAACCAGGAGCCAAGGGTGCTAACAGCCCTGTCCATTGGTTCTTGTTGTGATTTAATCCCTGCCAGCAACTCAGTCCCATCCATCCACTCCCCCACTCCTGCCTCGTGGGATGGGGAGAGATTCAGAAGGGTAAAAGTGAGAAAACTCATGGGTTGAGATAAAGACATTTTAACAAGGAGCACAAAAGCTGCATGCACAAGCAAAGCAAACTAAAGAATTCATTCACTGCTTCCCATGGGCAGGCAGGTGTTCAGTGATCTCCAGGAAAGCCATGCGCCATCACATGCAAGGGTGACTAGGGAAGACAAATGCTACCACTCTGAACACCTGCCCCCTTCCTCCTATTTCCCCTTTCTTTATAGCTGAACATGATGCCATATGGTTATGGGATATCCCTCATATATCAGTTGGGGTCCCCTTTCAACTCCTTGTGCACCCCCAGCCTCCTCGCTGGTGGGATGGGGTGTTAAGCAGAAAAGGCCTTGGCTCTGTGTGAGCACTGCTCAGCAGCAACTAAACCACCCGTTGGTTATCAGTGCTGGTTTTAGTCCAAACTGAAAACAAGGCCCAATAACAGCTACTGTGAGGAAAATTACACAGCCAAAACCAGCACACTCTGTAAGGTTCCCAAGTGACCCTCTGTGGAGGCAGTGCCTTGTCTGGAGAGTATTCACGTGTGCTACACCAGTATGTCTAACAGGCCACCAGGGCATTCAGAAGGTTAATCTTATCTTGGAGCCTTTTAGTGTTCCCATGGGACATTTTTGCCCATAAATGCTGCCAGCACCCTTGGGTTGTGGCTAAAGAGAGGCGTGCCCTTCAGGGATGTGTGCAGGTAGAATCCTGTGAGCACCAGGACTCTGGGTTCAGCCCTCATCTCCTTGGTACTCAGGAATCAAGATTTGAGACCCATCCATTCTGGAGTCAGCTACAATTGGGTCCTGCTAACATCTTTCATAATAGTTATTTTTTACCTCTGCTTTCCTGGGATAGCCTTTTAATGACAAGAATAGAGTTCAGATGAGATTACCTGCCACCAGAACTGGGAGTGGAAATATCAACCGTGCCCTTCCACAGTTACTTTGTTTCCCTCTCTCTTCCCTGTTGATTAAATGTCAGCTCCTTTCTTTGTTCTCTTCCCAAGGAAGTTAATTCTCTCCTCCAGCTGCAGCCCATCTCTTTAGTAGCACAAAGCAGTGCTGCCCAGTAGTTTCACAAACCTTTCCAGCACACTACTCCTTCCTCTGCCTCTCCCTAGCCCTGCGTGTGGCAGCTCACAGAAAAGACCAGGCACTTCTCTTTTATGATATACCATGGATATGTCACTGCAGGACCCAGATGGCTAAACAGATGAGAAAAGTGCAGCAGTGACTGCCCAGAAAAATTTGGTATAATGCTGCTTGAAGAGCAGGGGCCAAACTAAGCATTAAACATGAAAGTGCATATAAAAGCCTGCATCCTCTTAAGAATATAATTTATAAAATTGCCATTTTGATGAAAATTTCCCTTTCTGTGAAAATTTCCCTTTTAATAAAAAATTCTCTTTTTATAGCGCACCTCTCCTCTTGTGGATTAAGTTTAGTGACATTTCCTAAACCTAATCTTAGCAAACAATTTACAGTGAGCAATTTCATCTAATTTCACTTCTGTGCTGTGTGGAGCAGTTGGGCCAAGGTCCAAAGAGCACTTAGCAGCTTCCAGAGGCATGTGAGTGAAACTCACACACCTGAGTGATCCCAAGTATTCCACTTACCTGACCAGGGTGTACTAGAAACCCGCCTGAGATCCCGAAGCATTGCCTATGCAATCGAAACATTGCATTTTCACTCTACCCAGAAGGATTGGGGGTTTTTTGCATCAGCTAAGCAAGTACACAATGGAATTCTCAGGTGGGTATCTGGTTCCGGGACTAACTTTTCATAATTTTTGAGGATTATTCATGACTCAAAGCACAATCTCTTGTCTCATGTCACCTCCTGAGAAGAGGATATATGCTTCTCACATCATTGTATACTGCAAAGAGCCCTGATCCACGATTTGGGAGGCCTGGCTTCTTAGCTGTAACCACAATCTCAACCAGTAGGAATGTTTCCTATGCCAAGATATTTAGAGCAAGAAACACCTTCTACTACTCCCACTGGAGTCTGGTTATTTTGCAAGAAGTATCCTACCTCTGGAAGCTGAGGTATAAGGAAGAGCCTAAATAACAGATAAGACACTCAGGTAAGAATATAAATAGCTTACCTAGGTTTTACTTAAAGTCTCATATCTCAGCAGTTACCACCCATTTCACAAATCAATTAATTCCGTTTTCTCTGCAACCCAATCCCTGCCTGGGAACACAAAAAAACCCCCCAACCAACAAACCCTTATTGAAAAGTTGAAACGAGGAGAAGTTTTAATAACTGGAAGTGACACTGTATAATTGGAACACTTTAGAAATACTAATGAAGGATTTCAGTAGTTACAGCACCTGCAGAAGAACGATCGCATCTCATGCTGGTAAAATCTCCATGGATTTTCTCAGGAGACCAACACAGATGGCATTCTACTCCAATCATTTTATGCAACATGGTTTCAGAAGGGAAATGAAAAATAGCTTCTTTAATTGAAACAATAGGGGTGGAGATGATTTTTTTCCTAATTAAGCAAGCTGTTATTTGGTAAGGGTTTAATATTCATATACTTCATATACTTTATATACAGAAAGATGTGATACAGTAGATTATCTAATCGCCCCTCTTGGTTTTCTCTTGTACATTTATACATTTATATATTTGAAATCTCTAGTATAATCAGAATAGAAGGAGTTTTTGTTATACTTCTGCAGTGTTTCATACAGCATATGCAAGGGTTCACAATGGAATGGGTGAGCGTCACGCAAACCAACACCAGGGAAGGCAGCATACTGTGGCATATGACACATTCAACACTGATACTCAAAAAGATTACAAGGTCCTACTGTCTTCTTCAGTTGTAGGTTGCATCAGAAACTTGATTCCTTGCAATAATAAACACAGCAAGTCATCAGAGAAAGAGCTGTATGTTATTTTTATCAGCTTTGCTTTGTACACTGCTTAGGTCCTTCTTGCAATATCAGAAAAATAACGAGTTGTTGGAAGAGCAAGAATGGTTTGAGCTGCATTCAGGGAAAATCTTACAGATAGTGATAGGAGGTCAATGCAATATATATATGTTGGGAAAATGTATAGTAGTAGGGATCCACTTACATAAAGGTAGTTCCTCACAGGAATTATGCTGCAGAAATCAAAATAAATCAGTGTTTAAATACCCTTTGTTTGTACTGTGCTTTTTAAATATTAGTCAGTAACCTGTCCTTCACTAACCATTGCATCCATTCTCACTTACTGGAAGGAAATTATTTTGTAGCATTTGAAAGGTTAAAATGAAAACCAAAGAGACTTGCATGGCGCAGTCCAGTTCCAATGAGTTTCATAGAAAGAGGCATGCATTATGGCAGGAAAACATATAGAAATTAGTAGGATTTGAAGGCAGCAAGAGGAGTAAACAGCCAAGAAGTCTCTGCAAACAGTTGTACATAGTTTGAAGTCAAAGAACCATATTGAATTCAAGGGTAATTAACTTCCATATAGTCCTATGGAAAATTTAGGAGACTGAAGTAAGAGAAGGTGAGTGTCTTCTTTCCATGAATATTTGAAAGGTGAATCTCCTAGGGATGAATCCTTTCTTACCTGCTTTCTTTCCACCTACCATTCCCTCTGCCTCTAGTCACACAGGTATTAATTTACAGGCAAAGAGGAAATGTGATGGTATTTCCTCTCCTCAGCTCCCATCTTTACAGCTTGGTGTGTTACATATAGTCTAGGTAGTACAATATAAGCATGGAGAACACCTTTCCTTTTTCTAAGTCACCGCTGAGGCTGGTCATGGTCCTTTTCAGAACTGTACTGAGTTTCTCTAGGCAGGGTTTAAGTCTTCAGTGTCTGGCAGACTTTATTATAAAGCAGCATTGCCTGTTCTGCCAGTGGCACTATCTCAAGAAACCTCTCTGGGAACGATGTCATCTGCAACACAGAAAGTAAAACCTGCTGAAACTCAAGGCACAGATTCAGTTAATAGCATGCAATATTGAAGAAGTGATAATAAAAAACTGTAGGTTAGGGACTGATTATTTTCTAGTACTGCTAATTAGGAATTTTAGTAAACAAATGTCATCAAGCTTCCTGCTAAACACATTTTCTTCAAAATTATTTTTTTAAATACAAGATTGTGTAGATTTTTTTGGTCCAAATATGAAGTTGCAAAAGATCAGGCTGTACAAGTTCGTTTTCTGTTTAATTATAACATGTTTTTAATGAAAATAAATATTCCAATCTCCTATAATTTTATGGCATCATGGTTTTATCCATTGAAAGTTGGTGAGAAACATAACATCACAGTGGAACAGTGCAATGCATTGTAAAATCTTAAACCTATTAGTGTTAAAGTCTTGTTTACTTCAAATTTATATATATAATTCAATATTTCTGAAAAACAATCATCACAGTCAAAAGCCAGTGCTTTCCATATATAACATTTTTGGGTTTAAATTGTCTATTTATTAATTTTAACAGTCTAAAGCAAGTGTCTTCCATATATAATAAAGTATTATTTTTGTGTTATAATGTCTATTAATATTTAGAGAATGTCTATTAATATTTAGAGATGATTTTTAGGGATAATTCTTTTGCATAGACGAACATTTACTGTATATATAAAATTCAGTGCAGTAAACCAGAGTATAAGTAAATTATGTATTCATATATAAGAAGCAGTCTCTGTCTTTTCTGAATGAAACTCAAAAGGCATATTCACTGCATAGCTGATATTAATCTTATGATTTCCCATAAGATTTTAGTACAAGTGTGTCTTAGCACAGTTAATAATTCATGTTCCCTTGGGTTTCTAGGATGAGTTGTTTTGTAATTGAAAAAATGCAGATGAGCTTAACAACAAACAGCAAGTACAGGTGCTGTCATTTTCATAATTCTTTAGGAAAGAGACTATCACATTAAACAAAGAACAAGGGCTTCAGTTCTTTGTTCAGTATCCAAGTAGCTAATCTCCATAATCCATCCATTCAGTTTATCTCCCTCTCTATAAATTAAAATAGTCAATAACTGGGCACAAGCCTTTGAGCACTACAGGGGAGATGAAAAATATATCAATTTAAAGACGTAGTTCACAAATCTTGTTTTCTCAAGTTTTTAATTTAATG
Organism: Corvus brachyrhynchos; assembly: GCF_000691975.1. Lineage (NCBI taxonomy): Eukaryota > Metazoa > Chordata > Aves > Passeriformes > Corvidae > Corvus > Corvus brachyrhynchos. The sequence goes on along the minus strand of NW_008236973.1, from coordinate 3,642,449 downwards.
CCATGCAGAAAATGACAGAAATTGAATAAATTTTCAATTATGCAAGTGTTTAGAGATTAGTTCAGTTGGTGGCTTGCTTGGTAAAAGGTAGGTGCTGTCAATCCTAAAGTATGCAGTGAAGGACAGAGTTACCCACACTTAAATAGCCAGGAATTCCAGTTTAATACAATGTTTTTTATTGATGCTGCAATCAACAGGATACTCAAACAAATTTCAGAGAGGTAGCTGGATGAATTTATACACCATAGTAATGGTTATAAAAGTAATAGTAAGAAAGATTCTAAGAAAAGGACATAAACAGAAAAAGAATGAAAACTGAAAGCCACCAACTGGTTGTTTGCTTTATGATTTAACCCAGAGGTTTTCACTGACACTACCTGCCTATCCCTAGTTACTTTCCGGAAGAGCTGTTGGGCCACAGTGCATCACAGGCAGATATTTCATATCAGATTGTGGAGCTGCTGTTATAAGCAGATCTGTAATTTTACCAGCATCTTTCTGATTTCATGGAGAAAGAGTGACAGCCCTTACAAAGTGATATAAATCCTATGGAAGGTAATATTTATAGCTCCACACATTTTTAAGCCTGGATTCTGGCTTATTTCCATAGTTGAGACCCTTATCTATTTTGCAGTCCTATTCTCTCTAAATACAAAAGGAGAAATATGTTGAAATAGGTCTCTCAGAAAAAAAAAAATAGTGCAGAAATAGTGAGGGAAAGTCAGTAAGCAATCTGAGGCCATGCCTATACTAGAAAGTTTTAATAGCAGCATTATTTTTGACTTATTTTTTCTGAGTATATCTATTTAATATTTATATTCTTTGAAAATATCTGTCTTCAGAAAATTGTCTTCCACCTGTGCAGTTCACAATCATAGAAATCACATAAGCTTAGAGGATACAGTTTACTGTGTGGTAGGGAGTCATCCCTTGTTCCTCACTGGGCTCCATGTCTTGAAAAATGGTGGAATATCAGCATTACTTCCAGGAAACTGTGAGATTTTATGTTCCATTTCCCATTATCCTACTTGTTCCACATCATGATCTCCACTTTTCCTTTTCTGTATTTTTTTAGAGAGTCCTTCTGCTTTACACCAAATCATTTTCTCAGTGTCAGTCTGTCACATTGCTGCTGTGTTCATGAGTGAGTCAACACTGAGGACACTGCTGCCTTTTTCAAGTCTACAGTACCTGACACTGTCAAGCCATGAAACTTTAACTGTTACCTTTGAAACTGTCCATCATGTTACATCCTACTGATCAATCAAGATACTAAATTTTCAGTTTACTAAACTCCTGTAACTATCTGGCAATCACGCTACAGACTTTTAGTACTGAGATAGTAAAATAAGTATTTTTTAAAAGATGCAACCACAGTAGAAGCATAAAAATTCACATTGCTGCCAGGGAGTGGGCGAGCAGTTTAGAATTGGTTAATCTTTGAAAACTGGTGAAAAGTTGAAAGAGAATTGGTATCACTCCTGCAGAAATTCTGCTTCTGGACAGAAAACAATGCAAAATTAATGGGGTCATTTAAAGATGGAAAATTCAAAAATCTTATACCCAGGGCTTTCACCTGGTGGAGTAAAAAGGTAGAGACTGTCCCTACTTCCTGCTGCTGATATTGTTTTTGCTCTATTAAAGTATTCACTGCACAGTATGGAGACAGACATTATTCCAAAGGTGGAATGTCAGACTCTCCCTGTGAGGGTCTTAACCTCCAACTTTGAGTCATATGTGTTCTTGCACCCTGTCTTCCTGGCATCATCAATTTGTGTTCTTGCCTGAACTGGCTTACAAAGGGAATGTAGGGCTTTTTTTTTAGTGGATACAAAAGTGAAACTCTACTTTCCAGGAGAAATGAGATAGATGAAAGTAACTGCAGATGTGGATAGACCCAGAGCACCAGACTTTTCATGTTGTTTGTAATTTAGGCACTAAAACCTGACTGGATTCAGCAAATCCTGGATTTACTGTGTATGCTCCTTTTGACTCTAAACAACTAGCTATAGAAATCAATGACAGAACTTAGAACTCAACTGAGATCTACTTTTTCTCAATGAAGTTTTTCATTTCTAGAAACAGCTTCTTGTGTAGAGCTCAGAACCTTTCAAGTTTACTCATGTCCTGTATTATGATCTGCACACAGCTAAGTTTGTTCAACATCAAGGTTATATTTTCTTTCAGAGTTTTTCTTCTCTTTTGTATCAATATTGCTCTTTTATTTTTCACAGTGTAGCCCATCTTCAGCCAAAAACCCTTGCTAGTGCACCTAGTACATTCGCTTCTTACACAGCTGAGAACCTGTGTAAGTGATACTGCTTTATTTGAAGTTACAGGGCAAAGCCACAACCATTTTATGCTGGGGCCAGGAAGAACCAGGATTGGAACGATCAAATGTAATAGAAAAACAGAAGCCTTAGGACTGTTCTGAGAATAATTACTACTATGTCCTAAAGACAGACTAGTAGAGTTTGACAAGTCACTACAAGCTATGGAAAAGAGAGTGAGTTTCTACCTTTAGCTTTCTCGATATCACATATGCAGATTAGCTTCTGCCACTATTTTTATTTTTCCTCTCTGCAGTTGACATAGCTATGCAGTGAAAAAAGTGAATCAACATATAGTGTGGAAACATCAAAATGCAATTTTCACCAAATAAAAAAGGGTTTTAAAAACTTTTTTCTCAAAATTATTATTTTAATGAAACTGAAATTGAATTGTTTGTTAGCTAATTCAAGTAAATTGAATGAAAGAGGGAAAAATTAGTTTGAGCAGCTATTCCAGGTTTCATGACACACCCTTCCTAAAATGCTTATAATCATCATATACACATTAAGAAAAACCAAAAAACCCTCAATCCAGACTTTTCATAATAGCTTACATTTTTGACAGATATAAGGGAAAGGTCACGTTTCAATCTCTGTTGAAGAGAGGCCTTGTACTGCATTCTTTGTTCTAGTGAAACTCCTACAGAAATGAGCGAGAAGTATAGACATGTGATTTGGCTAGACCAATGTTTAGCTAAGTAACTGGAAAACAAACTAAATATTCAGCAGCATTTTCCCCAGAGTTCAGGTGCTGAAGTACATGCAACGATGGAAGTCGCTGGGTAAATCCTGTCTTGTACTCAACTGCAGCAAAACCAACCACTACAGGAGAAAATGTGATACACTTATGCCACAGAGCAAGTGGAACAAGGCAAAGGAAAATGTAGAATAGAGGGAGATGATCACATTTTACTAATTTCAGTAACTGCTGTGTCACCATGGCAGCATGAACAATAGGCACGTGCTCTCAATTAAAGTAATTCTACTGCCTGAGACAGAGGTGCATCTAAAATACTGAAGATAAGTACTTGTAAGGGTTCCAATACTTGAAACAATTCAGAATAAACTTGAAGAGGAGTTTAGATTGTTTTATTCACCAGCAATGCTTTGAACTGGATCCTGAAAGTAACTCCACAGACTAAGACTTTTACTAGGATGTTGAAGACGTGTACCTCAAATATTGTGACATGGTGCAGGTTTCTGCTTTGTACAGTCATGAATGATTCTGATAAAATTGATAGCAAACTGTATTTGTCACAGGAAGTATTTTTTTCTTCTTCAAGGCTAAGGAAAAAATTTTCAGGGTAGCAGACTGGGAAGGGATATCTCTGTATCTCTAGCACAATACAATATTGTGCAGAGAAAGCCAAGTTGAACCAGTTGCTGCCATTTTGGTTTTTGCTTTTTTTCTTCTTATATATTCTCTATATTCTTTGTAGCCTACTGTATTAATGGCTAGTTTTCCCAGTAATTTTCCATGCCCTTTCCCTAGGCAGAAAGACAAAACAAATTCCAAGACCCCTGTCCTATCTTGGTTCTTCCTGGCTACCAATAGCCCTTCAAGACGCATTTCCATAAACAAGGTACAGCTAGTACCAAGGGGGTGCTCCAGAGAAGGGGCTTGACCTGGGTGGGAATTGCATCACCACTTGTCCTCCTAATTGGTACTTATTTGTTAATTATGATAATTTGCAATACTTACAAAACTGTTTTCACCCCTGTGGGGGTGGGCTTTTGTGGACATTGTTCCATAACTGCCCCCAGAGCTCCAATAAAGATCCACTTTTTTATTACCTCCTATATTAATATTATCTTGAAAGTGTGTATTGTTTCATGTCTAGGTTGAAAAAGGCAACACAGCTACTTCCTCATAAAAGCCTAGAAAAAAAGGGAGCAAATGTGTGTGTCTCAAACATTGACAGCCAAATAGCTGTGGAGCCAACCAAGGATTGTTGGTAACAATGCACTGTGAGAAAGAACAGGATGTGGCTGAAGAAGGGGCCATAGGACACAGGGCAGCACTTTTCTGGGACAAACATCCTTGTTCTGGCCCCTGGACATAACCACAGCACAGTACAGTGCAGGCGCAGAAATGAAGTCAAGAAGTGGCTACAAGGGGATCAAGACCATCAATGATCCCAAACCTCCTCTGGCACATTTCCAGAAATGTCTAGAAGAACAAACTGAACATGATAACTAATTTGCATAGAAAGCAAGAAACCTATCTCCTGCATGGGGAAGCTTATAAACAAAAAAGTAGCCCCACAAAGCCCAAGGGGTATCTCCAGCACCCTGAACACTCCATCACCTGGATTGACACTGGATCCAGGACTGATGTATGTTCTTTCTTTCTCTTTAATTTCTTTCTCTTTCTTCTCTTTCATGCTTCCCCTCATTCAAAATCCACTGCTGTGTGGTCATAGTAGAAGATAAGGGACTAACTTATACCAATTTCCATGGCAAGTATTTACTTTTCTAACAAAACTTTCTAAGTTTTTGTGGGCCCTCTGACTTTTGTCATTCCTTTTCAGCCATGGGCATCTATGAATCTTGGGTGCTCCCTTCCCCTTAGGGGTGAGATGACACACTTGTTTACCAGTTGCTATGTTAACATAACCTTTCACTTACATTAATGATCCATTCTGATGAGCTACAAAGAGTGGGAAAACCTTTGAAGGTTACAGGGCAAAAGGTGAAGATTACTAAAGGGAAAAGTAAAAAGTTAGGAAAGATGGAGCAGCAAAGTGAGCTGTTTCCATCAAGATTTCTTATAAAGCATTTGACTGCTAAAGATAAATACGGAGTAATTTCAGTAACACGTGTATCAGGCGGAGTGCAGCAGCATGTAATGAATTAGGAAATTAGGCTGTCCTCTTTTCCTTGAAAGCATGGAAATTGCCTTGTGACATTGTTTTATATTACAGTTTATAATTCAGTGCAGATTTACATGGGCCCATCTTATTTTAAGTGTTAAGTGAATTTTCACTATTGCTGAAAGACAGAGTACCTTTGGGAATGGGGGTTAATACCACATGCATACCAGAGTTTGTTATGACCTTTTTTATTACATTGAAAACCAAGTGAATCCAAATGTTAAGTATGACTTAACTGTGACATCAGAGAATGATGTTTTTATGAGTATGCCTGCTGCATGCTGTTAAGTAAAGACATAATCAAATTTCCACTGTTAGCAGGATTTCTTTCATTTGTTGTAGATGATATTAAAGAGTTAATAGGTGATAATTTTCTATTACTATACAGTAATTTAGAGTTTTCATAATTAAGATTACATTCCCATTATAGTCAATAGAGAGAAATAGTCTGACTAACCTTTGACCATACGAGGCATTGAGGTGACGGGATGGAAGGAGATACCTGTATTGTATTCAAAAAAACCGCAGCTTCAGCAGCTGAATCTTCCCTGATCTACCTATTCTTGCCTGTTCTCTACTTTTCATTGTGTAACAACCTTTTCCACTGTTTGCAGTGTCTACATCTATAGTTTATTTGCTTTATTTTGTAAGATAATCTTCATTTTTACATCTTCATGCTGTAGAAAGCAAAGGTAATGGAATAAAAAAAAAAGGGATCTTGTTTCTATTAGACAGCACTACCACTCATCTTTTTAAAGATGGCTCTTCCTCGTTGTTCATGGTTATCCACTCATGTGAATCAGCAAACACCATATCAACCTATAAGAAATCCTCAGCCCTCTGTTCACCTGAGTCATGTGAGCAGATACCCAGAGTAAAAAAGAAAGAGCTCTCTTTAAAGCTGTCAGTTGCCAGTGAGCAGAAAGAAATGGGATCACATCTGCTGCACTCCTGCCAATCCGTTCTCCCCCTGCAGCAAATTATACACATATTCATAAACACTCCAGAGGATTTATCAGCTCATACTGTGAGTTTTCCAGGAATGCACAAGTGAGCTATAATGTTTTTACTTAAGAGAAAGACAGTCCATTTCTTCCTTGTTTTCCTCATTTCTGCTGCTCAGTGTGCCACACTGCATCAGATATTGTGACAATTTCAACAATCCATGCTTAACAATAAAGCCATCTGATATGCTTCAGAACCTAATCTGAAATTGCTTCACAGACAAGCTCTGCAGAAAACTGAGGCTGTGTTGGTTATGGCAGCCGTGTGTATCACTGCTACCAGTGCAATGCATTGGTGCTAACCCAGGAGATCTCCATCCTACAGAGTCCCAGAGGGAGAGATTTAGTGTTCCTGGCATGGCTGGCTGAATGACTTCACAAGATTTGTTTACCAATAACTTAATCTACAAAGGCTGTATTTCTCTTAAGTTATATCTGCCTTCTTGTTTGTTTTTTCAAATACGCTGCTATTACCCCAGTCTCTTCACCAAACTGCTTAAATATATTGAGTGAAGTTACAGTTCTCAGAAAAGACTATGAAAGAAATTAATTTGATTTTATGTAATTCAAATTCAACCCACATAAGCCGGAACATTTACAACAGTTCAAATTAGAGTCAGTGCAGTTTTAATTCCTTCATCTTCACTTTCTGTCACAACAAATTAAGTTAGATTTGCTGTTTTGAGATTTTTATGGCTGTGTTCTTGCTACTTAAATTAAAGATGTTTCTAATCCAGGGTATGATGTCTAACAACCTCAGACATAAGTTATGACATCAATACGATTATGCTTTTATGAAAATGATGGGAAGCCACAATCAGTAAAGCATTCCATAATGTTATCAGCTAAAGGGAAGAAATATGAGAACTTAAACACAAATCAGAGCAGAGTAATATGAATATATATGTATATTTTCACTTGGTGTTTTGGAGGTTACAATTGTAGTTAAAACCTAATAAATGATCAATGGAGCAATATATTCAACAAATTAAACCTTTTTTTTTTTTTTTAGAATAACCACAAAAGGATAGATATGGCACCATAAATATTAATTATTCAATCTGCAGTGCCTGTATGGTTTGTTCTGAGTTTGATTCATGTATTCCTTAGATGTACTGGGTCAGAGAAGATATATGTTATGGTTCCTACTCATTATTGGGTTAAGTAGCTTCCCAAAACTTCTGAAGATCACGTCTGAATTTGTGTTTTCTGGATTTCTTCCAAAATGTGAAAAAAAACCCTTTTACAATGTTTTCATCAGTAAAAAAAAAATACAAAAAAAATCCTTGAATAATTAAATGTGCCCTTTTAAAATATATTTCCCTTTTCTTTTATTCACATTCAGCTTGCTAACATCCCTAGCACAGAACAAGCTGTCTGGACTTTATCTGGCAGTTTAGTGATGTGTACAACACCACTACATTTCATCAGCAAGCACAATGACAGATCAGGTGTCCTCTGCTTGTAGTTACATGTCAGTGCTCAAATGATGGGTAATTACCAGTGACAGACCCAACACTGCAATGGGAGGAATCAAGGGTCGGGAGAAGAGATGGAAGTGACAGTGCAGAGCACTCAAGGCACTGGGCATAGAGATAAGCAGCAACAACAATCTGTACACTGACCACATTTTAAATTTTTTTTTTTTTTCTGGGAGGTGCAGTATCATAAGCTAGAAGCTGCTCATTCTGCTCATATTTGTGGTTTGTGGTTCAGAAATTTCTGACAAGGGGAAATCATTATTTTATTCTTGCCTGTGTAACTGGCAGCAATTAGCTGCAGCTGAGAGACCACAGGCAGAGGCAGCTGTAAAACTTGTCAAGGAGATTTTTCCATTGATAGCAGAGGAGAGACTAACACTTTCCAATTCTAGGAATATGATAACTTCAGGAATACATCTTACTCATAAGGACAGAGAACCTTTATGGTATTAAGAGAGTGTTAGCAGACATAAATTATGTATTGTTCCCCATGAGATAACCCTGCCTGATCAACATGCAAGCAGAGCTCCAAAAGCACTCTTGACCATCTAGTGTATGGAACTCTGAGTGAAAATGTGTTCTGGGACTTGTTGACTTGGAACTGAAGAAGCAGCCTCTTCAGGAAAGAAAAATTGAAAATTGAGAATTGAAAGCACAGCTCTGGTTTTATTGGCACTTCCTAAATAAATATGAACATCTTCCTTACATGGGCTACTTGATTCTACACATGGAGACTAAAGATACTATTTGGAAGAAGGACACTGGAAAGGTTGTCTTTTGTCCCCCAGACCTGTATCATGCCTGTGTACTTGCTGGGCACAGAGATTGCTTCTGGCAAGGAGAGTTTGGCAGTCATTTGCCTGCAGTATCAAGTAGAAGGCAACTGCTAATAAAATTCTACCACTCTCCTTTAGTGCTCTAATTAGTGAAGTCTGACTAGACAGGTGCAAGTAGGAACTTCTGCCTCGATCTGAAAAAATGAGGGTCCTTCCTATGATTGAATGCTCTGTGCATTCCCAAGAAGATCCTCTTCCCTGGGAAATCCACGTACACACATGTTAATGTGGATGATTGCTTACAGTTGTCAGGGTTTATGTCAACTATGACAGAAAGACTTAGCCAGCAGAACTTCTCAAAAATAGCATATATTGGTACATCCTAAAATATAGTGTATAAGTGTAGAGAGTGAACAACATAACCTCCCAAAAATCCATTCCTACTGGTAAGTGTGAAGACTTTTGCTGGAAATCTCCACAAATTTCAAGAACTGCCTCATCAGTAAAGCTCTCTCTGCAGAGGAGTGCTATGATTTACCAGCTGAACATCACGAGGCAGAAGAAATTTTACGAGGATGGTGACTTTCTCTGTGAATTCTGCACTTTTTCCCATGTGAATCTCTTTGTTTCTTACATCCTTGGTCTGTCACCATCACTTCATGACCTTAGAGAAACTAACGGCCCTTAAAATCTGTGGGGGGAGGAATGGAAACCAAATGACCCAAAGCTTGCTGGAACAGATCCCTCCTTGCCTCCTTCCTGGGTATCTGCTGTGGGACACAGCCAGAACACCCACAGTTCCTGGGCTGCCTTGAGGCTGGGGTACCCCAGGCTGGTGGTACCCCCAGCTCACCAGCTGCCCCCAACACAGCCAGAGGAGCTTTTCCGTGGGGTCAGGTGAGTGCCAGCAGTGATTGCTGCTGCTGCTTGGCACACAGGCAGATACTTCCTTAAAGTTAGGGAACAGGGAAGGAGAAAAGAAGCTTTGAAAGCATTGTCCAGCAGTATGGAAAATAATATGTAAGCCAAACAACAGTTTTGTGTATAGGAGTGCTAAAAAAGAGCTATCCTTCAATTTTATGGCCTTAACACATCACTCAGAATTTGGGAGATTAACATCTTTACTGCACACCAAGGGGCAAAAACAGCATTTTTAAAGAGAAAATGGTAAGCTGCCTGGGTAAAATATAAAGTGTTATTCAAATTAAAATATCTATTAATTAGCCCTATTTCAGTGGCAAAATATTTCAGATAGCTCCTCCTAGAAACTCTCAAAAATAACAGGAGATCATTTCAGGTATTTGACTGTTCATAGCACAGACTTAAAAGGATATTCTTTACATTATTTCTCTTATGTATGTGGTGAATAGCTTTTTCTCCCTTAATTTACAAGGTTATGTTAATATCTTCTTGCCTTTTTTTGGTCTCATTCTCAGAATTTAATTTGCCTGAGAGGATTTATCGTGTGTTTCTCTTATATGTATTGTATCTTATCTATCCTAGTATTTAACGCTGGGAATTATCATTGTCACTTGATATATAAAGGCATAAGGCAGGACCAAGTTTTAACTTATTTTTAAAATGTTGTTTCCTTATTGCTATAATTGCATAACTTCTTGGACGTAAGTGTTCCTTTACATCATTACATTTCCTTCTGCTCATTGCTTATCTATGCTAAATGAAATTCCCTTCATTCACAAACAGAGCAATGTTTAGTTGTTGTTTTGCTTTTATTAATTTGTTCATGACCCCTAGGGATGCCTGCTACACTCTCATCTATGCAAAGGAAATTTAACTATGTTGTGTTTTCCTAAAGGCCATAATTATTTAATTAAAGCTTAGAAGATAAACTGAAAGCTTACAAACTCTATGCATAAGTTGGTTTCTCATTGCTGAAAAAATAGGATGTTTAAAGAACACTTTTCTGAAAAACAAAAACTTTGAGCAGAATTAAGAGGAAATGGCATGCTGATTTTATTGTATTAGGAAAATGCAGATTGGAGCTAACAAGAAAGCCTCACATGTGGACATGTGTAAGGGTGTGAAAAGCTAAGTTTTTGGGCCACCACTTCTGAAGAAAACAGCTGACTACATTTTGGACTAAGATTCAGGTCCAACACCTTCTAAAATAAGATAATTTTCTCCCAGGCTTGAAGATAAAATATTCTGTTCTGAAAATCTTCATTTTCTTCCAGCATACCATTTCAATATGATTCTCTTTTTTTTTGGCACTTCATTGTATTTGGATTACTTTTCTTCCAATTTCCCTATGATTACAACATCCTCCGCTGGCTTCCTCAATTGCAGTTTTCAAAAGGTGAAAGAAATTAAATTGAATTTCATATCCAACTGAAGAATTTTCACTTGAAGTCAGAAGAAACATATATCCTTCTAATGTGTATATATATATATATCAAAGAACTAGAAAACTGTTGAGTTCCAGAGTGCACATAATGCTAAAATGCTCTTTGACAGAATCCATTTTCAGAGTGGAAGCACATTTAATCTTAAAAGATATCACGACACATTAACAATTTGCTTACAGATTCCTGGTAGTCTGAATAGTCTTCGTGTAGACTCCTGAGTAGACATTAACTTTCAATGGTCCCTGTATGATTTTGACAGTGTTTTAACTATTGTGATTGAGAATCCGTTTCATCCATGGATACTGTTTATCTGAGGAGACATTTCTTCTGAAAGACTCCATACACTAATGCCATTCAAATACTAAGAAGTAAGAGCTCACAGCTGAATTTGACCTGAATTCCTCAGGAGTATCACAGCCCTTACAAATTCTAAACAGTTATGTTAAGCTTAATTTTATAATGACCATTTACAGAAAATGTAACAAATCTATGTGGTTTTTTATATGTTTCTTGTTCCCTATTTTCCTAAAAAAAATCATATTGATGTTTTCTGAATATGATTACTGGCTGGAATATCAGTATTTTCCTATTTCTTTATGAACAGAATTACAGATTTCACTTTTTCCAAACAGAAGAATCTTGGTGTACAATTTCTTCTGTAAGGGAGCAAAATGAAAACAATTTAATTATGTCCCTCACACTGTCTTGAGACAAATTTCCATTAGAGTTTGGCCATAAGGCAGATGAACTAAGTGGTTTATTGTTGGGGATTTTTGAGGTTTTTCTCTTTGATTTTTTTTTTCTGATTTACCATCACTTCAAGCATTATGACCTACACAATTTTTATGATTTTTACATTTTGAAAACAACAGGAGATACAAGAGAGCAGAAGAGGTCACTGTAATCAGAGGAATATGGAACAACATCCAATATATTAGGCAATTTCTGAAATTAAATAAATTCCTTTTTTCCCCTTTTTTTTTTTTTTTAAGGAAGGCTCAAGAGAAATAATATGTTCATGAGCAGCAGTATTGAGTGCAACAGGAATTGCACTTGCTTAAGGATGAATTGGCATGGCAAGATGGGTCGATGAGGGGAGAGCAGTGGGTGTTGTGTACCTCAGCCTCAGCAAGGCTTTTGACACTGTCTCCCATAACATCCTCATAGGCAAGCTCAGGAAATGTGGGTGAGATGAACAGACAGTGAGGTGGATTGAGAACTGGCTGAATGGAAGAGCTCAGAGGGTTGTGATCAGCTGAGCAGAATCCAATTGGAGGCCTGTAGTCAGCGGTGTTCCCAAGGATCAATTCTGGGTCCAATCTTACTCAACTTGTTTATGAAAAACCTGGATGAAGGGGTAGAATGCACCCTGAGCAAGTTTGCTGATGATACAAACTGTTGGGAGAGGCTGGTCCACCTGAAGGCTACACTGCCATTCAGTGGGACCTTGATAGGCTGCAGAGTTGGGTGGAGAGAAACCTAACGCAGTTCAACACAGGCAAGTGCAGGGTCCTGCACCTGGGGAGGAATAACCCCAAGTGCCAGCACAGGCTGGGGCTGACCCACTGGAAAGCAGCTCTGCAGAGAAGGACTTGGGAGTCTTGGTGGATGATAAGTTGCCCCTGAGGTGTCAGTGTCCTTGCGGACAGGAAGGCCAATGACACCCTGGGGTGCATTGGAAGAGTGTGGCCAGCAGGCCAAGTAAGGTGATCCTGCCCCTCTACTTGGCCCTAGTAAAGTCACATCTGTGACATCCTGTGTCCAGTTCTGGGCTCCTCAGTACAAGCAGACAAGGAGCTACTGGGGAGGGTCCAGAAGAGGCCACAACATTGATTAGGGATCTGGAACTTCTCTCTTATGAGAGCCTGCAGGAGCTGGGACTGCTTAGTCTGGAGAAGACCAAGAGGGGACCTCATTAATGCATATAAATGTCTCAAAGGTGGGTGCCAAGAAGATGATACCAGACTGTCTTCAGTGGTCCCCAGTGGCAGGACAAAGAGCAATGGTCATAAACTACAACACAAGAAGTTTCACCTCAACATGAGGAAGAACTTCTTTACACTGAGGGTGGTAAAGCAGTGGAACAGGCTGCCCAGGGAGGCTGTGGAGCCTCCCTCTCTGGAGACATTCAGAGCCCACCTGGACTCTTTCCTGTGTCACCCACTCTAGGTGACCCTGCCTTGGCAGGGGGTTGGACCAGATGATCTCCAGGGGTCCTTTCCAACCCTAACAATTCTGTAAATCTGTGAATTCACTATGATATACAGTAGTGTAGTACTGCATGGCCACTGTGGTACCTGCAAAAAAAATTTCCCTTTATCCCAACACATTGCCTTTGAGACCTGATAAAAGAGAACCTCTCATTTTTTGGTGTGAATTATCCATGTACAAGCACTGATTTCAGTGGACATTCATTTTATGCTATTATTGAGGAACAGCATTTCAGTCTTTCCATTCTTCACAAATCCTTTGTCTGATCTGTATAGCAAATGTTTTCACATGATCAGGATTTAAATGCTGCCACATTTTCAGTGTTAGCTCTTCTACAAGCTGTTTTCTTTATTGGATTCATTTTCCCACATAATTCACTCTAAACTGCAATTTATTTAAATCATGGACTGACTGGACAGATAGGGGTAGCGATTCAGACGGTTTGAGATTTTTCTGTCTAATATTCATTTCAGTATTTGCCAAAATCCCCTTTTCTAAGTGCATATTTAAAACCCTTTCATTTACTGATTTACTTTTGGCTTCCTATAAGGATTCATACTGAACGCCCGTCTCTGAATCCATTCAGAGCCCACCGGGACTCTTTCCTGTGTCACCCACTCTAGGTGACCCTGCCTTGGCAGGGGGTTGGACCAGATGATCTCCAGGGGTCCTTTCCAACCCTAACAATTCTGTAAATCTGTGAATTCACTATGATATACAGTAGTGTAGTACTGCATGGCCACTGTGGTACCTGCAAAAAAAATTTCCCTTTATCCCAACACATTGCCTTTGAGACCTGATAAAAGAGAACCTCTCATTTTTTGGTGTGAATTATCCATGTACAAGCACTGATTTCAGTGGACATTCATTTTATGCTATTATTGAGGAACAGCATTTCAGTCTTTCCATTCTTCACAAATCCTTTGTCTGATCTGTATAGCAAATGTTTTCACATGATCAGGATTTAAATGCTGCCACATTTTCAGTGTTAGCTCTTCTACAAGCTGTTTTCTTTATTGGATTCATTTTCCCACATAATTCACTCTAAACTGCAATTTATTTAAATCATGGACTGACTGGACAGATAGGGGTAGCGATTCAGACGGTTTGAGATTTTTCTGTCTAATATTCATTTCAGTATTTGCCAAAATCCCCTTTTCTAAGTGCATATTTAAAACCCTTTCATTTACTGATTTACTTTTGGCTTCCTATAAGGATTCATACTGATCTAGCTGCCTTAATCAATAATTCATTATGCCCGGGAGTAGAAGTTTTTTTCCCTTTGGCTTCAGTATGTTGCAATACAAAACCAAAATGAAATAAGTAAAAGGCAAATTTATGGACCCAGATGTATTTATTGAAATTAAATTGTATTTTATTGAAACTGTTCCTATTTGAAGTTGAATATTCCTGTAGAAGTTAAAATGGCCATACATTTTAAATATATATTACTATCATCCCATTTGAGGCAGACTTGGCACACAGCAGAATTGCAATTTGGCTACCGTAGTTTGAGGAGTTCATGTGCAGTTTACGGATTCTGTTTGATATGAAGGACTCTTTGTGATGTCCATGTGACTGAAAATTTCATTTGGAAGAAAATATAGGTTTGTTCACTTCACCCATTTAATGGCCCTACTCCAGTAAAAGACTGCAGAACACTGCAATTTCCTATGAACCATCAAACTGCAGGAAAGGTGAAAGCTTTTCTGCCCATACGGCATAATGCTTAGGTAAGGATCTCTCAAGGCTGACTTTTAGGGCTTGAGCAGGCACACAGGAGATTACTCAGTAAGTCCAGCCATGTGTCTCATCTGACAAAGGTTATGTGTGTCAGGACATGTGAGGGGAGCAAGAAGAAACAGAACAAAAGGAAAACAGCTGAACAGAAAAACAGAGAGTCCATGCTTCAGAGAAGAAAAAGAATGAAAAAGGGGATTAAGAGAGTCTTTGTAATTATAAGTTCAGAGAGCAAATAAGAGTAAAGTAAGTTTTTGTGTGCAGCCTGGCATAGGTATGCAAACACACATTGCGAAAGAGCAGTGTACCATGGAGATCTAGAGAACCTTTGTGGGTAGGGAGGAGGCAGAGATGAAAGCTGAAAGCCTTGCTAAAGGACCTAAACCACTTGTTAATGCACTTTCCATTGTGCAATAGGGCAGAGATTGCATCTCCACTCAGCTCAGGCTATTGCTACTGCAGGATCACACTGGATCAGACTGGATTTCTTCCACAGATTTTGTAAGAGAGAATCATGCTTTTAAGTTCCTCCTTGGCAGGCACAGCATCAATCATCCAGAAGGTTGTTTGTCTTCTCTTCACCGCTGAGACATTGAGAGGGATTCATCAAGTATTAATAAGTCCTCTAGGTTGCTTGCCGTGAGCTATAAAACTGCAGCCTGTAATTCCATGCTTTGAAAAGAATATATCTGTTTCAATATATGTAAAAGGCTCTTTGAAATAATTAAAAAGCAGAAAGACAGGATACGGCCAAAACCTTATAAACAGGAGCCCAGTAGCTATTTATATTATTCTTCAATTACTTTGTTGAAATATTTTAATCTCTACCCATGATAACACCTCTACACAGATGTGCCAGACAGGACAGGCTTGCCAGTGAAATCATATCCAAGAAAACTGTGAATTGGTGAGAAACAGCTTTTGAAAAACACTGCCCAGTGGAAGAAAAATACCTTATCCATGCATAATAAATGACACTCTATTTATACAATGACACTCTGAAAATATAAGCTCTTTGGGCTTATTAAGTCATTCAATAGACCATCAAAATACATTAAAAATACTAGTGACTTCTGATAAATAGACTTGTAAAATAATCTCTAATTCAAAGCCCTATGTGTGAGCATAATGTGTGCATGCTCATGTGTCTGTTCACATATCACAGCACGGATGAAGAGAGCATGACTGAACAAAAAGCACTAGATGCCCTGATGTTTCAAAAGCTGGCGACTAAAAGAAGGTCAGAGGTAGTTCCTGTTAATATTTGAGTACAATGTGTAGGTTAGAAATAGGATTCTGGGATCAGAGCCACATGGTGCTCTAGGGAAAATACATGTATTAGTATTCTCTTTCTGTAACACTATTCAGATCTTCCAGTCTCATTCCATTTGCAGAAAATATAAATGAAGCTGTATTAAATAAAACACTCTTAGGTTTACTCTATTAATTTTCTTACTCCCAGTAAACCTTCTTATCTCAGTGATATTGTTGTTCAGACAAACTGTCCTTGAGGACCATATCAGCCTTCAGAAGGGTGCACAGAAGGTAGGTGAAGTTCTATTTTCTGATGGCTAAGTGATGCAATAGCTGCTCCTGCTACTGTAGCATATTGCCAAAAAGTGTAGCCAACATGCAAGGTTTTATCCCAGTGCCAGAAAGAAGGACAGAGTCAGCAGCAATATTTAACACACTTTATATTTCTTAAGTCTAATTAATTTAATGTTCATATAATTTGATTAAATCTCACACTGCTTATCTTTTCTTTAAGTACTCCAGTAGCATTCATTTTGAAACAGTCACCAAAAGGAGAGTCATTGAAGAGCAGGGGTAAATACTTCTCTCCCTAGAATCCAATCACAAACATACCATCATTGTAAAAGCAGCATGAGATGAACCGTGATAAAATAAGAACACTTTGAGGATAATCAGTAAAATGAAAACAGCTTACCTATTGAAAAGAACATAATAATTCAGCCCAAATTGCATATCTGGACTTTATTTTCTGTTACTGACTTGCTATTGGGGACAAAAACGAAGAAGGGTTTTATCTTTGTATTTGTATGGTTCACAGTAAATAAGCTAAGTCAAGAAATGACAAAATAATGTAATAAAATGTTTAAACCAGCATTAATGCAATTTATAGATAGTTTCAGAATTTTACTATA
Source organism: Corvus brachyrhynchos (assembly GCF_000691975.1). Classification (NCBI taxonomy): domain Eukaryota; kingdom Metazoa; phylum Chordata; class Aves; order Passeriformes; family Corvidae; genus Corvus; species Corvus brachyrhynchos. Next base: position 3,625,503 of record NW_008236973.1, on the reverse strand, counting down.
CAAACATGACCATGGATAAGATACTAGTTATTCATCACATTTTATGGTCCTTTATGCTATTAAATGACAGGAGTATTCTAAAGGTCAAATGTGAAATGCAAAATGCAAAAAAAAAGCCAAACATCTTCTTGTTGTTGAACATTTTGTTTGTGCTGTGCTTAAGTTGCCCTAAGGATTTCTTTCTGTCCTCAGAAAGTCAACAAGCAAACAATTTGAAAATGATTAATATTGATTTTACAGAATACACCACAGTTCTGCTGGAATTCTTCTGTCTTCAGCAGAAAGTTATATTTGTTGTTTTGAAGAGAGGATAATTAATATAGTGGAAGGAAAAATGGGCAGAAAGTACTGTATGCCCCTGAGGCTGACACTGATGCCTCTCACTGCACCTTGTGCAGGCCCTGTTTGGCTGCAGCAATACAGATACCTGACTTGGTGTTGCACACATGCAGAATGCCCTAAATACGCTTCCAGGGGATCTTCTGCAAGGGCACTTCCATGTCAAGGGCAGGAAGTGCAAAATTGAGTCCATGGATGTCCTCTTTCCATAACTCCCTTCTGGGAAAGCCCTAGCTCAGCCTTGTACTGGCTCAGCTGCCACTGCCAACAAGTGCCAGTTGCCTACATGCAAAGCCAGGACCCACGGGGAGAACTGACAAGCACTGAGAGAGAGAACCAGGGCTGCAAATTGCTTGCTGCTCTTGCATTAGCCCAAGGGATGCCAGAAACAGGGATTTATTGTATGGATACAAAGGCTCTGCAGGTTCATGGGTCCTGGCATGTCTTACAACAGGCTTCACCTGCCCCAGTCCTTGTAGCTTAGACACACTGAAAGATATCAGAAAATCTTGAGATGTAGCTTCCCACAAGTTTGTTTTAATTTTCCCTCAGAAATACTGATGGCCAGCTAACAGCCTAAAGTTTAGCTTGGCTTTATTTGTTTTTCCATTAAAATTCTTTCAGAAGATAAACAGTTATTTATAGCTTAATTTAAAGAAGATTTAGTTCCAAGTGTAAGGTTTCATAGGAGCTTCTTCATATCCCTTGGAGAATGGGTTCTTGCTAGCATTACCAACATCCATCAGTTGTATCTGTCAGCAATGGAAGAAAACGATGTAGAACCAGGGCTCAGTCAAAGCAAATAGAATAATCCACCAGCTCAACAAAAAAGCTTTGTCTATGGAAATCTATTTTATCTGTGGGTTTCTCCAATGTAATTGTAAATTTACACAACCTTTACACTGGATAACAGCTCAAGAAGTAATACTTGTAGATAAGCTCATTGCAATTTTACACTGACTATTCAAAAATCCTACTTTCTCTAAAGAAAGTATCCATCCTTCTTGGATGCTTTCTGTCCATTTTTGGTGTTTCCTTCAAATAAGGTATATAAAAGATAATAGCAATTATGTAATATTTAAATATAGGAATTCAAATAGTTCATGTTTTCACAGCCTTAGTTCCACCAGCAGACACCTTTTGAACTCTGTTTCAAATACTGTAAGTGGAGGACAGCATTCACTGGTTAAAAACGAAAACTGTTTCCATACAGTGACAATTTCTTGTTTTATACAGCCTTTATTTTGGTAAAAGCAAAGCAAAAAATTTTGCCACTTCATTCTTCCACTCATACTTCCGTCCACAACCAGTGAATTAATTACTAATTTGAACAGGAATTGGGATTTACACCATGTCATATGTTTTGCCTCCTTTCTGTCATACACATAAAACTTTTTCTTTCTATTTAATTAGCTCTCACCATTATTTAGCACCATTATTTTCTACAAGTCAAGACGCTACCAGTGTTTTAAAGTATGTCATATCAGAATATCCAAGATAATTAAGGAAGTCTGTTATTCCATATACTTGTCTACTGCTTTCAAAGAGAACAAACAAACTTTTATAAAATGTTAATTCATGACCATGCTAAATTGGGTATCAACAAGATATTTTATTTCTGCCCAAAGAACTATTTTTTTGTCAAACCAACAGTATTATCAGCTTGAAACTGGCACTATCTAAAATATCAGAGTACTTCAGGAATATTTCTGAGGACTGATGTACTGTATTTTAATTTGTGATAAATTAGTGGTTAAACACCCTTGAATAACATCACAACTTTAACATTTTTGTCTGCATTGTTAAAACCAGATGATAATATTACCTGTTTGTGTCGAAGACATCTTTGAGAACAAGCCTTGAACCTTAGGAAGACAGGATGGAAGTTGTTTTGGTTTTGTGAGTGACAATACGGGAAATATGAGACCACAGTTGTTAAAAAGAAGCTGCACAAGAAGCAGTTCACTCTGATAACACTTCATTCTTCAGCCAGGGACTTGAATACGCAAATGGGACCACCAAACATACTGCAAAAGGATTTACAGGTAACATTTGTCCATCTCTGAGCAAGGACATTGGGCCAGATGACCTACTGTGGTCCCTTCCAACACTACCCATTGTGCAATTCTGTGATTCTGCGGTTCTGTTACTCTGTAATCTTTGTTTATGGAACACGTACTTCTAACAGGAAATTTATAAATAGAACATGTCAACACTCTGATGCACAATTTCTCCTCCACTACACATTGCTTTTTGCTTCACTAGGCTGACTGTCAGCTGCAGACATTCACCATGCTGAGAGCACAAGGCAAATGCCCTCAGTGTATCTAAGATCTTCTTTAAGCAAAATTGTGTACAACATAGTATCACAAACAGCTGTTTCTTCCAATGTGTCCATCAGCTGAGAACAGTCAGGACAGGCAGGACTTGGCTGTGCCATGCACCCATGGAAACTCAGGAAAAATGACATTCAGCTGTCATTCACACAAACTGAGCTTTCCCTTCCCTTAAGGAGTTCTTTCATCAGTGTAACTTCTTCACTGGGGCTTTGAGTCACTTTCTCAGGTGTTCTAGGATTGCATGATGTGCTGAATCAAGTGCTTAACAAGAGACAGACAAAAAGAATGGGGTATGTCTCATTAAACCCAGTTATTTCCTCAGAAAACATCTGTAATGTGCAACTTCATCGAAGACAAAACATCTGGTCTAAATCCACACCAAATTTTCCGTTTTTGTCCCAAGGTGTGCTGCTAACTGAGGCATGGATACAAAAGCAAAGACACTCACTGTAGCTGACCAAATTATAAGGCTTCTGCAGATTCTGTGCAAGTCCTGCACCTCATTTTTCAGCAGAACCTTTCTTGAGATCTTATGGAAGACAGAGTACCCACTGAATATAAGAACATTGCAGAAACCCCGCAAAACCACCTGTCACCAGCAGTGATCTTATCAGCTCTGATACCTTACCAGGTTTTGGGGAGAGAGACAGGGGTGTAGGTTGCAATCTCACATTCTTTCTGGCTGGGGGAACCTTCCTGCTCACATAAGCACGATGGTATGAATAAGTTGCTTCAAAGGGATTTTCCCATTGATCCAGTAGATTATACAGCCTACCACTCTGCCTAACACAAATTTCATTGAGCTTGATGAAAGCTACAGAAACTATGTCTGGCTTTCAGATGGCATTTCAAATTGAACACAATCTTTCCTGAGGAATGAGTTGACAGTATTCTGAACTTGAAACCAAATGACCTTTCTTTTCTTTCTTAATAAGCATCTGCAATGACACTTACTATATGGGAGATTCTTATTTGCCATGGCTGCTGCAAAAATCACCTCATGTATGATATTTGATAGGTCTATTAAGCACCTGTTAGCACAAGTGGTCTGAAATAACATTGTTTAGAAATTAAAAGAAACTGAAAATTCAGACTTTGTGAATGTCAGAAAGCAGGTACTTGACATCTTGACTCTAACATGATCCCTCCAATAAAACCTGTTAGTTTACCTGTGGGGAGAGATAAGATAGAATTGGGTTGCGGGCGGTGAGACTGCCTGCAGAGGCACATGGGGGCACAAAGGAGCACATGGTGGCACAAAGGAGCCCATGGCAGCACACAGAGGCTTGTCTCCACTGGACCCTGGGGGGAGGAGGTGTCACAGGGCAGACCCCTACGGAGAGGAGCCTGCCTGGAGCTGATGGACGAGAGAACAGCGAGTGACCACCCCATAGAAGGACACTGAGAAAGTGTGTTGTTGATGTGGCAACACGGGATAGGTCACGTAGTGAGAATTACCATGTAAGGAAATACTATGCCTTGGAAAAGTGTATAAAACCAGCTCCCTTCTTTGAAAAAACAATTCAGATTCCCTGCCGGTCTGGGTCCGGGCCTCAATCGCTACATTTACCTACCAGAATACCAAAACTGGGCAAACCTTTTAACAGCAGAGAACTATTGCCAGTATCAGTTTTTCTGTCTATTCATTAATTAAAGTCAGTTAATCACCAATCTCTTCTATTGACCAATAGTAGTCCAAATGCAACTGTTCGGTTTGGTACCAATTCTATTGATTAAACTTGAGGTAATGGAAGAGTAATCACTGTACCACTGGGAAACAGGAGAGCCAAAAACTGCTGTCTATATCTACTGTTTTTCTTGTCAGGTTTCTCCAGTGTAACTGGCTAGGTGCCCTATTCCCTTTCTACACGCATAATAGAATAATCCTAAATAATGATGACTGATCTTTCCAGGTATCATTAATACTAACTGCCAGTTGATGGCAAAATAGATCACAGTCTGTATTGCTAGCCTGAATTTAATAAAAATAGAAAGACATACCACAGGGATCTGAACTGGTCTGAAATAAAATGTTGATGAATACTGTACACTGTAAGTAAATAGGCCCACTAAATATTCAACAAGGCTGAAATATCATTTTGGCATAGAGAGAAAGCAGAGCAGCCAAGTTGTACTGAAGCAGTCTGTTGAAGAGGCCTAAAACCAGAAATGACTGAGTACTTCTGTAGGTTTCTTTTTATAACCAGTAGTTTTCTTCTGTTATCAGATGAATTTGTTCGAATAGGTGCTGATAAAAACTGATTTTTTAAGTCACGATAGCAAATCTCTCTTGAAAGACCCTAAGTGACAGACTAACATGAATTCAATGTACTTGTAGCATGTTAAAAGTAAACTCCAATTATTAGGGGATTAAGGCACTGAGAAAAGTGGCATCCAGTCTGAAATTGTGAGCACCAAGTTTGCGTGCATTTTCATGTCATTCATTTATTTTGTGCTCATGCATAAGCTATTCAGTCTATATTGCCTTCCACCCCTTTATAAAACTTTTTAAAGGAGTTTTTAAATCTAAAATTCATAACTTTATTGTATTCATCATATGTAAAAACATTTTCTCAAGCAGATATTCATCATTTCTATGGCAGGATACTTCAGTTCCAGCTTTTTACCTAATAAAGGCAGACACCAGCAAGTGTTCTGATGAAAGGCAGCACAAATCCCAGTTTTATATTTTGTAATTGATATGCTTTTGACAGAATGATAAGTTTTCAAGGTCTTCTTGACCATCTTGACCTCAGAAAGAGATAAAAACTCCTGGCTATTTTGGCTACAAGAAAAACATTTAGGGGGTAGTGGCATTTGACTAACACATTATCATGATAAGACAACATCAGTCATATCCTGAGGGCTGGAATCAAAGTACATCAGATTAATTGTTTTGTAAGATCAAAATAATTACTATCTTCAAAATAGTTTATTTTATCTGTGGCACTGTTGTTTTGTTCATATACCAACATAAACAGTCAGAGTTGTAGGAGACATTATGTTCCTGAAATCATATTTCCAGTAGAAAACTAGGGGTGGTAGAACTGGAGACAGTGTGAAAATAACTAATTTAATTTGCAACTAAATATTAGTCATGGAACAGAGAGTATTAACCACCTTGCTGTGAATCCATCCTTTCAGGAATTTCAACACCTTATTAGAACAACACTGAAGTAGGAGCAATGATAACCAGAGACTGAGGCAAAGAGAAAATACTTCTGTTGCTCACTGCAAAGACTCAACACTGTGTAAAACGCAGCTATTTTGGCAATAGTACTTATTAAGTACTGGGTATTTTATTTTTACGGGATTTTACATGCAACTGATATTTAGTTAATTAAAATAAAATCCAACTGAAAAGAAATATCTTATTATTCTTGATCCAGCTCAACAAAGTAACATAATTGTTTTATCTATACAGATGCTCCATAAAATGACAGCTACACAATCCAAAATTAAATGATTAATTGGAACTGAGTAGATAGAAAATGGCCCTTTCCAGACTCCCAGTTTTCAAGAATTTAAATTTTTCACTAAGTGAAATGTTCAGCATTTGTTTCCATTTCTTTCTAGTGAAAGTCCTTTTGGAAAAGCATAGTGTGGAATAATGTAAATTAGTTTCCTTGTATTTATTTGGTTTAGGACTTCTATAATTTATTTTTTATTTTGACTGAAAATTCCATTAGTCTGTCAAATACAATACTGGTCAACTGCTTTTGTTTAATCTGAAGCTATCCTTTTCCCAAGAAGACACTAATATACCTTATCTTGTATCTGTGTGTTTTCACTCTGCTCTGGCGTTTTTTATTTACATTTAATATTTTGTAGATATATATGATAATCTGCCTTTTGCTCCTTCCAGCAATGCAATAATTTACAGTTTATTTGTGGGGTTTTTTTAATTTCTAGGCTATGTCTTGACCAAAAGAGTGCTGTTAATAAAATGAGGGCTCTCCCCTTTTGCTCCAGTCTATCTTTCTATACCAGATCTACCTCAGGTCTTTGCTTCATGATCCAATCAAGGGAGGCTTTGCTTATTTTCTGAACTTTGCCTCAAACCTTCTTCTCAAAACTTCTGCCAGCACTTTCAGCTCTAAACATCGCACAAAACCATTGCTTTTTCTAAGTGGTCAATTTAAAAGCCTTCTTCTACAAAAATAATGTCATTTAGTGGAATCATAACCATAAATCTATGAGTTTCTTTTGCTTGTCTATCCACATTTATTTCCAGAAATGTATTATAAACATACCTGGCCTGCCTTTGTTAGGTTTATTTTGCACATTGTACCTTCAAGAAAAAAAAATAGATTAAATTTATATATTCATATATGTATAATTTAAATATGCTTACAAAGGATGGCTCCATTGAGCCACTACAGATCTCACTGGCAGTTCTATCACCATCCTCAGATACGGATCTTTTATATCTTTTAATCACAGTTTTGCCTTGAGAATTTTTTCATAGCAGCAGTTCTTGCCAAATCTGATAAAAAGCCAGTGAATAGAAATACTGTATGTCTGTGAAATCTAATCTGCAGTAAAATTGCTCAGACAAAGAAACATTCCAATGCAATGGAAATTTATTATTTTAAACCTATTCTTATTATTTTAAATCTAACATGTGGACAAGTACATAATTAAATAACACAGAATAACTTTTTTTCCTAAAATTTTTAATTGAAATCTGTGTAGTGCTGAACCACTGCAGCCTCTCAGATGAGAATCTAAATGAGTCCACCCAAGAAGGAGGATGATGCTTTTTTCATTACCAGCATGCACGATCAATTTAACACTTTTATTAACAAATCTAAAAGTAATTGCCCCGGGCCGTTTCCTCTTTACCTAGCAAAGTAAATTAAGAGAAAATTCAGGTTCTCAGGTGGTAATGTGATATTAAGGAGAAATTAACTTCATGCAGATTTGAAAAAAGATATACAATAATATTTTGGGAAGGGTACATTTAGTGTTTGTAAATATTCAACCATGCCCATAACCAGATATTAGGCAAACTGTTCCTGTGGCAGTACATCCTTCCCTGACACTGTGGCTGGGAAATCACACGAAGATGTGAAGGGACATCTTGGCATTTAAGCCTTCTTGGTGAACCAGCCCTGAAGATGCCTGATGTTGTAGTGTCCTAGTAATGTGGGTATCATCTATTCACTAGGGTTTGGATAGAGCCCACTAAAATTTTCTGTACAAGCTTCTGAACACCTCACAGCAAAACTTTTTAATCCAGGCCTTACTGAGCCAGACAGTACTTGGATATGTTGCAAGCAGTGAGAAAAGGAGCAGGACAAATCTAGGGGAACCATTACTCAGTTGTTACATACCCTCAGTGGTGCCATGCAGAGTTCACTGAAGACCTGCCTCTTTTCCCCACAGGCTGATCGTTCTAAAAATTTAAAATTCTCTTTCTTTGCCAGTTCACCCTAGAAAAGCATCCACCCAAGATGCGCTCTTTTGATGTCTGCATTTTCACTAACAACTTCACTTATCCAGTATTAATTTTGAGGGGGAGATGGTTAAGACTCTCATACTATCTGGAAAACAATTTTATGCACATGGTTTATTTTAGTCCTGAGAAGTGGCAGAAGTTATACTGTTGCTATTAATTTACTCTTCTGATGAAAATGAATATTTTTTGTCTCATATCACATTTAGTTCTCTCTGCCTCTCCTCCCTCCCTGATATGGCACTCTTAGAATCACAGGAACATCGGCACCAGTTGGCTGCTGCTACCTTTGGCTACCTCCCTCTGTCTCCCTTTTCATGGCTGGTTTGTGTGAGTCGCTCACAGCAAGTGTCCCTCTAAGATCTGAATTGCCAGATCTCACACAACACATACAGAAAACGCTGCTATAGCACCCAGTAGGGTGTTACTAGCTGCATTGCAGCTCACAGTGTTTTGCAGAGTCCATAAGATGATTAAAACTGTAAAGGTACTGAATTTTTGGATAAAAGCTCTCTTTTTGCAGTCATCCCCAGAAGATGAATGAGAACTGCAGAGTTTTCATTTGGGAAGATCTTGGCAAATAATTTTTGTCACATTCCTGTCACAGTTTTGCTCCTATTTTCTACTTATTTTAAAATTCTTTAAATACATCTAAAGATAAATGCCTTCATAAGCAAAAAATTAAATAAACACATATAATAGATTTCAAACTGAGATAAAGACTGCTCCTGCTCTTACTGAACTCCCTGAGGACAATGTGAGACAGGTATTTCACAGTCTAAAAGGCACAGTAAGACTTGACAATGGTCTTGTGGCAATAAAGAACACTAACCTGAGATACAAGAGACCGTGAAGTGTATCTGCAATAAATTGTAAATGAAAAAGTAAGGCAAGGACAAGTATATTAATTAAGATTTAACAGAATTATTATTAGAATGAGGAGCTGTTAGCTTAATGAAATTGTTATTAGTTTTACCAACCAAACAGAGTATCTCTGCAGGAGTTACTGTAAGCAATGCTACTGGAATCTCTGAGCAACAATGGATTAATTACCGAAGCAATTCTTCTTTCTTCCCAATAACCAGACTTCCTTGTCAGTCTCATTAGAAGACAGTACTAGTCTTGTAACTTTATCATCCCTAATTGACAAAAAAGGACAGACAGAGTAAGATGGTGCTGTGACATCAGGTATTCCATCACAATCCAGGGATATATAGTACATCCTGGCTTGTAATTCAAATGGAGAATAAAGCATTTGAGTTTCTAATTTAGCCACTGTTCACTCTGACTTCTCTTTTTGCCAGTGTTTGGGGTGCTGGGGTTCCTGTCACTGGCACAGACAGCCACAAGTATGTTGGCCTCAGCAAGTCACCTCAGTGGTTAAAAGACATCATTTTGACACCACCTTGCTAGGCACCTTAAGAGTAGAATAGACCTGCCCTTGCTCACACCCACAGCCTTGCTTTTTGTTCTTGCTCTCCCAACAGCCCCAAGGCAAGCTGCTGGTGCCAAGGTGGCCCTGTCTGGGTCACCAGGCCCATGGACATGTCCTGTCCATCCCCACTGACAGCAGTGATAGTACTAGACTGTACTCTGAAATCTGGTGAGGTGTTCATGGATCTTTGGAACATTCTTTTCTAAAATGTTGATGATAAAGAAAAATTTAGCTACTTAGTGTTGGATTAAAGGCACTTTCATACAAATTAGATTTAAGTCATTTTGTCATTTATATTCAAGGAGATTTCAGTATTTAGATCAAGCCTTCACTTCTTAGCAAAAAAAATTTGTGGAACATCTAACAGAAGTCTCATCTTCTGATAAAAGAAAATGCAGAAAAGTTAAATCATACTTAAACTGTTTATAATTCATACAGAATAATTTGAGTTTGATTACTCCTTCTTTATTAATTATGTTTTTTATTAGTTAATGACTTAGATATCAGGTTTAATTATGTTTGTCATCCATACCTGTCACACTCACAATGTATTAGTGCAAAATGTATCTAATACATATGCATGCTTGAAGGAACAGTTCATAATATGTTTCAATTATTCTCCACTTTTGTGTTTGAATATCACTCCATACAGGATCTGGCAGGGGGTGGAGTAAATTTCCTTCCGAGCGACTATTATGTGCTGTATTTTGGATTTGTGAACAAAACAGTGTTGATAACACAGGGATGACTTTTTTTTTTCTGGTGAGGCAGTTCTGTGGGATACAAAGCTTTTAAAAAAGAAAAATGAAATTTGTCTGAAGCAATGAAGTCCTTGGAAATGTTTTGGTTTAGAGGCCTGTGTTTAAAAAGGCGAATGAGGACCCTTATCCCAGACCCTCAATACCTAACTTTCAAGATCAATATTCAAATCTATGTATCAATATCTAACTCCTGGTCAGAGTTCCCCAACAGCAGCACATAATAAGCAGTCAATAAGTGTTACAAACATTTCTTAAGCACAAACATCTGTGCCTGTTTAAAGAATAGTGTCATCTGTGTCAAATAATGCAGAGTATTCCTGAATGGTGCTCCATGTCCTCAAAATATTTCTACATGGAAATTTTCTGTAAGGTCAGGCCTGTTTTCAACTGCAGTGGTCACAATGGTCCCATTCAGTATTTACCTGTCATGATTTCCTGCTAGTTGCACTTCGGCTGAAGTATGTTTATTCCTAACAATAGTAAGAATATAAATTAAATCAATTATAATGTATTGTCTTCAAGAATAGCTTAAGGCTCAAGACTTTTTTTTTTCCCAGGAGTAGAAATCATTTGGCTGTTAAAATTCCATTGTTAAAATCACTTCACTCCAATTTCATTATGGAGAAGAAAGGGCCAAAACAAATGGTCATCCTCTTAGAGGACTAATCTTCATTTATAAGTGAGTCAGCAATTTAAGTGGCTAGTAAGATAAATCTGTATATATATTAAACATTTGTTTTGGGGAAAGGACAAACAGTGTTTTACACATGATGAAAAATACAAAATAAAAACCTGTTGAATCATTGTTCTGAATACAACACATACCTAAGAATCAGAAAGGGTATTACCACATGCATTTCTGATATCAACAACATACAAAATAAAAACACTGTACCCAGAAGCATTTTTTTCATTTTCTAGTATTTCAGACTTGATATTTGATAGATCTCCTTCTGGAGTTAAAATAAATTTTGCATAATTATTTTTTGCATTCTTTTTATTCTGATGAGTGAGATCTAGTACTCAAAACCTAAGATTTACTTTGTTATTGAATATTTTTGTGGGCGTTAACTTTTATGGATATGCAAATAATCTTTTGCTATTTTTTAATTCAAATGGCGTACAACCAGTTCTAGTTGCAGGCAAGTTTGTTATGTTTGGTTTAATTAGCCTTCATATTTAGAATGGATTACTAAGAGTTACAAACAGTTATTGCTTAGATTCATTACATTGAATTTAGAAATACATAATGTTTCCAGACCTGGAGGCCTAACCAGAGAGACTCAGCTTCATCACTGATTTCCCAGGAACATTTTGATTGATCTTTTGATGTGAAACCAGAGAGTACTGCCTGTCTAGATCACTTGAAAGGTATAAATGACCAATTTGCAGAAGAGTTCCTCTCAATGTATATGATGGGGAAGAAGAGCTCTCCTGATACATCCTTTTCCACCACTACAGCATCAGGTACATATCTATGAGGCATTAAGTAGAAACTGAGGGGTCTGTAGCCGCACCTGACAAGCCCCTCCACTGACGAGTGGATGCAGGAGATCCTCCCCCAGCAATGGCATCCCAGAGTGGTACTCTTTTCTGTTCACTGACATGGGATGTAGTTCTACAATCTACAACAATGTGTTACAGATAGGGCTTGTTTACCTTGCTATGCAGCAGTAAACTGTGATTTAGGGAGCTGCAAGGTGCAGGTTGTGTTTGAAATAACAGCATGAGCAGAGAGACAGAAGTGCTGCAGTAAAGCGTTAGTTCGCCTGTGAGAAACTTGGACATTTCTCAATTGATCCTGGGTTATAAGGCAATTTAAATATTTCACAAGTTTCCTTAGATCCTCTGGAAAATGCATACAATTATCTTTTAAGTACCTGAAAGGATAATACATAATCATAATATGTGATTAATAGTTGGTAATTATTTTCTTCTTCTATAAGATGTATTTTCAACATCCCTTAATCCTAATTAATTGTTAGTTGGAATACAGATGCTTAATAAATGCCAAGTACTGGATCTATTCCACTTTTTTCACAGTGTAGAATATGCTGCACATGGCAAAAACAGAGCTTCTTTAAATCCCTGGGCCAAGAATCTACCAGGAAATGGGAAAACCCAAGGCTTTAGAATGCAGCTTGAATTACTCTGGACAACATGGAAAGCAAGCACTGTAGAAAGACTGTTGTCATGGGAAAACACGAGTTAGGACATAGTGGCTAGTCACTGGTGACAGAATTTGATGTGACTTCCTAGTATTAGATGAGTAATTATTATGCTGGTTACTGAAGGGAGAAAATTTGGGCTGCTATGAATCACTATGCTAAAATGGCCCTGGAAAATGGAGAGATGGATAACTGAAGCACTGTCAAAGAAGCTATGTAAAACAGGAAGGGGCCACACTTATTTTGCCATTATTGAGAAGTTAGAAGCGGCATGGAAACAAGATATCAGGGGACACAGCTGCTTAGTATTCATCTGGAGCAGAGATTGCTGTTACATGAATCATACAAGGCTATGCTTTTTCTCCTAGAAAGCAACCAGGAGAGTGTCACACTGTGACTGTCAGTGAGAAACTTCCCACATTTTATTCCCTCTTCCCCTTCCATGCCCCTGAGATATCAGTCCTTATCCATCCCAAGAAATAGAAGGGTAGCAGTAAAAGATGGTATTCATTGGCATTTATTTTTTGAGGCATTTAAGACTTTTTCCATAGCATATTGCAGCTGAATAGCAATTTCATGAATTTCAGAGATGTCTGAAGCTTGGATGCTCAGAGTGATGTTTACACAAAGAGATTTTCTTGTCAGGCTAATGATTTATTTCTAGGCAAACCCATGTCTCAGGAGTTGTTTCTATAGGGTGGATGTTGGGAGCACTCCCAGCCATTGCAAGCACAGGCTAGATGCCAAGGCTGTGACAGGGCAAGATCAAGCTAGCCCCATCCCTTCTCAGCCCACACCTTGCTTATATTGAGGAAGAAAACCTGGGCCATGAACACCTCCCATCAGATCAAGGCACCAGAACAGGTGTAGTTTGGGTAACACCAGGCATTGAAAACTTCACAGTTTACTAATGCCTCTTCTGCATGCCAGGAAATGAATACCATGCTTGCCAGGTGTAAGCACAGTGACTGTGCTGTAGAAAACACCCCTGCTGTGACAGCCTCTTCTGAGGAGCACATATTTAGTTAGAAAATGTAGCACTGCAAGCAAGGGACCAGGATGAATCCCCTCTCTTTCCCACCAGGCAAGTGGGATTTATGCTACATATGCTCTGCAGATTGAAAAAATTATCTCACATTTCTGGGGGTTTCACAGGACATTGAATAGAGTTAACAAAATGAAAGCAACTAGAATGAAGAAGGAACTGAAGCTGAAGTTTTTAATTGTCCTCTGCCTCTTATGCTTTCTTCCTTTAAGACAAAGAAGTCAGCATTGGCTGTTGTGTGAAATTAATGCAATCCAGACACAATGCTTGAGCTCAGGTGTAGACTGAAAAAAGCACTTTGAGTAGTGAACACCTCATTCAGTAAGTGCTGGGTCAGAAGCCAAGCACCATCATGGCTGGCAAGAGTTTCAGTGTCTGTCAGATTTTCTAAGACCCAGAGGCACAAAGTGCTGGATTCAAAAGAACATACAAAAGACACTTCTAGGTGTTGTGGCTCATGTGCAAGGCTTGAAGATGTGATATAAGAGTTTCCTAAACTCTAAAGCTAGAAAGTGAAGTAAAGGATGTTGCTGATATTTTTGGCTGAGGATGAAAAAGGGCATTAGTTGAGAACTGAAAAAAACCTGGTCAAATTGTGAGATATTTCGTTGTCACTTGCAGCGTTTCTGGGAAGTGATAAAAGCTATTAAATGCCATGACAGTACTTTGTGGGGAATATGAGTAATTTCATTTTCCTGTGAGAGGATTCAACATTCAAAGTCTAAAACTTGAAGCCTTAATTGTCATCCTGAAATTAATAAGGCAGCTAGCAACAGAACTCCATCTCACCCAAACTTTCCTCTTCTCCTTTCAGCCCTCTCTTCCTTCTCACTTCTCTTCTGAGAAAAATTTATCTCTGAAAACTGTCCAGGTACCTCCTGTCTTTCTTGGATTTCATTGCTCAACATCCAGTGTTGCTGCACTTCAGTAGAGGCAGCGCTGAAAGGAGAAGGATTATTTGAAATGTCCTGTTAGCTATGACAGTTTATTAATCATTGTGAGTGATTAATCGCATGGGCTTTGCATTTACACAATCCTTGAAGCTATGATTCACAACAATTCTAAATATACTTCTAGAGAGCTCTAACTCAGCCCTTTGTTTCCTTCCCTATTTTTGTGCAGTTAATTGTTCTTACCCAAGTTCATGGTCTGAGAGTTGCACATGTTAAACAGCACCTTTTTTTTTTTTTAATATCATTTCCCTGTGTATCAGGATTCCATTGAACTCTACTCCCATTTCGCAATTACACTATCAGCTTATTGGTGTCTTCAAATGTAATCAAAACATTTTACATTTGATCATCTGGATCATTGAAAATAACATCTGATGATACCACTTCCTTAGGACTGATCCTAGTAGAACATTACTAAGTCCTTTTCAAGGCGAACTTGAGCCACTGATAATGAATTCACAAGCAGAATTTTCCCATGACTTTAGAATTTTTTTTTCCCTACCTAAATATTCCTTAGCTTGGCTACTGGATTTCTATGCAACATAGTGTTAAAGTCTTATAAGTGCCAAGGTATATGGCATGCATTGCTTCTTCTCTCTGCTACCCTGAGTATAAAGAAACTGATTTGATTTGTTATGATGTGTTTTTATAAAATTCATTCTGACTATTACTACTCTATGTTTTCTTTTAGGTGCTTAGAAGTAGTCTGTTTGTTGTATTGGTTTTGGTAGGAACTATGATGAGATGTCAGTTTCTGGATAATTATTTCTCACACCTGGTACCTGGCAGCAGGCATGTGAGCACTTCTAGCAGCAAAACCCAAGTGTCCCAAGCTTAGCTGTGCACAATTAAAGCTGTTACCAATAAAGCAAACTGTACTGGTTAGCAGTGTGCATTTAACCACATTCTGGACATAGAACCTTAGAAACATTAAGGTTGGAAAAGACCTCCAAGATCATTGGGTCCAACCTTTGATCCAACACCACATCAACAAAACCATAGCACTAAGTGCCATGTCCAGTCATTTCTTGAACACTTCCAGGGATGGTGACTCCCCATCCTCTCTAGGCAGTTCATTCCAACGCCTAACCAGTTTTTCAGTGAAAAAATTCTTCCTGATGTCCAAACTGAACCTCCTTTGGTGCAACCTGAGGCCATTTCTTCTAGTCCTGTCCCTGGTTGTGTGGGAGAAGAAGCTGACACCCAACTTGCTACGATCTCCTTTCATGTAGTTGTACAGAGCAATAAGGTTTCCACTGAGTTTCTTTTATTCGGGGCTAAAGAACCCCAGTTCCCTCACAGGACTTGTGCTCCAGACCCTCCACCAGCTCCACTGCCCTTCTCTGGACTCGCTCCAGCACCTCAGTGTCTTTCTTGAACTGAGGGGCCCAGAACTGAACACAGGACTTGACATGCAGCCTCACCAGTGCCGAGTACACAGGGACAATCACTGCCCTGGTCCTGCTGGACACAGTGTTGCTGATACCAGCCCTTCTTGGCCACCTGGGCACATGCTGGCTCATGTTCAGCCCCTGCCAACCATCACCTCTAGGTTTATTTCCACTGGGCAGATTTCTAGCCACGTTGCCCCCAGCCTGTAGTGCTGCATGGGGCAGTTGTGACCCAAGTGCAGGACTTCTTCACCTTAATAAACCTCATACCATTATCCTCAGCCCATTGATCCAGCCTGTCCAATCCCTCTACACAACCTTCCTAACCTCCAGCAGACCAACGCTCCTGCCCAGCTTAGTGTCATCTGCAAACTGACTGAGGGTGCACTCAATCCTCTTGTCTTTGACCGCATCAACAAAGGTTTTATAGTAGGCAGAAATATAGCAACATGAAGAAGAACAAGCAATTCACACCTAACACTTCATTCTGTTTTGTTCAAATGAAGATAAAACTTCAGTCTTTGAGAATGAACCTTTGCTGGTCCTTCACCCTCATCTGTGCTCTGCATTTGTTCTAGGCAGCCTGCCCCTCCAGTGACTGGTGGTTATTGCCATTCCACTACAAATTCAAGCTCTTTAAAAATTAAATTGCAACACCTTCTAAGCCTGATACATCACTAAAAATTGTTTCTGTTACAAACCATTCTCTCAACTCATATGGTGTATGTGGATCGAACAGCCTTAAGATTTAGCCCTGATTTTTATTATTCTTTCTAACTTTCTACAGGTAGTAAAGTATGTTGCAATATTTATTAAACTATTAGCATGCTTTTTCAGAAATACAAAGCTTATGCAATTCTGTTTCAGCAAATCCTGTTTGTGACTACTTTGTAAGATGCAAGTTTTAGTAAAACTAAAAGAAACCATTGATCCAGAAGTATTCTCTATTCACCACAAAGTAGGGACAGCAAATTTGATAAAGAGATTGCAGGAAAGAGATGTATTCTTGTTTTTAGCAGTCTGGAATAGGATTTTAAAAGGATTGAATACTTTCTCTTAATACTGAGTTTATCTCTGATGCCAAGCACAGTCATTATCATGTACACTGAAAATATCATTCTTAAAAATGGGAATTCCTGTCTTCTGACTGCTTAGTGAGCAAGACTACTGTTCTTTAAAAAAGGGTATTACTTTTGTTATTTTTAATACTATTTTTTCTTTGTAGATTATTATTTGAAGCAGTAATATTTCTCAAAACAGATTTCTTTCTGCATTCGTGGATCTGTTGAGTTTTTAACTATACCTTTCTTGGTAATATTTTTTTTAATATTTTCCCCTGTAGATAGAGAATGTTTTTATTTATGCATAGGAGTATAGGTTACAGAAATATTTTCCAGACTCAAATTAAAAATTATAAGCTATCCTATTCTCTATCTCTGCATCAACTGTAAGAATACCATAAGATCATTTTCAATCTTTAATAATGTTTGAAAAGTGCGTTGTACTGTGTCAAGTTATGCCATGGGAGCTGACAGTCTACATCCCAACTCAGCCTTTATGTTTTATGATATCCATGAACTGCTGTGTCAAGACGTACTGCATTTATTTATTTATTTATTTATATCTTCATTTATTTTTCAAGTACTTTCAGATGCAGAAAAAATAGTTCTGTATTTTTGATGCTACTGATTATATGTTTTAAAATATTGATTACTGGGAATGTTGCAACATACAAAGCTAGAATTTTGGTATTGAGAAATGAAAGTTTGTTGGTTTAATACAAATATATTTTCTAAACCATAAGGAACATTGAGAAAATTATTTCCAACGAATTTCATATTGTATACAATAGAATTACATATACAGCTCGTGTAGAAATTCAGTGTACAGATTCAACCTATTGTTCATACCAAATGTGAAAACAATGTAGCTTTATTTACATGTTGATATGGGAATGAATACTTACAGCTATCAGTATTTAGTAACTGGGCTTGGTTCACTGTACGTGACTCGAAATGGAAAATGGCGTGGCATTGTACTGGCTTGATAAGGCTTGCCACAGTATTAGAATACATTAGTTGGTCTTTAGCAATTTCAAAAAGACATTAGGAAGTTGCCTGGGAGACAGGAGATAAAATGTACACATCTGAGGAAAACTGCCTCCTCAGCAGTCACCATTACAGCTATGTCTTGGCCAGCCAAAACATTGTTTAGATCTATTGCTTTTGCTGCTCCTGCAGCTTTTCTTGTTGCTATAAGATGACATGACAAGCTTATTCTCCCTAAAATCTTCAAGAATAAATTATCTACAGAAGTAGAGAATATTCCAGTACAAAAAGGAGAGAAAACCATTTCTGTTTTTCTTCCTCAGTCAGATCAGTTCTGCAACATATAAGGACCCACTCGTCATTAAGATTAGAGCTGATAACATAGTCATTAACACAGTAAGCTGATAATTCCGATTGCAGCCATGCCACTGGCCCTTACGTGGTTTTGGTGGTTCAAAGGCTGCGAAGGAATTTCGAGCCACTTGTGCACTCCCAGATGTTGTGAAGGACCAACACAGAACAACAAAAACCACTGCAGAGCTGAGATAAGAAATCATCTGCCTGAGCTGATAGTAAAGATCATTTCATACCTTAGGATAGTACAAAAATGGAAAGTGACTGGCAGGAGGGGAGCCCAGCAGCCACCCTCCTGCCATGTTCAGAGCACACACCTGGGCACACGCAGCTGTAATGCTTCTCTGAGCATGAAAGCCATCACTGATCAGGCCCAACAAAATTCACCAGTGTAGATACACCATTGTTGTATCTACATGGATAACTGAAACAACTTTCTCTGTACTGTGGCCCAAGCTGATGAAAAACAGGGCACCTCCAGTCCAGTTGTAAGAGAATGGTGTTGTGCTTAGGCTCTCACTGGCATTTGGCCAGGCAGAGCCAAACCTGTTCTGTGCAAATGCACCCTCCTTACTCAGCAGGCACTGCGTCTAAATGCTGCTCAGCACAGCATAGAACTCAGTCAAGCTCTGAGTGTACAGTATCCTAGTGAAGGCTTCAAAATACATTCAGTATCAGGCTTGGAAGATAAGCAGTAATTACCAGCATTGGGACACGGAGACAGTCTTTCTAACTGCTAAGGAACTGAAATACTGACATATTTACAATTTTGTTTTGGCGGTTACCCTGGATTGGTGACATTCTTCTCCATTTTCCATTGCACCTCTGTTTTAGTTAAGGCTGTTTTCCTCATTATAGGCAGCTAAACCAACACACCTGTGTCCACTGTGGGGACAAATTTTTTCTCAGGGACAGTTGTAAAAAAACAATCTTCCTGTTTAAAAATGAGCCTGGTCCCTTGCACAGCCTATGAACAGAATACCCCACTCTTGTAACTCGGTGCAGCTGCAGGGGCACGAGACAAATCTTGTTCACTTGCTGCATTTCCTGAGCAGGTGAGTTCACCACATTGTCCTTCAATGCTCCTAAATACAGTGTCACAGCTGTATTTGACTGAGGAAAGTAGTGCCCAAAGTATAGTAAAGTAAGCCAAGGGAACATGCAGGAGGTAGAAGATGTTGAGATTAACGTTGTCTCTGCATCGTCAGAGGCAGGAGCTCTCAAGAGATGTCCATGTAGCTGCCCTCTGTGCAGCATGCTGTGGAGCAATGCCATGACAGAAGCACTCAGTGGTACTGAACTCTGCCATTTCCTTAATTTGACTGTCAGGTCTTGCCTGCACAAGATATGGATTATTTAAGAACACCCTTGTTGCAGTTCTTTAGGTTAAAACAGCTGGGTAGAAAAAGGGTCCATTGTATGATAGCACACTGATTCCCCACAGCCACTTTCACAAATTTGAGACAGTTTAGGATGAGCCAGATGTGGTTCAAAATCTTACTCAGATGTGTGTTTATAAACATATAGAGACTTCTGCCTGGCATTTGGCTCAGTTGTGTGCACTGCTCCTTTAAGACACTCCCAAAAAGGAGTACAGCACGACCTTAGGGCTTCCTGCTGTTTTTCAGATTGGCTGCCAGTGGCTTCAGCACTTTGTGTGCATGTAAAAATCTCATTCTGGACCCAGGAAACAATAACAGCATGCTTTTCCCTGCCTTCTCATCTTTCCTCTCTTGGCAGCAGTGCCAGCAGTGTTCCTAGGGCAAAACCCAGCCATAGCTAGCTCTCTGTCTGAGGCCTGTCACCCCAAGCGTGGTCCCTCTCCCAGTGCCTCTGTCTGGCTCCGCTGGTGGTCCCACAGGCAGTCATATGTTGGCACCAGGGCAGCCACTGGGATGCTCACAGGGTCAGGATGCCTTGTCAGCTTAGAGATAAGTTATGCTAAGGCTTTGAAACGTGTGCAAGATTTTCTTCAGTATGATAAGCTCTTTTCCATTTTTGGAGAGAAGCTCACTCCATGGATCTACAGAGTTATAAAGTGGAAATCTACTTTACTTAGGGCAGAAGCAATGTATGTCTGCATTTATTCTCTAAGCAGTCACTTCCATCTCCTTACTAAATCCAAAAGAAGAGGTGGAAAATTCTTTATGTTTCTTTCATGTTGCTTAACAGGCTTCAACACTGACTGATTTTATAAAAACCAAAATGTTATTGCACTCATATTTATTGTTAAAAGGGTATTTGCACCATTTCAGTGAGTTTTATTATTGCATTTATTAGAGTTTGTGCTCTTTATTTGTTTAATACTAGATTTTTTTGTGTGTGCAGGAAATCCAACATTCTCTCCTATACTTCATTTTCCGATCTACACAGGCATGTGCATTCCTTTTTTACATCAAGTGGCTAAATATTCAGTTAGTGTCAAACATTTAAAGGTCTGAAAGGCAAAATCAGAGGATAATTACAGGTTACAAGAACACAGCAAAAAAAAAGTGATTCCCTGTAATGTAGTTATTAAATAGAAAAATATATTGATTTGCAGAATACCATTAGAAGGCTTAGTCTTTACTAGACTTCCCTCTTTACAAAATGTTCTGGACTATGCTATTTAGAACAAAATAGGTACTGTTAAAGTGAGTGTTGTACCTGTCATTCAGAAAATAGAAGAAATGTGAATGCATTGGACTTTGTGCAAGGGAACAATGACTAAACCATTTACACTAACTGAAACAGAAGTTCAGTTTTGTTTGCTGTCATAAACACAAACGTTTCAATGGGTTTATGATAATTTTGACCCGAAAAGATTCTGCTTCATTATTCTAACAGCAGAGAGTTATCATCTGAGTTTTCTCTTAATACCTGATAATTGAGATTAAAATCTGAAGGCATAGGCCTTGTTTGCCTCTTTGACCCATGTTTCCCTTTCTGTTTCTGCTTTAGCGTTTTTAGAAGTCTCTTTTATAGAGGTAAAAGGAAGGAAAAAGTGTGGTGGTGATGCTGTCAGGTAGCCAGAGACGAGTGAGGTTGCAGAGAGTGAGGTTGCAGAGTGAGGTTGCAGAGAGGCATCCTGGGATTCACATGGCTCTATGGATTGAATACTACAACTGAAAGAAAGCATGTATCTGCAGACAATCTAAGATTTTTTTTTTCCATTTCTCATAATCTTGAGGGACGGAACAATCTGGTCAACTGAAAAAATTATTTTATTATCACATACTCAATTAAGGTGTAAATTACATTTCTTCACCAAAATGTAACCCATGAAAGATAAGGAATAATCACTTCTCTGGGTCATATTCTTTACATCTGAGACCAGTAATGTATATACCTAGTAAAAAAAACAGTTCTCACATAAGATGTCACTTCACGATACTAATTTGATCCACAGAATGGCAACTAGATAAACAAAGAAGAAAAACAACTGAAAAAGATGTAACAACAACAACAGAGGCTATAATTTAATGTTAATGTTTTGATTGTTTTCTATCCATACATTTGCATTTTATATAAACAGGCTTCAGACTGCCTCTGCCTTGGGCTGTCCTTTCTGCTTGAACTTTGCCTTTCCATTAGCCTTTTCCCTTGGTGTATTCCTTCCTCCCTTTCAGAGGGACAAGCTAAAGCAATGCTCCACTGGCTCCTCCTGGCTTTTTCCCTGCAAATGCAGGGTATTCCCACAATGAGCCAGGCAGGATTAACCTTGGTAAAGCACAAGCTGCTTCTGGGGTCATCAAGGCAGAGGCTCTGGCCCTGCTGGTCACTCCAGGCTGGGGATGGCACCCACACAGACACCTGCATACACACTCAGGGTATGTGAGATCCTTACACATATTTGAGATTCACAAACAACACGCAACAGTCAAACCACTGGATTTTTAAGATCTGTAATTGACACTGAAACTACGCCTTCTATTTCTTCATTAAGTTGTTTTGATAAGCCTGCAGTGTCAGAAATACTTTGTGGCATTAAGCTTAATGAAAGGTCAGTTTAAAAAGGAGGAATGGAAGAGAACTTTCCAGACATTTGTACTCAAAATAGGCAATGTTACCATCTCACACTAAAGGAACCTAATTGTTTGTGTGGGGACCTTCATTTAGAGAACTAATTTGCAAGTCACATGGGACTGTTTGATCTCTTCATGTGGAAAATGGTAGAACTCTGTTATTTTGAAGCAGAGACAATCACATAATGAATTCATCCATGAGGAGAACAGAGGTCGTTGAGCAAGTGTGCCCAGAGCTGCCAGTGCCAGGGAATGACCTCTTGTGCAGGTTTTCGACCCCCACATGTCCTCCCCAGATGGGGGAGAAAGTCCTTGCCCAGGAATAGGAGACGAACACAACTTTTGGATCTTCTCGGTCTTCAGGTTGTTTATTATATCTTATCAGTAATTTACATGCTGGCAACATAGCATGAAGCAGAGCAAATACCAAAAGACAAATGCAGGAAAGTTTAAGGCCTTTTAAAGGCAAATTACCCAATAGTTACTAAGTACGTATATTATTTTTACTTTTCTCCCAATGCCTAATGAACTCTCCATTCACGTAGCCCTGTAATGCCGCATTTTCTAACCAATCATTCTGTGCTACCAACACTGCAGAAAATGGAGTAGGTGAAGAAGAAGGAAGAGACCTGATAAACCACAGGGATCCTCCATCTTGCCTTCATCTACTTACCATACTAATAAACCTAAAAACCCTAAATTTTTCACTCTGTAACAAACTATATATCATACTACCACCTAACTCACATCCTTGTAGATTCTAATTCATCCCAAAGCCTTGGCAGCTTTCTCCATGGATGAAGGTTAAAAACAGTGTTTTCCTGGGGGGATGGGACTTTCAGGACAGGCAGAGAAACACTCCCTGCACTTTGGGTTCCAATATCCTCTCATATCTGATTTTACACAGTGATAACTGATGAAATTACATCTTTGTTCAGCAAACTTAAAGAGGAAGCACTCTAAATATTTTAAGTACAGCTTCTGTTTTGCTCCCTCAAAAAATATCTGCACCTGGCACAGTGTAGGCTTGTAAGTGTCCAGAGAGGAATGCTACCTCCACTGAAAAATTGCTTCTTCGGGAAGCACATTGAGGAAAGATAGTTACATTTTTTTCCTCTTCATTTCTTAAGGAATAATGTCACATTTTCCTCCCATGTGCTGTTCCCTGGGAAGCAAATCCTTGCAAGTAATTCTGATACCATCTTATTAAAAAAAAAAAAAAAGTCCCATTTATTAGTTGCAGTGATCATCTTGACAGGAGCACTGCATAAGAATAGAGCTGCTTCTTGCCACTCTTCTTGCAGCTCCCATTAGTCTCTCAAAATCTTGACATAACAGAAGGACACTGCTTGTCCTGATCTTTGTCATCCACTCTCTACTTCCAGAACCATTTACAAAAATCAGACTGGAGCTATATGCAGCTAGGCTCTAGCTGTGACAACTGACCACCTCAAATTTCCACCTTGACTTCTCCTTTCACTTCATCTACTTTAAATCTGATGGTACACAGTCTGCTGACTGGGTGCTACAATTTTAATGTCATATAGGTTAGTTTTTAGAAAAGAGTAATTTTGCAAGTTCAGAGCAATGCCAGTCCCTTCACAGAGGTGCGAGTGTTTGTTCTCAGAGAAAAAAAGGTTTTCACACAAATACTATGAATTATTATGCAATATAATAAGCAGGTAAAAAACCAATATGACAGAGAGGATACACAGAGAAAGCATGAACTAGCAGTTTAAATAGTGCAGGGGATATTCCCAGACACTGAAAGGAAAGGAGTCCTTCCCCTGCTGCACCAGGGGGTCCTGCCCATGGTAGACAGGCCTCCACGGTCTTCTGCAACATGAGTCCCTCCCGCGGGCAGCAGTCCTTCATGAATTGCTGCAACATGGGTCACTTCTTCAGGGGGTGCAGTCCTTCAGGAGCAGCCTGCTCCAGAGTGGGTACCTCACAGGGTCACAAGTCCTACCAGGAAACCTGCTCCAGCATGGGCTCCTCTCTCCACAAGGCCACAGGTCACTGCCAGGAGTCTTCTCCAGCACAGCTTTCCCATGGGCTCACAGCCCTCTTTCAGAAATCCACATGCTGTGGTGAGGGCCTCCTCCATGACCTGCAGTTGGATCTCTGCATCCCTGTGGTCCTCCATGGGCTGCAGGGGCACAGCTGCTTCACCATGGGCTGCACCAGAGGTTGCAGGGCAACCTCTGCTCTTCAACCATGTCCCCTGCCTTCTCCACTGACCTTTGTGTCTGCAGAGCTGTTCCTCTCACACATTCTCACTCCTCTCTTCTCTGAGAGCAATTACATCTTACCAGTAACTTCTTTTTCCTTCTTAAATATGTCACGACAGAGGCATTATTATCATTCCTGATGGGATCGGCATTGGCCAGGGGCAGGTCCATCCTGGAGCCAACTGGAATTGGCTCTGCTGGACATGGGGGAAGCTTCTGGCAGCTTCTCACAGAAGCCACTCCTGTAGCCTCTCCCACTACCAAAACCTGGCCACACAAGCCCAATACAGGCTGTCAACCCATTGATTTGCCAAATAGAAATAGATTTAGGAAGGATTTCCTCTCAGTCCTGTTTTGACAAACAGAGACATTGGAGCCTTTCAACCTTCTTACTATGAGCACATCTACTGTCTTTCCTGCTGGCTGGCCACTGCAGGCCTGGCCCATGTTGCAGAGACACCCCGACTCTGTTCTGTGGGGTGAAATGTGGGTCCAAGTATCAGAAAACTGCCTGACATTTTAAGTCTGTACTTCTAACACTAAGTAGTAACCCTAGATCACCGTTCCCTATGCACTCATATGCACGTTCCCATTCAAGAGGAAAGCTATGAAAGAGGAAGGCAAACTTAATTGGAAGATCTGTGTCTCTATACACAGGACAAAGGCTGGCCTTTTTTTTTATTGTGGGTCTAAGAACGCAGGGTTTGGTAAAAGTTGACAGGAACACAGGGAAGGGCCTCTGCTCTCCGCAGCATTTTCTGTCTTATCATTAAGGTTTTCTTCTTCTGGAGAGCACCACAGATATCTGTTGTCACAGATAGTGACAACAACAGAAATGGATAAACAGCAAAAACATATCATTTAACTTCCTTTTAGTTAAGAAATACAGTACAGGCCCATCAATGACCTTAGCCTTCTCACTGTGATCTCAGTTTTGGGATGTCTTGAAAATGCTCCTTTCACATGTATTACAGACTGTATCAGAGGTCTGGTAAGATGAGGCTTCAGTGAGATATAGCATGCACATAAAAATGACAGATTTCAGTCACAAGATGCTATCAGTAGCTTGGGAGATAGTGAAATGAACACTCTTTAGAAAACAGATTGCACAGAGCAGTTCTGCTGAAAGATGACGGTGCCACAGGACGACCTCACACATCTGATTCCCCGCCAGTGAAGGCAGATGGGGCTGTGTGGTGTGCTGTAGGCACTAGGTTGCTTCCCTTGAGTGATGAAATACAAGGACTGAAACAATCACTGAGGCAGAGAATTGTTCCACACTGCCGCTCCTATCCGCACACCTTCTACTGAGCATCTTATGAAAAAGTGATCGAGAGGAAACAGAAATATGCAAATGAAGGTAGTAGTGCAGACTTCTTTTGCAAAGTGTTTTTGGACCAGCAGCTTAAAGCCAAATGTGAAGCATAGTATTGTTATCAGTACTATTTGTCAAACAAATGTATTACAACATTTCAAACTGAAATTTAGAGTGTTCACTCCAAACTTTTAAATAGAAAAAACCCTCCCAAGAGACATGTACAGAGCTGTCCCTTTCTTGCAGAAGATGTAACACTGGGCATGCTTCAGAACTTTGCTTAAAACATGATTAACTCTGTTGTTTTTCACATTTTCTCCTCACATTTTAAAATCATCTTTGAAAGTAAGTGACATCATGGCTGTACCAGCTGGGGAATGGCACAAACAAAGTGTACTGGAACAGGAGTGACAGACTGCAGGGCAGCTCTAATTAATAAATGGCTTGCCTTGCCAGGCACAAAGCAGTTGGGTATTGACCTGATGAAGAAATGGAGCTTTTGCATGAATAATATAGCACTAAATAAAGCAGTGTATACATGTTTTGAGAAAGTACCTAGCAGGGGGTTGTATGGAAAAGAGAAGGTTGTTGGGGTTTTGTTTCTTTGTTTACTGTTTCTTCCTTTCTTGCTTTGCTGTGCATTTTTCAGTCTGAAACTGGAAGGGTGGCCAACAGGGAACTATTTTTCTGCTCCACCACAGCCCTCATTCCTGTGGTGCCTTCACTCTCTGCAGAGACCAGTACAGAGCACTGACAAAGTAAAAAATTCTTGCAGCAGGTTACAGTCATTTCCTGGAGTAATATATGTTCTTCAGAGTATGATTTGTCATTATATATATTTATTTTCTATGGCTCTATGCAGGTCTCTGTTAAAGTGAACAGTCAACTGTCAACGTATATTTTATTCCATTCTGTGTGTGTTCATTACTTTCTATACCTGTGGAAACCTGTAGGCAGTCGTTATGTAAGGTGATATTTGTCAAGTGTGTTTTCTGTCTCTTGCACCCACACTTCTTTATTTGTTGTTGAAATCTCTCTTGGCATCACAAAGCTGAACAAACTCTTGTTGTAGCCCTATGGGCCTTTTAAGCTCCATATGGGTCTTTAAGCTCCCTACAGATGATGCATACACCAAAACTTCAACTTTGGCTTGCTGTGTTTACAAAGTCTTCTGTCAAGGCTGTGTTTTCCTTGGGCTTCTCCCAAAGTTGTACACCCACACCTCACAAATAGACCAGTGGCTTAGCAATCCTGCTTTCTGTGTCTTTCTACTCAGGCTGGGCTGGTTTAGGAGGTTGCTTGTTCTGGGAGACACAACAGTGCATATAAATTGATGTTAGCACTAGGGAGAGATTTTTTATACAAAATGTGTTGTGCAAATAGGGAACAGACAAAATAATAATAATAATCATCATGGTCATCATCATCATCTGTAAATTGAACTTGGTCTCTTATTCATAACTAAATATTCTTTGGAGTTTGATCACTCATTTTCTTGATCCTCTTGCTCTGAGGTTTCTCAGTATTTACCTATGGCTTAGAAGTGTTTTGCCCTTTGTCCCACCTATAGCTGGCTTGCTTTGTCAGATGAAGCAATTCATTAATCAGTTCCATTGCACCTGGAAAATGACGCTTTTCTTTCAAATACACCTTATTTTTTGGGAGAGAGGAGTACTTGTTTCCTTAGTTTCTCATTTCATGCCTGTACTAGATGACCTGGTGAAGTTGGTTTCTGTCAGGACACAAACCTGTCTCAGAACCAGACCAAAAGTCATTTAGTGTAACAGTATGTTTTGTCTCTTCTGGAGCTTCTTCATGCATCACGCATTTTTTTTCCAGGCCTAGTAGTGATTTATGTCAAATTGAAGGGTTGAGTTATATATGAAACTTATAATCACAAATTGATAAAAGGCCCTTTAAAAAAAATAATAACAAACAAAAAAACCAAACAAATCTGAAGAAACCACCTTTGTTTTAAATAAACTTAATATAGGCCTACAAAACACTCTTCCCTAACAGTATGTAAAGGTCAAAAGTTAAACAGTCAATTCTACAGCCTCTTCTCACACAAGCAGGATTGCTTGCACAATGCAATACAAGTTACGATCATGGTTTTAGAGATGGCACTTGTCTCATCTCACTGCTGTCTTTTGCAGCCTATGCACACACATATGACCTATTTGGTCACCCCTAAGTATTTCTAGAGAGCAATTTACCTACCTATCTGCATATCCTCTTCTGTAAGTGCATCCATTCCTACCTTGAATACAGGTAAAATACAGGTGACTCCAGGTGAGTGTCTCAGGAACCTCACCTCATATCTCTGTGGCTGTGCCTTGTAATTTCAAGGTCGTTCAGATAAAATTACCTGGGATTATATAAATCTTGGCAATTACATTGGAATCATTATCAAGGACATATTTGCTTCCACAATTGCAGCAACGGAATTACATTTCTACCGTAAAATTGGGCTCTGTTATATGAGATAGTGGCTTTCTACCTTCAAGGTGTTACCAATTTCCATATCCCACTTTCTGTATGCACAAATAAAAAAGGATTTTATCATCTCTCCCCTCAAACTCATCTCAGATTTCAATAGCTCTGCAGTGTTTTTTCCAGTTCATGCACCAGCACCTCTGAAAGTTCTAAGACAGCAAATGGGATTACAAATGGAATCCTTAAAAACAATGGCAAGATAACAGTTACACAGGTATAATAAGATCTGTTTTAATTTACAGAGTATGCATGAGATGACAAGGAAATTAGTCAGAATAGGGCATATCCATTCAGAAGAACAAGGTAAAACCTGGAGAGGGAGAAAATATCATGTCCAAGACTTAGAGTTTTGCTTATGATTCTACTTTCAAATACAAATATTTAGGAATTATTTCCATACATATTTAACATTAACTAGACCTTTTTTTTTTTTTTTTCCTGTAAGAAATATAGAAATAGTTTTTTTTTTTTTCTCAGGTTTCTTACAAAAGAACTATACTGACTTGAGATCTGTCAAGGACATACCTATTACTGAACCTCCCAGGCGTGTGTTGAACACTCTATTAGTACCAGGAAATGGCATAAATCTTACAATTAGGATAAAACCAATGCCAAAGATATTAACTTAATACCTAATTTTAGAACAAAAGAAAGCCATTTGGAAAAGCTTTTATCCACTAGGAAAAAAGTGCCAGACATTGAGAACAAAGAAACAATGTAATACTTTTGCAAATTTCTCGTAATAAGTTTGTAATTGTCATTCCAAAGAGCCACATTGTTGTCATGGAGTCTGTTCTTGTGCCCTGTTTCCCAAGTGTCCTGGTTTTAGAATTAATATGCAGAGAACACTGCTGAGGAGAATCACTGTTAGCAAACTGGCATACCAATTTCTGTTACTGTAAGGATTTAAAGAGCACAGTTGCCCGTCTCAAACACTATTAAGGCCACAGAAGGACTTTGCCATGAGATAAGCACAGAATGGAGTGCCAGGGTGGTGCTAACTCAAGGCTTGGTGGAGGCAAGAGCTGCTTAGCTCATCCTGGTTTAATGCATCTGGACAGAAATTCCCACTGTGGCAAACAGTGTAAAGAAGCAATTGCTTATATGCTTATCACTGGTCAAACAAAGATCACCCCAAGTTATGGGAGAGATGGCATCTGTGACCACCAATGACCACCAAAGCCCCCCTGAATATGCCTCTGTGGATACCTGGAACCTGGCCTATAAGAGAAGCCACCACTGTGGGAACTTGAGGTAAGAATAGGTGGTACTATGGTCCAGGTGATGTCTCAGACCTTGGGGGAGGTTAACAAAGCTTGGGGAGAAGAATCTATCACTGATAATTGACTAAAAGAATGCAGAACTTTATGGGGCACAAGCAAAGCCAACTCTGAAACTGTGCTGGAATCAGCTCCAGTGGGTAAAAGTCAGTTCTGTCAGGGTGAGGTTGTGATGACTGACTCACAGCCCATCAGCCCAAGAAACCCACAGACTCAAAAGAAGAGCAAGACTGAACATATGGACTAATGAACATTAGAAGTGAGGGAATCCTTTAACAAATAGAATAGGAGAACTGTGTATTCAATGAGCCTTAATTGCTTTGTTTGCTAAGATGTATAAACAGTGAAAAGTTTTGAACAATAATGCAACCCCCCACGACTGAGAAGCACAACATAAAAAAGGAGCAAGGGGATGCCTCTCGATGCATGTGTGGTGACTATCTTCTTGTTCCCTCTCTCTGTCTCTCCTCTCTTGTCTATTTCTTGTCTAATTCTTTCTCTTATCTATTTCTTTCTATGTCTCTACGTCACATTAATTGTTAAATGAAATCTGTATTATTGATTTGCTTGAACTTTAATTTGGACATAGGCATCTTTCACTAATCACATCGTAACAATTACAGGAATTATTTGGTGCATATTTCCATCACCAACCTTGTGGTAGATCTGTAATGTGAGTAGGTCTTATCCCCTGCCAGGCTAGATCGGCTAGGAGAGCCTTGCATCCAGCAGAAAGTATTGTGGTATAATGGGAACCAATTTCCAGGGCATTAGTTGCTGCTGGAGACCTGACATCCAAACTACATGCATTTCAAGAGCTCTTTTCTATGGATTAAGTCTAATTAGGACCAGTTTGGTCCTGGTGTCTGAATACTGACTGAAGTGTGCTTTGGGGTCCTGTTTTGTTTTAGTTTCACCCGAGAATCGGAGCCTAAGTACTAGGAATAGTTTCTGGACAAGAACCAAGGTGCAATAAGCAGGGAAATTATAAGATCGGCTTCCAAACCTCGATTCCAGCCAAAATGGAAACACTAAAGCATGGCACACCCAGTAAGCACTACACACTAAAGCTAACAGCAGGTCTCCCCAAACTCCTTCTACAATAAATTGAATTAACTGGAAGTTAGAAGTGCCCTTGAGCATAAATTGTGGCTGTACCAGTAGCAGTGCCTCCTCTATAGGAGCAGTGATTGCAGGGAGAGCATGGAACTGCCATTGAGACATACAGGAGTAACAGCAGAGTTAAAAATAAATCAGCATTTGGCTGTCTTGCTGGATCAGTTTTGGTTACATTATCATAGTTGCTAAGAAAGGATTCTTCAAAGCCAGGTGCTGCATGAAAGAGCCCTGCACATCCTGGTTTCTGTTGGGCTCACAGGAGGCACCCCCTGCACTCACTTTTGGCCTGGCTCGAAGGATTCAGATCTTACGCTCAAATAAGGAACCAGTGAAGGAGATGAAGATGTTGTACTTTCTTCTCCTTATGCACTCAGAAGGCTTCCAGGGACTGAAACAGGACTTAGGACTATTGCAACTCTACTGATGAGAAGAAACAGCTGTTCATTGAACCAGGATCAATATCCTGGTTTACAATGTTTCCTTAATAAAATTGAAAATAAGAATTGCACTAATTAAGTTTATTTAATATTATTTAGATTATATTAATGCATATTAATGCACATTAAAAGGCATTTACATGTAGTTTTTTGTTCTATATAATGATTTTTATCCTTTTGAGAGAAGGAAATTTCAGTTTTCTGAACTGAGATCCTATGGAATTTCCTGTGGGTCCATGAAAAATTTAGAATTTCAACTTTTGCTTAAATTTAGAAAGGAAACAGAGTTCAGAACAGATTTCCCATGAGAAGAAAATTGCCTTCTCAGTCCATCTCTAGGCTTCCTTACCAATAATGCTTTATTATGGCTGGCTCTGGTGAGAGCTTACAGTGTGTCCTGAATCCGTCCTCTGTGTTTTATCTGTATCTCACCTCTATTTCTTTATCTGCACTCTTTATGTTCATCCTGAAGCCTTTGAAGGTAACAGTGAGAGATCAGCAGGAGCAAATCTAACGTCTAAGGCTTACAGCACTTCAAATGATAGCTCGTGAACTGATTGATTCATCCTCAAACTACCCTTTGTTTTCAAGGACACTCCACTTAGAGGCAACTTTCCTCCTGTGCTATCAGTGGCAGGATCATGGCCATGGGCTTTCTACCAGTGCTCTGAGCAAGGAAATGTCCCCCTGCATCTGTCTGAAAAGTGACAGTAAAACCCAAGGATGTTGTGCCAATGAAGTAAGAAATGTTGAATTTTAACTAGAATGCACATTTTGCACACTTTCTTCTCCAAATTCGGTACACGTTTTCAAATGCATTATATGCAGCCAAGTTCAATACTTTAGAACATGCTTTTGAGAAATGTCTGCTAATGGTGTACTATATCTCAGTAAAATTTACTCACAGAAACATACATCATAAAGGTGTTTTGTTCCTTAATAAGGAATGTACATGTACAATTAATTTTGATGCACTGCTTTTACCCCATTGATTAATTTTCTTCTAAAATTTTGCAATATTGATCAAATTGGCTTGAGAATGCTGAAATATACTGCATTATGGCATGCTTATTAATACCTCCATCCTACATAAATTCACAGTTTATTTTAAAATTGTCATTAAAAATAAGTGATCTGCATCTAATTTTTTATTTTTCTGGGGTATTGGTTGGGTGTGTAATCTATTTCTACCAGGATCATATGCACCTACCAATATTGCTTTTTTTCCCTCTTTATGGATTATTTATAGGCAACCAATTTAGTAGGGATTGAATTATTAGGAAAAAAAAAAAAAA
This sequence comes from Corvus brachyrhynchos, assembly GCF_000691975.1. NCBI lineage: Eukaryota > Metazoa > Chordata > Aves > Passeriformes > Corvidae > Corvus > Corvus brachyrhynchos. Next base: position 3,593,035 of record NW_008236973.1, on the reverse strand, counting down.
AAAAAAGGTTTTCATGCCTGGACTGAAGCCACACAAATTTTCAGATCTTGAGCAGGACAAGAAACAGGATTTGGGGTGTTCAATCAGGCATGCAGATGCAAAGATGCATCGTGTCCTTTCATTTGGCTCACCCTGCAAAACAACTGTTTCTTAATCTCCCCGTGGTAAAATCTTCATCTAACAGCCCTTCAGCCAATTAGAAAGCATGGTCTTTGAAGGCAATCTTTCCTTTAATAATGGAGGCTAAGGAGTATTGCCAGAATGGACACATCAATGTTGCTGTAATTATCCCACGTCAAAAAATGTTGTTGTCTTTTATAAATGTATTCTTACATGAACAGGTGAAAATGCCTACTAGGTTTTCAGCATATTTGAAGACTAAGTTTTTTCGTGGCACTTCTCTCATGACAAACAGGTATAAAACATGCTATCTGCATCAGCAGTCTAATGTTCCAAAATCTAAGCCTAAAACAACATTCAAAATTACATAAATCATGCAAATATTTCCCTCCAATTAGTTTTATAAATGGCAGAATCCAAACAATCTTAGCTGGTCTGCTGGAGACTGGAAAGCTTCAGCAGAAACATGAAGTTGGAAATGTGCACTGCGTTACTCAGCAGAGTTGGAAATGAGAAAGAGATTAAGAGCCATGAAGGATGTGAATGATTGTACTCAGCTCTGCAACTTTTAACCACTGTGACACTGCACACTCCTGAGACCTTACTCTTTGGAGCAAGTCCCACTCAGTTTAGGAGGTACAGCAGGAACAAGTGCTGAAACTTTTTTCTCTCTCATGAGAACAGGTGTTCCAGATGATTTTTGTTACTAAAAATTACTGGCTGTCTTTTAGCCTGAGAAACCTCTGCTGAGTGAGAATCTGGATTCTCATGCTCTGAATTGCCCTCTGGCTGAAGCTGTTTCTCTCCATCAGCTGTGCTGGCCAGGGAGATAAGGTTTGCAAATTTGAAGTAGTCTTTTAATTGAGCTCATAAGAAGCTTCACTTTCTAGTCACTTTTCCCTGGTTTCATTTTGCTGAGGATGTCTTCTGGGACACATTCTTAGTTTCTACTTCAGCCTTGTGACATAAGTAGTGGACTTTGAATAGGATCTGCACTGCTAGAACTACCTCATGAAGCTGTTTCCTCATAATAGCTATGCACTTGACTGTCTCTAGGCAGTATTATCTAAGAGGAAGTGTGACTAGAAATGAGAAAATAATATTTTATGGGTGATCCAGGAAATTCTTCTCTTAATTTTCCAATTAATTAGCCTTGACAGTCTTACTCTACTTTTGTGTTTTGTGTATGAATATTCCAAAACCCAGGATGGTAGAAATGTTAGGGAGGGGGAAAAAAAAAAAGAGCAGATTGAAAATAAATAGTAAAATATGAAATAAATTTACTATCATATTTTAACGCAGGCTATTCACTCTAGAAATCCAAGTCTGTGAGGTGTATTTAATTATGAACATAAATATGAGCCATGATCAATGGAGCCAAACAGCATATTTCAAACCAAATAGTCTTTGGGGCAAAGTTCATCTCACTTGTCTTTGACCACTGAAAATGCAGATACGTAATCAGATCAAAAGGGCTCTCTCTAGTTGCAATAGTCAGTATGGAGGAGTAACAGCTCTAGAGGGCAACTCCTCCCCACTGCTGCTGACATCTGTATGAGAAGAAGATGATGAGCTTTCTAGACAGAGGCTGCAGTGACTATTTCACATTCAGAAGTTTTAAAAACCGAAGTGAAGGTGTGACCAGTGGATAACTTCCAGCAGTGCACACCCACAAGTCCTGAAAGCTGTAATCTGCTGATGATGAAAGCCAGCAAGCTACAGCTCCAACAGGGGATCTGATCTCATCCACAGATAACAGAAAGTGCAATACAAGAGCCAGAGAAGATGATGATAAAATTATAAGGCACTCGAGAGCCTGGACAATGGGAATAGCATTACAAATTGTTTAAATAATACCCTTTATTCACATGAACCACAGGAAGGGTGAAGGTACTCATTCTACAAAGAAGGTGCATTCTTATCTTAAAGTGTAGAAACCCAGGTAGGGTGTAGCTCCTGAAGATAAGACTGCAAAACTGTTCATTATCATTCAAAATCTCATTTTTCACTGCTTGTTTCACATCATAACCTTGGTGGGAACTATCAACTGTTATTGGATTGTAAGTAGAATGGACTGGGGCAATGTGAAGGCACAATGCTTTTTAAGATGTTTCTTTGGGAACATTTACTATTTAAATGAGCAGAAACTTAACATTTACTTGTATGAACCCAAGATTAGGTGCTCTTTTCTAGCAGTGTTTGATCTGTAAACAATGTAGTACATGGCAACGCTGCTACAAGCCATTCACACTGATATCCTTGGCCACACATCGTTTCAGCATGAATCTTCAACAGGATTTTATCTACTTTTGCCATCAAATTTTCATGATTTGTGGCATAACTACCCACTCATATATGGAATTTTCTAACAGATCATTCATTCTGTCAAAATAAATTCTATGAAAATGCTATCAAAACTGGAAGTTTTGTGAAGAATAGAGCAGAATAGAATAGAGTTAAAGAGCAAGTCTTATAAGAAGGCTGCAGCTGGTTAGCCTGAACAAAAGAAGGCTCAGGGGGACCATACTGCTCTCTACAAATACCGGAAAGAAGGTAGAAACATGGTGGGGAATGTCTTTTCTCCTAGGTAGTAAGTGACAGGGTGAGAAGAAATGGCCTTAAGTTGTGCCAGGGGAGATTTAGATTGGATACAGAAAAAATTTCTTCACTGAAACAGCAGTCAGGCATTGGAAAAGGCTTCCCAGGGAAGTCATGGTGTCACCATGCTTGGAAGTGTACAAAAACCACGTGGATGTGACATCTGGGGACACAGTTTAGTGGAGAACACAGTGGTGCTGGGTTAAGGGTCAAAAGCAATGATCTTAGAGGTCTTTTCCAACCTCAAATGTTCTATCATTCTATGAATTTTTCTAATTTTATTTTTAAATATCGTGTTGTCTTCATCCTCCCCTACAAAAAAAAAAAAATTAGTATTTTTCATGTGCAGAACAGAAACTTTTGCAGAGGCACAGATCTAATCACAAAGTAGCAAATGGTCCCTGAGTTGGCATGAATGTGAAACCAGCGTGCTGGGATGGGGCACATGCAAATCTGGACTCCCCGTATAAGAAGTGGATGTCCTAAGGTCCTGTGTTTTCAGGAACACTGAGCAGGTTACAGCCTGCTCTTTTATGCTCTTCCAGTCACCCTTTCCTCAAACAAAATAGAGATTTGTCATCTTTACTTTTGGTAAGTGCTCACCTTTTGTATATTCCGTTTGCCCTCCCTAAGCAATACTTACTCTGATCCTTTCCCACTACATCTACACTACTTCTACATCCCACTACAAAGGATTATTCTAGACTGCACACACACAGAGATGACAACATATTGCTGGTTGGGACTTGTGTTGCCCTTGATATGAGCAGACAATGGGCAGAAAGCCTAAAAAATCCCTCACGAGTTTGCTCCCTGTTACTTTACTGAATAAAAATAACCAATCATTTGTCAAAAATAAAGTCAAGGGATTATTTTTCTTACACTGTTTCATGCAATGCAGTTGTTTTTCTTTTATCAAAAAGTATGAAACTAGGTGTAACCATTCAGGATCTAACCCCACAGCCTTTGCATCTAGTACCATCAGGTGTGACAGTGATCAGTAACAGATGTTTCATGTGACAGTCTAATAATAATGTTCACAAAATGGATATTTTATTTGCTCAGAAGGAAAATACTTTCCCAGTTCCTACTGACTGCTATTTGTTAATGTCTGAAGCATAAAGATAACATACTTCTTTAAGTTTTTGGTTGGTTTTCAATATGCTTGAGCATTCAGCTTTTTTCCCTATCAAAGATACATACAGTGTCTCAATCTATGTATCATTCTCTTTGCTTGTGTGAGTTTTTTCATTAGTTTGAAAGATCAAAAAACCTACTTATAAAAGAGTATGGCAATACCTTAGCTACCAGAATCTTACTCTAAAGGCAGGATGTATGCAGATGACACAACCTTTCATGTCTGGAAGCTGGGAGCCATAAAACATGACAATCTGCTGCAGGGATATACTAAGTACTTAAAAGGTATTTCAGGCTAATTCTTCATAGGACACTTCTCTCTGAATATACAGATCCTGCCTTTTTTCTCCTATTTTCCTCCCTTTCTGGATAGTGTGCACCCCAGGAGATGCCTGGAGAAATCCCTGTGGCTGTACGGAGGGTCAGGCTTGCGGCCACCCCTGTTTGTGCAGAAGCTCTGAAAGGAGTGGTAGTCCTTTCCTATACACAGACCTTGGCCAGTGTCACCCTCCTTGGACAATTATATTTCCATCTAATTTCACCAGATGTTAAGTCTTTCCATGTCAGTCAGAGTCTCAATTATGTGACCTGACCAAGTTGAAGCCCCAGGCAAAATTCAGTGTTAATTCTTGCCCCCTTTCAGCCTGCTGTAGCCATCCTGGGGTCCCATTTCTGACAGGGTAACTGACTTGGAGAATCTCCTCACTGCCCAGTCCTCTCTCCTGGCAGCAAACCAGTTTGGATACATAGAAAACACTGCAATGAACAATCTAGTTAAATCTGTCCATAGGGACATGCAGAAAACAAAAGGATCTATTAGTCATAATCTTTTCAGAAAAATGAGCATAATGGCTGCAGTTGTGCAATCATGAGCGATATAGCATATACAGTGATAACACCCATTGCAATGTTTACTGGTGTACTGGGAAATTTCAAAAGAACTTTTTTTCCATTAAAAACTTAAGACCTCCATTGCAAGCAATGAAAGTTGCGTGCTAATTTTACAAATATTTCCTGTCATCGCTGCAAGACAGTTTTTACATAGTTTTCATTGGAGCAACAGAGCAGAAATATAATTTTAAACTTCATAGCCATTCATCTCCATTATTTTGTTAATATGCTGTGCCATTGCCACATCTCCAATCAACTGAAAAATATACTGAATAGTTATAAGAGGATCAGCACCTTCCAAAATGATTGTTTGATCAGGTATGAAGTGTCTCTTTCATACAGAGTCTTTACATTAATGACTGGGTTTAATTAGGCTGGTTGAAAGTCAGAAAGAAGAAATTTGTTCTCAGCATAATAAACTGCTAATTACTAACTGCATGGAAAAGGTTATGGAAAAAGAGGACTTTGCTATTAAGGCACATAGCAGAACGACTTCCATTCCCCTCACATTTCCTGCATTTGTTACAAACAATTGCAAAAGTCTTTTGAAGCAACTTTAATGCCAAGAGTGCCATTTCCACTTACATAGAGGGTATAGAGATATTTTAAGGAACATTACCAAGACACTGAAGATAGACTCTTAGAATTACTATTTTTCTGAATTTTTTTTCATTCAGACACTTCAAAAACTCCTGTAGGAATGATATTTGCAAGCATTATTTGGGAAGCTGTTTTCATTTCAAAATACTGAGATTTGGGTCTAGAGAATGTCAAGGTAATCATAATTACAATAGTGAATGACGTTGTAATATTATCTTAAAACAAAGGTAAGAGCTGCTTAATAAATCTTTGATTATTAGATTTTTCTTCTCGAGTCAAAGTAGTTTCTAGTCACACTGCAGTGCAGAGCTGTGCCCCATGAGTCATCCCTGTCCTTCCTGAACATGCATATCACCCATGTTTGTTTGTGTGCCAGCAAGGCAGTGACATGGCCTTCCTCTCCCCGTGGGATAATTCAGGCTGGAAGGGGCCTCAGGAGATGTCTACTGTAGTTGGATCCTAAACATTCTGCTTTACTACTTTTAACTGGGGCAGTGGTTTACAGGTCAGTATCTCAGTTCACCCCCTGATTCATACCTGAAATTGTCAGAGATCGAGATGAAAAATACTTTGGTTCCTTATATTGCCATGATTTAAGTATGTCTTCTCCAGAAACTAATTTCACCTCTTTGCCTTTATTAAATGCACTATTTTATTTGAGATATAGTTATTCTTCCAGCTGTTGCATTTGTTTTGCTACTATAGTAAAAAAGCAGAGAAAAAAATTAAGAGTAAGAGAATAACAACAAGTTGTGTTCTCACTGAGCCACAACATCAAGGAAAATCAGGATATAAACTCCATTAGCAGATTGCAGGCTTTACAGGTTTATCTGCAGCATGGAGTGTTAAAAATATACTCTATTACAAAATTTCTGTGGCTTTGCTGCTGAAAGCAATAACTAGCAACATCTGTGATGAAATGTGTCTAAAATGAATGGACACTCTGATATGCTATTGCTTTCCAGGTATTTCTGTTGACCATAGCATCCTAATACTATTTTCCCTAAGATAGTGCATTGCTGGCAGTGAAGCATGTCAGGAAGACAGCCTTGACACCCACTTATTTTCAGTTCTCTTGTTCTTCAACCTGAATGTTGAAAACCATACCTCATGAGAATGACAGAGGCTTTAGAAATATGATAAAAAGGTAGACAAGTGCATAATTAAGAAGCATTTAGAGTTTTGTGCAGAATCCACTGGGCAAATAGGCAAATTTTGGATAGCTAGAGGTCTATACAGGGTATCAACATCAAAGAAGGCACAAAACAATGTGTTACGTGTAAATTCCAACAGCTACCTACTCACTTTACATACTTCAAACGAAAACAAGTAACATGTCTAAAAAGTCTCACTGCAGTGGGTTGTAACTCAAATTATGCACCAAAACTCCATTTAATGGTAAGATGAACTTTAAATACAGTATACCTGCTCAGTAATCCATGTGTCTTTACCTCTGAGATGGCCAGATGGCGAGAATGAGCTCCTTTATGGAAGGAGTTCAGCCCTCTGTCTTCAGGTGTCTGTGCAATGATAAACAAAACTTCCCCATTACATCCCTGCCACAGCTGCTGCACAGAATTTGCTTAATAAGAACCAGAACCACTTTCAGCCATCAGAGGAAAGCTGGCAACACAAAGAGCTGCTAATGCCTTGTCCCATCGGAGGCCACAAAGGTTCATCAGGCATCTCTCAACTTCCAGGAAAGTGGAAGCTGCTGCCAGTTTGCCTTAGCTGATACTAGGACAATGTACTTAAGTTAAACCTTCTGCTTGAAAAGAACTAAACTGTTTCAGATATACAGACACATATATGTATATGTATGTGCATCCACGTACGCATACTCACAGGTAGAGATTGTACAGGTTTGTTATGCGCGTATGTGAAAGCCATCTTTCTTCCTCTCTCTAGGTAAATATACATTTGAGTGGGAAATTATTTTAATATTTATTTCTTCATATCTCTGTTTTATTTAGTGTAATTTTCTTTAAATAATGAATCCCATGAAGAGTTACATTGTCTAACATGTTTAATTAAAAGTTCACATATATAAAATCCAACATTAAGGTTAAAATTCAGGTTATGCTTTTCTTACAAGGTATAGAAAACTTGGGGATCTCTTACAGGGTCATTTCCTTTAGACCCAAGACCTTCTATCTTGGGAGACCTGCCCCAGTGCTTTTGCAACCCATCTGAAGCCATGTGAAGAACATTGAGATGGCGTGTCCTGAAAGCTGTTAGAAGGGCAGTTTCTTCCAGCCAAACTTCAAGCAGGAAACATGGATCTTTCCTTAGAAAAATCTAACATTTGGGAGGGGTTTAAATAGCTTTAGAATATATGTGGTGTATTTGAAGCACTGAAATAGCTCTTCCCTCCCTCTGAGACTCACACCAGTGGGTTGTGAATTTTAAGCGTTTTGTACTCAGAGCCCAAACAGTGCTTCTCTCTGGGGTTTTAAGGCATGATCTTGGTGTGAGAATCTTCTGCTGACCACCACTGTAGTACGAATGTTGTGATTCTGCTGCAGAAGTGAGACACTCCCAAGGATTCTGTCTGAAGCAACAAACAGCTGCTGTGAGAGCCAGGGCAGATACCTCAGCTTTTCAAAGGTGTACACGCGGAAAACCTCGCTTTTTTGATGACAGTTTAAAACAAGACCATGAAACACCCTTATTTCTTTCTTAGCAATGAAAGATGGTGGATCATACAGACTTGCCACACAGCCTCTGTCTCTGCTGTCTGGTGGCTGATGAATTGCTGAATGTCATTCCTTGTCCACTCGCTGCCCAGGTCCGCATCCAGCACAATGCCACTCATCATCTGAGCTCCAAAGGTTGTCTGCTCCAGTGTGCCTTGATTGGTTTATGACAGTTGCACAGTCACACCAGCCAGTCTGCTCTCCACACAGCCTTCTTTTTCCTTGTGGCTCCGTCCATCTCTTTCTATAAATGTTGTACGTCATTAATATGTGAGATATTACAATTTTCTAGGAGTTGTCAAGTACAGGTCACACCACATACCGAAGAAGCACGAGCAAGAAGAATGGGAACAGACATCAAGAGCAAGATAAACAAAAACAGACAAATAGGTGCATGTCAGAAAAATTACCAAGTATGCCAAACATCCCTGTCTTCAAGGAGTGCAATATCAGATTCACATAGGTTATGTTTGCAGTCCAGATCCCACTGACATTAACAGTGAATTCCAATCCACCGAAGCAAAAGTTGATTTAATTTTTGAAGACGGCTATTTTGTTTATGCTTCAGCAGAAGTTCAGGCAATCTTTATTCTAGATAGTTGTTCTCAAGTATATTTTTAGAGAGAAAAAAATTTTTTTAAAGTGCTTACGATGTTTCAGAAGTCAGCAGCTTTCACCTCAAATCTGAAAAATTACTGTAAAAATAATATCATAATATCCTCTTCTTCTCTATTTCTGATATCAATACAGTTAATGATTAAAACAAAAAGTACTGAACACACACCTTTAGAAATGAGGGAGTTTGCTAGAGCCACTGAAAATGTATTTTCCTGAAGTATGATCAGCAAAAGCAAAATGCACTTTGCAACTCAAGGAGAAACTGTAAGTTCCATTTATTTTTTCACACTAGTGTTTTCTTTAACCTAGGCACAAATAAGTTAGCTATTGCTTCTTCTCCAGAAAGTTTATAAGAGTAGTAAAAAAAACCCCAAAACCCATCAACAAAGATACAGAACTAGTTTCTGAAAAAAAATAAAAAAGCTTTTGTTTTTGGACTATCAATTGCTTTCTGCATATCTCTTGCCTTCTGTAGAAATGAGCATAATTTCTCCAAGTATAAAATACCCTAAAAGGTTCATCAATGGATGAAATTGGTTTAGTTCCCTTTCCTACATTAGACTTCATTTTCTTAAATGGAAGAAGCTCAATTCACATCACATCAAGGGGACAGCGTTTTGGTGCAGCAACGTTTTGACGTAAAAATGGAGACTCAGATGTTCCTGAATGAGAGTGGAACAATAGGAATCAGAAAAATCATCCCATTCTATTTAATGTACTGCTCAATGATAATTACAGACAAGTATACTCTGCTCCTTTCTTCCAGACTCAACAGACAGCTGCTGTCATAAAAGTTATTGACTGTGTAAAGACCATGTTCTGGCCAGGTATAGATTATTTCAGCTCAGAAATGCAGTAACTTGAACTGTTTCAGATGCCATTAACCTTCCCATTCCTATTATAGAAAGCAAGAAAATTTATAAAAATCAACCCCAAGCTTATGCAGCTACAGGCAATGTAGTTATATAATCTGAAGTGCAACGTAGAGTACATTCCGGTGTTTTGAAAGGCTCAGAGGCCTGAATCGATGCCATAAATCAGGGGAACAAATTCTGGTACAGAAAATAGACTTCTGCTTAAGTTCAAGTAACACTCAAGACATTTAACATCTATGCCTCCATTCTCAAAATGACAAACAGAAGATAGTTGGAATTTAATTGTCAGTGCAGGTCTGATGCGTGGGCTGCAAACCCTACTGTCTTCATAACACAGTGATATCCTGACAACAGTGGGCACATTTGCTTTTTTAACATGACACGTATTACTTTTCTGTAGCCAGAGATACGAAAGTAATCTGATGAAATAGTATTGCTCATGGTGACTTTATAGAACAAGTATTTCATGGTATGTACCACAGTGCATTCCATGTATTATGGATGATTTTGCTGTTAATCAACGGATTCTCTGTTTGCCAGAGAAGTCAGAATTGACATACAATAGAAAATCGTGGGAGCCCTTTTGTTAGACACAGCTTAGTATGTCAGAAATTGTTTCTGTTCCCAAAGAGACCAGTGAATTGTCAAAAGCAATCGTGGATGTTCCAGAGAGCCAGTCATCTGGAGGGGATTGCAGCCACTGGGGGCTGGCAGAAGGGGGTTTTACACAAAGAAGCCTGGAGGTCAACGCTGAAACCCCTCTGGAAGGTGGCACTCAGTGCCCAACACACAATGAAAAAGGGGCAGAGCTCCTCACCCAAAGGGGCTGTATCCTCCTGCCACTGTTAAGCAGGCACACAGGTGAAGGCAAAGAAGAAAAGAGAGGGGACTCTCCGTACGCGTTCCACACAGGTTTACTCCTGCGAAAAGACAAGGACAAAGAGGCCAATTGGTGGGAGGGCCCAGGGATCTTATACTGGGCACAGAATAGGTGGGGAAAGGGATCTCAGCCAATGGGATAGAGACAAGCAGGTGGGATTGACAGGAAGGGAACCAATGTGAACAACACATTGGAGAGACTCAGGGAAAGATCCAATGGGGTGTCAAGGAACAAAGAACTTTCTAGAACTGATACATATTAAAGAAGGGAAATGACTATACATAATTTCATACATGAAACAGGCAGGGGAGAACATTAACCATTTGGGAGAAAACATGCAAGCAGCAGAACAAGGGAGTCATGGGTTCTCACCATGACTGCAAGCTACATGCTAAACTTGGTTGCTGACCTCCACAGCTGGTTGTCTGAGTTCTCCTCAGGAGAAAGTGTGGCTGGAGCCACCTGCACCGCCACAGTCGTCTAGGGAAAATTATGTACAGTACTTACTGCTTATAAAAGAGTTGCGTATTTTTGCTGACCTCAAGATGATTGAAACCATGGAAAATCAGTTTCAGAAGAGCCATCAAGGGTTGTATTTTAAACAACAACAAAATATTCCATTGTATCTTCCCCATATTTTAAACTGCGAGTTTACCTTTTACATTTTTCCATTTCTGATGTACTCAAAATAAAATATGAAGAAGGGTTAGGCCAGTCATCAAGTCTATCCAGCCCTGTGTCCTCCAGCAGTGCCTGGAAGGGCTAGAACCATATTAACAGTATAAAAAATTATCATTAATAATTATTTAACAGT
>NW_008236973.1:3575548-3581757 GCF_000691975.1 Corvus brachyrhynchos | reverse complement strand
CTATGGCTCGGAGATCTCCTGGGCAGGGATAGAGTCTTTGCCTTTGGGAGTCATTAATAGAGTTTTTGCCTCCTTGATTTGTCGAGCTGTCTCTTGACATCATGCAAACTTTTAACTCCACCATATTCAGTTGTAATATTCATTATGCAAGATGTGAGAAATAGTCTCTATTTCTGTTTGTCTTAAATATGCGATTTGCTACTTTTACTAGATCCCCCTTGAACTGAAAAAGACTGGGAAAATCCATGACCTGTTGACAATTATGTCAGCCAGTGTATTACTTGTACTGTGTTCCTCTCAATATCCCACCTGGTGAGATCTTGCATCTGGTCATTCTTCATTTATAACACCATTTCTCTTCTCTGGCCGTTGTCATTGCCTTCAGATGATATTTTGCACTTCTGCTTTACTGGATGGAAACCTAAGATCTAAGATCTCTTTAAGTGTTCAAGATGCAAACGCCCTATCTCTCTGAGGCATGGAACTGCTGCTGTTTTGCTGCTTCTCCATTCATAATACTTCCCAATACTTGGTGTACCTTCTGAAAACTGCTCCCTGCTGACCTGTGAGACTCTCCCAGCAGCCCTGGACTTCTGGCCTGGGGGACAGCTCTTGCCTTAGAGGAGCCAGAGGCTATGGCCCTGTTGGTAGTTGGGCAAGGATCTAGGGAGTGGCATTATGAAAAACTCAGGATTTAGAACTTGGTTGAAGACTCATGTTTAGTGGTGGGACCAACCTTTCCATCACATGATTTTCTCCAGAGGAAGGCGTGGGCTGTATTTTTGGACAGACTTTGGCCATGTCAGTAAACTGTCCCCATCTTTACTAGCACACTTAGACTGACAGCAGTCTAACCCACATGGCAGTGCTATCCCAGACTTGCTGTTGCAGTTTTAAATGTAAACATTTTGCATTGGAGACATATTTAATGATCTATACCCTAGTTATACTAGTTGAAGTACTGTTGAGCACAGTGTGATGCTTATTATTTTAATCATATTAAAGCCCATTAGGGAACTAAATTGTGTGCAGTCCTTGTGGGCTTTTTATCTCTTAGGTTCAGTTTCCCCATCCCCTCTAGGAGGGTGAAAGGTTTTAATGAAGCAGCCTGTGCAGATAGCACTGGCAGCTAGCAGCATGCTACTGCTCCCTTTCAGGGCAAGAGCTATGAGGCAATCTGCTTGTTTGTTTTTGTTTTTTTTTTCTTTTTCAGTTGAGGAAACATGTTTATAGAGCTTATAATCTGCTTGCAGGACTCATGGACACGAAAAAGTAGCTGTCTTGAAATTTGAGGATCTAATCAAATTCCCTTTAGAAAGCACTTAAAGCTCTGAAGAACAGACATGCAGAACCAATTGAGAGCTGAAATTAAGAAATGAGGTGCACAAATGAAACATAGTGGAGCCATGTTGTTTCATTTAATCATGGCCTTATAGTTTATTATGCATTTCAAAATCATCATTGCTATTTAACACATTATCATTGCTGTGTTCTCTAACTAAAAAATAAAAAAAAGAAATGGCACATTTTGGTCTATTTTGCTTTTGCCATTGGGCTTTGACTTGAGCAAGAGTAATATGAAAGCATGGGTTTGGCAGAAGGGAACTGAGAGCATACCAACTTGAAAGAACTGTCTTAAGGAGTTCAATGAGGAATCTACAAAAGTAATAATTATTGTCCTTGACTATCAGGGAAAGTGTTAAACAAATACAAAAGAAAAAAAAGGGCAAAGAGAAGAATAAGGTTTGATGTTGTATACAGTTTCAACAATACTTTAATTTTTTGAATACCAGATGTTAGGGTTTATGCTTGGCTCAGATGCTTTTCTTCAGTGCTCTGATGAAGACATCTAAACAGAAGCATGGCAGTGATCCAAAAAGGTATGTAAATCAGCCATGACGAAGTAAAGCTTGTTGCTGTTTCCAAAACAGGTAACATTTTTCAGGCTTTTAATATTCCTAACTCATTTTTTCTTCTTTACATGCCTTTGGCTTTAATTTTTATGAATTTGACCATGGGCAGGAAGGTACTGAAAGTCCACACCTGGTGGTGGGAATTTCAGCAGTCAGACCCAGAACTAGCTATGGAAAATAGGGCTGACGCCATCCGTCGCTTGGCACCATTTGCTCTCTGCTTCAGATTCACTCACCTTTTAGATGAAGCCAGGGAAGAACTAGCAAGAGTTTGGCTCAGCGTGTGTGATATAAATTAAGCACTAATTTGGAAAAAAAAAAAATAGCAAAAGTATTTCCACTGGAAATCAAAAGATGCTTTGGATCAGTGTTCTGGTTTCAGTTTCTACAGTAGCTTTAGGGAAAAATTAGGTGGAATAAAATCTAATAGCTTTCTTGACAGCTGTAACTATCTATCTTGACAGTGAATAAGATTACTGTTCGTTTAAATCTGAATTTTTGTTGAAATGTATATGAGCAACCTGACATGGCAGGAAAACATAACAGTAAATGATCAGGGAGAGTTTGATGCACTTTCAACAGGAAACCAAAATTACTATTTTACTTTGCTGTCACCTTAGAATGCCTCTCTTCCCTGTGACAATCCTTTTTCTCTTTCATAAAGGCTTAATAATGATCCACCCAAGGCAGCAGAAGACTTTCCAACAGTTTTAAAAACCAGAGCACCTTAATTTCTCCATGACTGTCATTATGAAAATGGGACACTTATGAAATTGGGGCACCTGGTGACCTTTCCAAAGATTTATACTGAAAATAATAATGTTAAAAGCAGATAGACAATCTAAATGAATCACATTTTTATAAAGCTAAAGCTGTTCCTGTGTAAGTAGGAATGGAATTTGGAGACTTATTACATATACATTTGCATTCAGCCTGTACTAGACTTTTCTCCAGTGTGTCAAAGACACGGAGTGAAGGCAAAGGGATCTGAGGGAATCAATAAGTAAAGTGTATGCACACCTAATTTATTAGAAATCTGAACTGTTGTAGGAGTCCTCAATAAATATACAGTTTGAACTCTGTCTGCAGTGCTGTGCTGTTCATCAGCCAGGCAGGGGATATCACTATTTATTCAACTGCCTGAGTGGAGAGGGCCACTTTGCAGACAAAAAAGCTTTTTCACCTTAGAAATATGAGGGAAAAGAGTGTGGAAAATTATTCAATAGCAGAGAAAAGCATCCAAAGAACCCCTGGTAGCTTTAGCGAAGGAGAGATTAATATATTATCTATATATCTTTTGATGTTTTTGTACATTTCTGTTATAAGTAGAAAGAGCTTACTACTTTTGCAACATTATAGACAGATTGTCTGTGGTGTGTACACCTGCATGTACCCCTGATAAAGCTGCAATGTAAACAGCACTGACACCAGCCACATTCTCAGAAAATAATGTGCTTAGTTATTAAAGCAGCTTGGGGTTCCCAGGTTATGCCAGAGGACTAAGAAGACTGGCTAGGGTTGGATTTGACGACTGTTTTGGCCTCATTTCAGGTTTTCTGCAGCAGGACTTTGTACTGACTCCAGGGCATGTGGGAGAGAATGAGAAGAGTAAGCCTGCCTCTCTGGATGTGTAAGGCAGCTGTAGAGCTCAACACTCATTTTCTTGCACTTTTAAGACATGTCTGCATAGTAGTGTGAAATCTGAGCATGGCTGCTGGTGGTCCTGAGTAAAATTCAAGCTCCTTTCTACTATGCGTCATAGAGTTTTCACACAGGCACTTGAAGTGTCAGTTTGGTTTCCACAATCCCAAGTGCTCCTATGATTTTTTTTCTGATGGTACTGGACCACTTGATAATATTCTTTATTGATGAATACCATGCATTTTCTGTAATAATTTCATTGTTATCCCCAAATTATTCCTGACATAGTTATTCCTATCTTATGAGGCACTAAAAAGAAAATTCTGTCTTTAAACTTTACTCTCTACCATATTTGAAGAATTTTGTCATTCAGCATTTATATCTTCTACAAGGTAAAAACAAAACTTAAATGGGAGGGAGGAAAAAAAGGAATTACTGCTTTCTTGTATGTGTCACAGTTTGGGGATCTTACCAGGGAACTGGAGTGCTCTTGATGTATGAGCTCCTCTCTTGCCTTTGCTCTGTTAGAACATTTGGCACCAACAATGAAACTGGGATCTAGTGTACACAGTGTTAAGAAAAATCGCCTTTTCAAAGCTGAGTTCACAAATACGAGTCGTTCCAGCCTGATAATGGAGGGGTTTTATTGTTTGTTTAATTTAGAGACAACGTATGGAACAAACCATAGCAGCTTAAGCCTGTATGTTTTCAATATCACTGTAGCATGATGCTGTTACATAAACCATAGCGGCTGTGGTAGGACATTGCAAGGGAGAATTAATCATGCAACCTGTGAAAACAAAGCTGTGTTTCACAGCTACTTATTGTCTTTTGTTCACTATGTAGTACTGAGAACAAGTATGTTGCAAGAGTAGTTGTTCTCTGATATTTACAAAAAAAAAATTCTGGAGTGCTGTGTCTAACTACGATTTTGAGGCTGTCTGTAAGTGTTAATAAGGTCCATTTTCTGCCACTGTCTGTCAGTGTTTGTTGGCAGAGCTTAGCACCTGGAGTTAGGAGCAGTGAATACTAACTCAGGATCTACTTACAGCTGTTTGCACCTTGACTTTGACAGTGTCCCTGTCAGAGGGTAGAAACAGCCTTTTTCTCCCTCCCTCTTTTTGCAGTTGGCTACCACATTTGCAAGATCCATATTAATTTAGATCTCCAAAGGAGAATCAATTTTGCATGTTTTGACATGAGAAAATTTATCACATTGCCTTTTGTCTGACCCCGCTTTTATTTTAGTTCTTATTTAAATTCACACAGAGTCTTTATCACAAAGGTTATCCTAACATTCATCTTTTGTATTTATCACTGGAACAACTTGTTCTTGTCTATTGTATGAATATAGCACTCAGATCTCCTTGAAGATCTCCTTCTACAACATAGTCCTTAACAACAAAAAATAATGATTTCAATAGTGTTCCTTCAAAACAAAAATAATCACAAACACACAAAAAAAAAAAAAAGAACAAATCCTTATCATTCAACAGAGATGAGGTCACAACCAGGAATAGCTTAAGAAAGAGACTGAACCAGCCTTGCTAAATCTGCTAAGTGTTATGATAAAAAATCTCATGGAATCCTGGTGTATTTTCCAAATATGGTGACTAGTGCAGTGTAGAAAACAGCACCATAAAGGATGTAGGCTGTCCCATGTTAATGGCAGCTAATGATAACAAATCCTCAAATGGCAGATCTCCTGTTGAGGCTGTGGATGAGAAGGAGCTTAGCTTCACTTAATGACTTTAAGTGAAATAATTCAAAAGTTACATATGAGTTTTTATTAAGCTTTGGAATCAATGTAAAAGAAGAAATATTACCTATTACACATTGCTGAAACTGGTCAAAGAGGATAGAAGGCATCTTTGAAGATACTGAGAAATACTGGAGTATCTTTTTCCTATTCAATGAATATATGTAATAGTTAAGGAATGAATGAAAATGTGTAAGCTGAGATGGCCATTTCCACACTCCAGCCTGTACTGTTAAGGTGCTCAAGTTTTCAGACAATTCACTTAATTCTGTGCTAAGTCACCTTGAAGTCTGTAAAAGACACGTCCAGAGGAAATAGGGGAACCTGCCCTGCAGAGGTAACTATTTTTCTCCATCGACTGTAGAGGGAGCCTAGAAACTAACTTTGACTTGATGACTGACAGGCTTGGTAAAGTGGAGGTGCAATCCCTCTGGCTGTGTTTACAGCCATGCACCACTGCAACAGTCAGAGCTGGATGCATGCTCTAATGGAAGGGAGCACCTATGACTTCGTGCATTTTTTCTTCCTTCCTGTGTCTTCAGTAGTTTTACTCAGCAAACATCCATCTTCACATTTCTTTTTACTGTCATTGCATGAGCATTGTATTCCAGCCAACTCCTAAATGATTCTGCTTAATTAGGATATTCTTAACAAGAAAAAATGAAAAGGTACATTGTTGCAGTGGGGATACTGCAACATGCGTATACCAAACCAGGAGTCCCGTGGAAAGGAAATATCTTATGGACAGACAGATTCTTGCTAGATGTTTCAGAGATGTTTATTCCTCCAGCCGCATGGCCAGAGCTCTGCTGAGGAACTGTTCCAGTCACGGGACCAAGGGTCCTTCTGCCCGCGCAGGGAACACACACCAACACATGGAAACGAGGCTGCGCATG
>NW_008236973.1:3533098-3575380 GCF_000691975.1 Corvus brachyrhynchos | reverse complement strand
ACAAAACAAGCCACCCTCCTGAGTCTTTAAATGTCCAAACAGATTCTGTGGAACATCTTAGGGCTGACAGAAGGGAGATAGGACTCTCTGAGCATGCTTTGTGGGGAAACTGAGGCAGGAGAGGGTTTAATTTCTTCCCTCCCCCTTTTCATCCCCCACTCGGCATTGCAAAGGGATTTTTGGGGAAACAGTTGGCAAAAGCATGGTTTTGTGAGGGAAACCATGGATGAAAAAACGGATTGGGAATACACTGGGATTGACACTCCCTTAACAATCCAATTTGCAAAAAGTTCTCAATAATTGGCCTGATCCCTTCTCTGTCTTCCCTTTTCAAGGGAAATTGCTTGGCCCTTACAGGCCGTTTCCCTTCTTTAAGCTTGATTTGAATTGGCAGGGCATTCTTTGCCCTCCCTGGGGTACCAGAGGCTCACACTCCAGGGAATACTTGATCCATTATCTTCTTAATCATTTCTTCTTCATTCGCTATTTCCGTTTCTTTGGTTATTAGCATTAGGCTCAGCAACTCTAGATATTGTTGGTCTTTTACTTCCAAACTGATTTCCCCATTTTTAAATATTATTTTTGCCTCCAGCTGCTCTAGCAGATCTCTGCCCAAAAGTGCAGATGGAGCGTTAGGCATATATAAAAATTGGTGAATTCCCCACTGTTTTCTCAATTTATATTTCAGTGGTTTACAAAAGTATGCCTTTCCAGATTGGCCAGTTGACCCTGTCACTACAAAATAACCCCTTGATATGGGTATCAAAGCTTTATTCAACACTGAGTATGTTGCTTCTGTATCTACTAAAAATTCCACTTTCTTTTCTTCGTTCCCTAGTTTAACTATAACCAGAGGGTCCCCTAGGGTAGCGCCCAGTCTTGGATATGAGCAACCACCCCCGCACCTCTCTGGTCGTATTTCTTTTCCATCACCCTTTCTCTTTTCTGGGCACTGGTTTTTCCAATGCCCAGGTTTTGTACAAGGCACACTGGTCCCTTCCTAGTCGGGGTGGTCCTTGTCTTGGTGGACCTTGCCCACGTCTTCCTTTATTTTTTCTTCTTTTACCACCCTTATTAATTTTTGCATTCCCTCTCCCCAATTGCTATAAATGCTCCGTGCCACACTAAGCAAAGTCTCTAGATTCCGGGTTGTTGGACCTTGCATCTTCTGAAGCTTCTGCCGGATGTCTCCTGTGGATTGTCCTAAAAATAAATTTACCAATTGCTGCACTCCTTCTTCCGGTCCAGGATCCGAGGTGGCATGGCAACGCATCGCATCTCGCAAGTTGTCTAAAAATTCAGAAGGTGTTTGAGAGGGACCCAGCTTCATAGCATACGGGGCTGAGCAGTCTATGGCTTTAGGGATTGCTCTTTCTAGCCCTTTTATTATGAATCCCCAGTACCTTTTTAACTGTGCCATTTCATCTGGCTCATTAGGGCCCCACTCTGGATCCTGAAGAGGAAGTACCTTTTTAACATCCTCCTGTGTTATCCTGCAATCATCTTCAGCCATATTCACAGGTGTCTTTATAACTAATTGCTTTTCTGATTCAGGTAGAGCATCAAGCAGTAACTGGGTATCAGCCCAATAAGGATTGTGTTGGTTTGTTGCAGTGGGGATCCTGCAACATGCATATATCAAACCAGGAGTCCCGTGGAAAGGAAATATATATGGACAGACAGATTCTTGATAGCTGTTTCAGAGATGTTTATTTCTCCAGCCGCATGGCCGGAGCTCTGCTGAGGAACTGTTCCAGTCACCGGACCAAGGGTCCTTCTGCCCGCGCAGGGAACACAAACCAACCAATGGGAACGAGGCTGAGCAGGGGCAGGGAAGCCCCGTGTCTGTGCCCTCAGGGCCCCCTCCCAGGGCTCCATGGCAGGGGAGGGACCCCAACAGTACATAAAGCTCTCAGAGGCCTAAATGCCTGGTCTTAGGAGTAGGTAAAGAAGCTTGTAATATATAAACACAAGATTTCTTCTCCCTTTTCGTTTTTGAAAACAAAGATAAAAAAGCAAAATAAGGAAAAGAATTTTTTTTTATTTAATGTGTACCTAATTTTTCTCTATTATTGTGTATTTTGAATTATGATTTTTTGTTCAAAAATATTCCTGTGTCCTGTCTGCAAAATATCATGCAAGTACAAGAATGAAATAGCAGATGTTAATCTTGCAGGCATGTTCATCAAAACACACAGAAAACAAGACAATTTATCCTTCAAGCTGTGCACTTGATAGCTCCTTAAAAAATAAGGCATTCATCTGTATCAGAACATTTTAGCAGACTACACAGTTTGATGTATTTTACTGCTTAAAATTGATTCTTAACCTCCTGACATTTCACTGTTTGGATCTAACACGGCACAAGAATGCACAAGAATGGAACCAGGCAACAGTGATTAACAGATCGTATCTTCTCTAGTCTGCAAGCCTCCTCGAGGTGGTTATTGTGAGGCACTCTTTAAGAACGTGAAAGGTGGTCACCCAAGGTACCGATGCAGAATGAAACTTTCATTGATGATGGGGTAGAATTTATTCATTCCCATTATTTCAAAATTTCTTCCACTCCAGAATGGAAAAAAAAAGCTTCCAGAAATTCCCTGTAAATTCTACAATTATTCGTGAGCCAATAAGCAACACATCATTTTGAGAAGTGAAAACAAAATGTTTCAGTTTCTCCCCAGGTCCAGGGAGCAAAATCACCTCTGGCTTTTTCCATGATGTGTCTCTTTGTTGCTCAGCCCTGGCTCCTCTTCCAAATAAGACTCCTACTGCTGGCTCCTGTAGGTCTCAGAGCAGCTCCTTCATCAACTGCAGTACAGCCTGACATCTTGTGCAACCAGGACAGTAGTCTAGTCTACAACAGCCTTTAAAAATAAAGCATTAGTGATTAAGAGTCTTTTCTGCTTTAAATGCAGAAAACAAAATATGTACACACATCCAAGCTGGCACAGTTTCTCACTTCTCTGTCTCACCACCCCCAAGATTCCTTCACTCCCTGCACCAGCTATCACCCTCCTAGTAAAGCATCCAGAGACCTCAGTCTTTGGTTTGAAGCTCTAGTCACAGCGTTTGCCTGCACTCTGCTCCCCTTGGCTGGCAGTCACTAAAGAGTCAATTTCCAGCTGTGGACTGTCAGTGTTATCTCCAAGAGAGCACCATGTCCTGTCTGTTTCCAGGCAGTCGTATCTAGATGGGTACGAGTGCACTCGGGTCAGCATGGAATTTTCACTCTCCTGGCCCAGAGAAGACAGGAATCACATCTAATGCCAAGCAGATATTAACATAAGGCAAACATACTACCTGCACTGCTCCATTCTTTACAGCTAGTATATGTTTAAAAATGGTGTTATTTTAATACAAACAAAAAACAAAAATACTTTCAATAGGTGATTCTTTAATCTTTTACCAGAGTTGATTTTTTTCATCAAAGCACATCAGATTTTTATAATTTAGTCTTAAAAAAAACCAAAACAAAACTGAAACCAATGGCCACAACAGAACCAGAGCCCCACTAAAGCACCGAATAAACCACAGCCTCTGAAAATCTCAGAACAGACCCTCCCTTGTTACCTCATGCTGGAAGATGGGAAGGGCCATATTTGCTCCTGAAAACATTTCAGGGAGAACTGTGGCTATGCCCATGGCACATCTGGCTGCTAAACAGGTGAGGGGGAGGCAGGGAAGGACCATGTGGTTCCACAGCACTGAGAAAGGATTGCTGGATCACAGATCCTCTAAAAACTGCTGGGCGCTTGCCCACTGACTATTCAAAAAAATGCAGGGATACTGAACTAGAAATGTAACTCTATTTTTGATATTATGAGGGAGGAAAATCCAGTCTTTTTGACTCCAAGCATCTAGATTTGGCCTTTTCCAGGAAATTGCCTGCAAAACATTTGATTGAAGAAACCTTAATATGAACAGGCATCCAGTTGTATGCATCCACTACCCCCTTGTAACACTGCCAAGCTGTTCAGTGGATCATGCCCATAGGATCCCATGGAGAACCTGCCTTGGTCTTGTTTTTCTCCACCCTAATCTCAGCCCTAGAAAAAGTCACTTATCCAGCCCAGCCTTTATAGTTCCAGGTAAGAGGAATCCACTTGGTTTCAGCCATAGTTTCAGCAACTCTTTGTAGGATACTTGCTCTGGGATCTTGCCTCTGATGCTATTTTTTACCCCAAGAGTTTGCACATTCTGATTCTCAGTGCATTCAGGCAGGATAATATAGCACAGACCAAGGAAAGGGAAGCCAGACAACCTTTATTACACAGAGGCACATCCTGAAAAGAGAAAAACAGTGGTTCAGAGGTAAGCAAATCTGAGCAGTGCCTAGAAATCAGCCATGCCATGATTAAATCATAGCTCTAATGTTATGTATATTTATTTTCAAAGAAATTCAAATGGGTCTTTTTGCATGCACAGTTGGAGACCTTGAAAGAATTTTGTTTCTCAGTCCTCATCACTCTTAATTGCTGCCTTTTCAGGGCAGTACACAAAGTCACCAGTCACCTTTCAAAGGTTTGACAGGCGTGTCTTATCACATCAGTTAAATCAATGCAAGAAAACCCTTGGCTAGGAAACCTGCAACCAAGTAGCAGGTCAGCAGTTAACTTCTTCCCTGCCTCTCTGGCCTCATGTTCACCTCTAACAATAAGCCCAGTAATATACTAATTAAGCATAAAATATTTATAAAGGCAAAAATAAGAACAGAGGAAGCAGTGAAAACCAACCATCAGAAAATTGTGCTGGCATTTTGTTCTTCACAGCTGATTTTCATCTAGGAGATTGCTCAGTCACCCTTACAGCACAGGCACTGCAGCATTGCGTAATGAAAAGCTGGCTGTAGGGTGACTTTTAGTGTTCCCTGTCTGTGCTCTGCTCCACTCTTTCTGTGCATCTCAGGAAACAGGACTGTATATGCTTTATAAGGAATGATGTTCAGCTGTTTAAAGGAGAACAATCTCATCCTTTATTGCTTCCCCTATGTAAGTAAAGAATATCCTTGGCTCTCTGCTGCGGTTTGTACCATGGCTGAGCTTAGGCAGCCTTTTTAGAGTCAGGGAGAGAATGCACAGCATGCTTTGCCAGCAGACTTGAGCATCTCCTGCCCGAGTGGATACTACATTAGGAAGCCCTGCAGCTGGAGAAGAATAACCAGGACAGTGTGGTCCCGACAATGCTGTGCAGGGACTGGTCACAAGGAGGAGAACACCAGCTAGTGCCCCCTTTCAGCAGCTTTTGTGATCTACTTGTCTGCAGTCTAGGACGACGACTGCAAAGTGCGAGTGTTCATGAAAAACACCAGGTACGTACAACGTAGCAGCTGGTTAGGGGTGGATAATCCATTTGGATCTCAGGGTCCAGCGCTTCACTAACTTACAGGAAAGCTATCTACACTGTAGATGTAAAGTTATGTCAAACAGTCCTGCCCTCTGCACTGGCTGTGCACAAACCACCTATTAAGACGCTCTGAATTTTCGCCAGAACTCATTTTGATGCCAGCCTGAGGGCCAGGGAATGGGAAGGAAGGCTTACATCCAGAAGCC
Source organism: Corvus brachyrhynchos (assembly GCF_000691975.1). Classification (NCBI taxonomy): domain Eukaryota; kingdom Metazoa; phylum Chordata; class Aves; order Passeriformes; family Corvidae; genus Corvus; species Corvus brachyrhynchos. The sequence goes on along the minus strand of NW_008236973.1, from coordinate 3,569,828 downwards.
AGGAGCTTGAAAATAGAGTTAATTATTTTTAAGCATCATGATCATTATAGCTTTTCCCTTTGAGACATCTGTGAGAGAGATAATTTATACTGGATAACTTTCTAGTTGTTTTTGGAAATGGAGGCATCATATGTCAGAGCTGATTTTCTGATAAGTTTCTGCTTTGGCTGACTTTTTCAAAGTTTCTGCTTCCCATTTGTTGGGATTCTTTTTTGTGATGAACTGAAATTTAGTTAAGCTACATTCAGGGACTGATCCCTATATTGGTATTTAATGAAAACCGGTCTTGGTTCCCAATATTTCTTTTCTCAGATATAAAATCAAGGCAAGAGAACTGCACAGATATATTTGCTTTTAGGGCTGCAATCTGGATTTTAATACAAAAAAATACTACATGACCATTCCTCACTCCCCCAGATGATTCTGCAATTTGTGCTTTAGGTTGTGAACAGCTGCACTGTTATTGCCTCCCTTTCCCCCCTTTTGGTACTACTGATGATACAGGAGGTTTTACTTAACAGAGAATTAAGTGTTTGCAATCAAGTTTCTCAGAAGTACTAATGACACCAGTAGTCCTTGAGCATGTGCTTAAGTACATAGCTGATTGTTTAAAAATTGGTAAAATAGGTACTACAAGCCAAATTTTCTCCATTTCTTAGTTTTACAAAGCAATCTGGTCTATTCCTCATTCTGTCAAACAAAATGTGGTGTAATACCAGAGATGGAATCTGCCTGCAAGCAAAAATAGCAATGAAAGCTACAGCCCAGAGCATCAAGGGAAAGGTTCAGTCCAAAGCATCTGGGCTTAGTATTGCAAAAATAAAAAGAACAATAAGACAAGATCTTCTTACATTTAAGGAACAGTACAGTTCAGATTGTGCTTTAGAACACTGTATCAGTTCCTATTGTATTATGTAATGCTACAGCATCTAACTTAATTCAGCACAAATCCTCATATGATATTTCACATTTTAGTCAAAAGGTTAGAATAAGATTTTAGCTCCCATTTTCCAAAATGAGCTGGAAAAAATGAGTAGGCAAAATATTCTGGCTAATCCCAGAGATATTTTTTTTTTCAATTTGTTAATGTTTTCAGATACATGTTTCTCATCTCTATAAGGGTGAAATAGGTGGAATTTGAGCACGAGAGATAAAAGATCCAGGAGCTAAACATAGTATGTGGTACTAATGGTTGGCAGCTAGCCTTGCCAGCTCAGATCTGGTATGATTTGAAGGATATAGCAAGGAGTCCTCTTCAGTGTTGATGTTTGTTTCTTAAATTTTGGGGCAATTTCTTTCTGTGCTGAGAAAGTAGGTTCCATTTTCAATATCGAGTACTAAAGACCAACCCTTTCATTATTCTCTATCCATAAAGAAAAATCGTCTTCAAATTTTTCAGGGCACAATGACTATAATTCCCTGATCTAGCAGATGAGTTAGACCTTCCTGAAACCTGAGAAATTTTGTTTTAGACAGATGAGGTGCTGAATTTTCTTTCTCTGCTGAGAATCTTTTGACAGTACTAATCCCCAGCTGCAACAGTAAATACACCGAGCTTTAAGGATTACTAAATTAGATACAAATCCACAGGGGATTTCCTATTACCTTCATAAATGTAAATATCTCCTGCTGATTAAATGTCCTGTAAACATTCTTAGAGTTATTCATGCAGCTTGATTGTACAGTAGGACTAAAGAAAAACACTACTTAGCTGAATAAAATATTCTGGAAACATTTTTAAAGTAGTAAACTGGCTAGAAGGGCTACCACACTTTTAGCACTGAGACGAAAGGAACAGCTGGGGGCTGTTGGAGGGGCTGTGCATCTGTCCTGTTCATGCTTCCACCATCCAACAGTACTGTAGCTTAAGTTATCTCTATCTTGTCCACACTCCCACCAGATATTTGTACCTAGATAGTAGGGTAAAATAGCACTATTGTTCCATTTCTGTACAACTTAAAAGAATGGGAGAAATATAGTAAATGATTCCATCTTAAGTACATAGAAATAGATTGATTTGAATGGATATGTGTAAAATACTGAATACATACTTTTATGTGGAATTACTGTCACATTTTATTTTACTATCAAATTTTCCTATAAAAATTAAAATAGAATTAGTTGTCACTTAAATGCTTATAGCTCTAATGGAAATATTTCTGTTTCTCTTCAGTTTTAAGTGCCTGCTATGGGGCATCTAGATGGGATCTTTAGTTATGCAAAGATAACCAAACATGACAATGCTTTTGAAAATGAAGTCTGTAGTAAATATTTTATGTACAACACATATTCTTTATGCTCGTATTGGTTTTGGAGTTTGCTTTTGGTGGGTTTTTTTTTGGTTTTGTGGTTTCGTTTGATTTGGGTGGTTTTTTTGGTTGGTTGGTTTTGGTTTTTTGTTTTTTTTCTGGTTGGTTGGTTTTGGTTTTTCTTACAGGTCAAGAATTTCATTAACAGGGAAACAACACCTTTGAGGAATATCAGTGATGACATAGCAATTCTACAACAAATTTGGGAGTTTAACATTTAAATTTTGCTAGGAAAGAAATATTTGGGAGATGGGTGAATCAAACAGTAATGAGTCATCTCCCACATGAGTGGAGCACAAAGTCCCGCGTGACAATATTCCCGAGTTTCCTTCACTGACATGTTCCCACTGAAACACAAAGAGTACACAAGGGACAGATGGATAAATATTCCCTCATCTCAGAACTATTCTGCATCTTCTGCTGAGCCCACAGGATCCAAAAGTCAGTCCCACTAAGCAGAAAGAGGTACTTCTCCCCTGCCTCCTCCTAACAGGAATCTGTGATATTGATCTCAAACATGGATACCTTTTCAGGAGGTTCATATGATTTTGGAACCCTCTTCAAGTTCCACCAATAAGCAGTGGGATGGTGCAGCTCAAATTGCATTTTGCTGGTCTTTCTTCTTCAGTTTCTATTTTCTCCTTGTCCTCAAGGTACCCTCAGGGTGCTATCCTTTGAGACTTTAGCTAAATATTCGTATAGATGAGGGTACTTTGTTCTTTTATGATTCATGAAGGTGTACTGGCCCATTAGCATCAGCAAGAATAAAATACACTTTTCCTTTCATTTAAATAAATCTCTTGCATCGGTATGACTGCATCAGTCTGACAGTCTTAACGCTGATGTACCTTTCTTTAAGTACGTACCAAATCAAAGCCAAAGGCCAAAATGTCCAGTAAACAGAGAACTCTATAATTCTTTTAACTGCTGAAAAGAAAATGAAACAGGCTGAGATTACACAAGGTGTTGACATATTTAGATTGACATTTTTAGATTCTGTAAGGCACCTAAAATGTTAGACTACGCTAAATCATTTAGGAGAATGAATGATATAAAAGAAGTATGCCTTTCGTTCAAAGGATGATGGTATGTCTCTACCTATAAGGAGTAAATCACTGTAAAGGGACATTTTAAAAAATTAGATCCTTCTAGCCTTTGGAATACGACTTTAAAATCATTTTCTTATATTATTATACAACTTTCTGATATTCAAATACTGAGAAAATTGGAACCATAAAGGGAACATGGTTAGGGGGTATTCTGATTTGCTCAGAAAAGTGGAAATTTCAGCACCAGCTGAAGTGTACTACCAAAGCCAAGAAAATTAATAAGACTGCAGGACAAGCAGAATAACAGGTGCTAGCCTGGGAAAAAATTCCTCTGAAAAAACCCAGAGGTAAATATTTAGATTAATATAATTTCTCATGGAATTTTATGATCAAGAGATATGACATGATAAAGTGAATGTATGCATGAACTGATGAACTGTTTAGGGACACTGTGAGCAGGACTCAGCTGCCTGAACAGGTGTCTAGAGCTGTATGAAGGGCTGTTCAGTACCCAAAACACAAGGCCAGGGTGCAAAGATATGGCAAAGGACGTACCAGAGATAAATACCCATCTGGGTTGGCAAATAGAAGTTAAGCAAGAGACCATCTAAATTTTCACTGGACACATACAATTAGGCTAACAAACCCTATGTCTGGTACTACTAAATTTTAGTATCAGTGTAACTACTACCAGGACATGGTATCGTGCTCTACTTTGAACATCTTATCATGATGGCTACAGGAAACTCAGGAAATATTGTGAGATTTAAAGAAAAATGCAATTGACCATAGGCTGGAGTTTCCATATGGGAAAATTAAGCCTGAGAATACAAAGGTTTCCAATCTAAAAGATGAAATTCTGCTGACTGCCACTTAAAGATAGATGCATTTTTAGCAAAAACTGAAATGGTATTTTTCATACAGGTGTCAAGGGTTATAGCCTGGGGGGAGACAAAGAGTTTTGTTAGTTTTCACTTATTACTGGAAAATGGCAATTACATTTGAAGGCTTCCCTAAAAGGGCAGCTCTAGTTCAAACAGAAATTAAGTTTTGGTCCTCATGATGGATGTGAATTGGGTTTTTATTCTGAGTTCATAAGCAGGCTTCACTATACCTTACAAGAAATGCAAATTACAGACCTGGGTTCAAGTTGATAGTGACCTTGAGAAGGGGGAGAAATGGGTCAACCAGAATCTCATGGTGTCCAACAAAGGCAAAAGCAAAGCCCTTCAAATAGAGAGGAATAACCTCACATACCAGCACAGGCTGGGGATCCAGCAGCTGGAAAGAAGCTTTGCAGAAAAGGCCCTGAGGATTCTGGCAGACAGCAAGACAACCTGTGCCAGTAATGCCCCCTCAAGGCAAGAAAGGCCAACTGCTTTCTGGTCTTCGTTAGGAGGAGTGTTGCCAACAGGTCTCATCACTGGAGAGGCACACCTGGAAGGCTCAGTTCTGGGCTGCCCAGTACAGCAGTAGAGGGGAGATATGGACATACTGGAGTGAGTAGAATGAAGAGCCACAAAGGTATTAAAGGAATTAGCACATGTGTAGAGACCCAGAGACATGCCACACACAGAAAAATGCACTGCATGGTTTCAGCTGCTTGGCTGCACTTAATGTTGATTTAAATTAACCCTAAAGTTAGACTTTGAAAACATAGGAATGAAATCAGAGACTAACCAAATGCTTAAGCATGTTCCTATGATTCCTTTCAGAGAAATACTTTTTTTTTGAGAATTGTTTGAAAAAGAGAACATACACAAATGGAGGGGTGAGGGGAGCCACAAGCTTTTTTCAATTGGTCTGCTATTAGCAATTCTGACCTTTCTCTCATATCTGAACTTTCAGAAGATGAAAGGAAAGAACCAGTCCTTGGAAAACTCCAACAAATGTGAAGCATTTTAGAGGGTAGAAACTATTTGTGGACAGTCCTTTTTATAGATTGATTGAATTATTCTTAGCACAGAGCTAGATTTTCTGGTTTACATAAACAATGATTCATTGTTTTGTGACTTGCAGTTCTGCACGGCTGAATTAAATACTGTTTAGTGGCCAGTCATTGTGAAACTACTTTATACTATACAGGTAAATTAAGGGTAAACTTAACTCACACATAGCAAGAAGAAATGTTGATGACATACTTGATCAACTGACTTCTGGAACAATTTACAGAAAATAATTACATGAATAAATACAACAGGCTAGCAGTATAAAAAATGGCCAAGGAACCAGCCTGCCCACCTCAGGTATCTAACTTGCACCTAGCGTTTTTCCAGTCTGGTGCTGCAGTCTCTTCCAGTCCTTTTTTATCTTTGTGTGAAGAGGTGGCTGGGGCTTCCAGAGGTATAAGTGGGCTGACATAGATGCCTCTGCTGAGGAGATGAGACCTTCAGAGATGCTTATTTCTCCCTTGTGCCAAAGGAACTGAAGCATTTCAGAGGGTTCCTTCCATCTGAGTTCAAAATTTCTGTTCCTGCTACGTGCCAAAGTGACATAAAGTTTTATTGATGTTTTATCACCATGGAGTGGATCCCATATTCAGATTCCTATTTTGTCTTAAAAAATAGCTTTTTAGCTTTCATTTTTTGAAAGTTTGTCTGCAATTACTCATCCAGGAAAGCAATGACTCTCGCTTCCCAAAAGTCTTTTCATCCAGTGTCAAAGTAAAGTACTCAAGGACTCCATACTTCCCGAGATGTCTCTGCTGTAACCTCCAGTAGGTTCTCAGCTCATTTACACAGCCACCAGTATTGCCATCCTTGCACACTGAGAACTGGATTTAAACTGCAAAACCTTTTTGCATTACCACCAGTAGGATCAGTCTCATACTACTCACCTAAGACAAATGTTAATTAACTGTTTGGAGGTCAAACCCCAAAACGTTGGTAATTCCAGTTACAAGTCATTTGCTATGCAGCAGAGATATATGCTCATTGTGCCTGGACACAGCTGTTTAATTTAAAATTAACTATCTGCTCAGTCAGGGAGAAGTTATTTTCATTGGTGCTTTTTGAGAAAGGGAGGGAGAACATAAAACCACTGAGACGTTTCACATGTTGGGAGGAGAAGAGAACTGCATTATGAATGAAGCAAAGTAATCAACCCAGCTGTCCTTTCCCCATCAGCTTCAGCCTCTGTCATATAAATTAGGGATGCCTAACTGCTTGGATAAAATAAAAATGTGCCCAAAAATTCCATTATATTTCAGATTGCCTAATTCAGAAATTTAAGGAAAAAGAGTCTTTGATTTAGATCGATTTTTTTAGTTCTGTGAATTTTCTTCAGGTTGTATAATTATGTGGGAAGCATATTTTTAGACCTTCATGTGGTGGGGAGTCCTCACCTGGGTGAATCCATCTACAAATATGTGAGTACTTACCAGACTATTCTGCAGGTTGCCCTTTGTATTGTGAAGGCTGTGGGAGCAGAAGAAGCTGAAGTTAAGAGAAGGAAATCCGAAAACAGAAAGAATTTTGAAGACACATTCATGTATTGATGGGGTTTTTTCACTCCCTTGATAATTTTGTGCATCCCTGAAATAAGGGGAAGAGATGTACTCTGAAACACGGTTTGCTGCTGCCTTCGGTCTCTGCCTTTGGTCTCTGCCTTTGGCAGAAAGTCTTGGTTTCATTGACATGGGATTGTCAACTTCTTGCAATTTAAGGGAAGGGCTCTCTATAAAAAGATTTCCAATTTGCAAAATGCCAAGGAAGTAAAAGGTGTCAAAGGTGTTAAATTGAGTGCACAGGGTTCATTATTTCGGTAATATACTATATGGAATATAAACTGAAACTGTGAATAAATTTTATGCACACACATGGTCTTCACATACCTTATCCTCTCATAAAATGACCTTTTTTATGTAAGATAATACTGGTTGCCACTACAGTTATACAGTTCTACCATTTTGGTTTGGGAGAAAACTGAAAACCCTTTATTTTTAAATATATTTGACATTTACACTCGGCAATCAGGGTGACATGATTCCACAACAACCATGAGAAAAGATTGGATTTATAATTAGGCTGCTGTGTCCTTTTTTATACTTCTCTAAAACAAAAGAACTGACAGGCTGTAGAGGGTTGAGGTTAACGCTGGCCAACAACTAAGCACTGACCAGCAACACACTCACTCTCCCCTAGAGGGATTGGGGACACAATTAGAAAAGCAAAAAACCCTTGAAGCCTGAAATGCTGAGACAGTTGAAGTGATGCAAACAGGGGAAAAAAAAACCAGGTGGTACAAAGACCATCACTCACTGCCTCCTGATGTGCATACCAGACCGATGCTCAGACAGGCTCTGAGAAGCAGCTACCTTGGAAAATCTAGTCTCCCCCAGTTTTTACTGAGTTCACCCCATCTTTTACACATCCCACATGCTATGGACCACATCTTTGGTCAGTTTGGGCCATGTGTCCTGGCCATGCCGCACTCCAGATTCTTGCCAAAGCCCAGCCTGCTCACTGGCAGGACAAAGTGAGAAACAGAGAAAGCTTTGAGAGTGAACAAGCATTGGTCAGAAACAACTAAAACATCCCTGTGTTATCAATACTGTCTGGGTCCCAAATTCAGAAGAGTACTATAAGGGCTAACGAGAAGAAAGTTAGCTCCCTCCCAGCCACTTATCTAAATTAACACCTGAGTCACACCTGTATTTCTTTAAGTTTTCAGCCACTGTTTCCCTTTCACATGTTAAAGCATTCAAAACAAGTATAAAGTCAGATGGCAGTGTAGAGTGAAAATGGGTTTAGTGTGTTTAATTGCCTCCACTTGTATTGACTAGTTAAGCTCCTGTGCTACTTGTTATTTACCTACACTTGACTTTCTTTTTCACCACATGGTGTTATACGTGTTTTTCTAATAACAGAAGATTACTTTTCATGTTCTCTCTTCCCTTCTCGTTGTCAGGAGCATCACATAGGTCACAACTGCAGCAGCTAGAAACTGAGCCTCCTCTGTAAAGAGGCACGGACAGCCGTCTTACTTTTAAGGTTATGTCTATGACAGAAGATAAATTGCACCTCACAGAGACTCTGGAACTTGCCAACTTGGGTCTTGACAACAGTGAAGCCAAGATACCAGGAGGCTAAGGACAGACTACGGGATGTATCAAGATCCCAAAATAAATATTGATGCAGTCTGTATCAAACTAACTCAGGTATCTTTACAACTGAAAATATTTAAATGTGGTAATTTTTTTTTACCATAGAAAATAAAAAAGCCATTCTAGTTGATGCCCTGTCATAGCTCTTCTGCATGGGAGTCTGAAATGGTGGGCAGATGTAACAGAAATAAATTCTATATGACTGGAAAAAATCTTATCTGAGGTATATAGATAATCAAGGTGTTTGGAGCTTTATCTAGGAAAAATCCAGTTGCATAGAGGATCTAAGAAGACGTTTTCAAGATGTTGTACTCAATGGATGTCTCCAAAATCTTGAAACCAAGCAGAACAGGAATGGTAGGATACATAAAGGTGTGGTTTTACATATAAAAAAATGTGCTTACAATAGAGCCTGTTGTGAAATCCAATATCAAAGGTCCAGAGAACCCAATTAACTTTCCAAGTTCTGAGAATTTTCCCAAACAGAACAGGTGCGCCATTAGCTTATTACAATGAGAATAATTTCATTTTATTGAGTTCGCTAAAAGACTTTAAATCCAGAGCATATGTGCTGGAACAGCCGTCAGTGGCACAGGAAACCCTCACACTCATTGCATGTTTTATTCTAAGGGGTACCCACTAAATTCCACTGCTTTTGCAAATTCAGCTGCTAAGGACACCTTTTCTGGTAAAGGCTTGTTTGGGCCAAGGGGTGCTATTAGTATAAAATGTGCTATATTTCACTTGGTTACATTTCTCACAGTTCTCTATCAAAACAGAACAGCTGCGCTTTGGAGGAAGGGTACCTCAGATTTGCAGGCACAGAAATGTCAAGCTGGAAGTTCAGGCCTACAGTAACTGTTGTAACCTGTTGTACCTGATGGAGAAATAGAGCTGATAGGCACTAGGCAGATGCTGAGACAGGATACCAGAACTAGGATTTGGCTCCTGCCTCCAAAAATGGGCTAACACCAAATTAAACAACTAAGATCAGATCCTCTTGTTGATACTTCTGCTCATTATCTTGAAGTTTCTTTCAGGAGATAAAAGAAAGAAATATAACTCTCCATGGTTCAGTGGCAGAAACAGTGGCCAGAAGCTTCTGCTGTCATGAGTGTACAGCGTCTGGAGTCACTTACTTCATACTGATGTGTGGATTTGTCCTGCCTTCCGAACCATTGGGGAGTGACTGCCAAAGACCTGCACAGATCCACATCCAGATGTATCATTCTACTTGTTGTATCACATAGATGTACCATTCTACAGTTGAAGAAAAGTTATTCATGCAAATGAGTGAATATTTTTTCCCCTATGTCTTGTAAAAAGAAATTGAACAGTATCTTATTGGTTGGACATGACCAACACACTGAAACTTTTGAGCTTCTCTCTTGCTATTCACATCTCAGTTCACTGACTTTGAGCTTCCACGTCAGTTGTCCTAGGGCCATTTTAGTTTCCACTAGCCTGTGTTGCTGAAACACTTGGACATCTGCTCCAGAAGAGTTGATCAGGCTCCTTCTGTTATCAGTGGACCTGGCAGGCATCCCCAGAGCTGGCACATTCCTCTAGATACATCCAGTAGAATCAACAGGGAGTCCATGTGTTAATTTGGACTACATGCAATAGGCTAGATGTCTTCGCTGTGTGTCACATTCACATTAACATTAGTCTGCAACATAACAAATCACATAAAAGACACTGCTTTTCCCAGGCCCACCACAGTACATCAGTGACATGAAAAAAATTTGCTTCACTGACCTGAGTCTTGGCTAACAGGGATCTCGGGCCAAGCAGTATACAGGATCTTAAGACGTTTCTGAGGGAGAACTGGACTTCAGATACCTGAAACAAAACCACAGAAATTTCACCATTAAATGGAAAATAAAATCATAATAACTAAAGAACCTCTTGTTCTCTTGTGTTCTTTTTTTTCCTTCTGCTTATGGAGATTTTTTTTTTGCATTTCTTGTTACAAGAGGTGTTCTAATGAGGGTATCTTTCAAATCTGTTTTGTTTCTTGTCAGCTCCTTTTGGAACTAACAGCAATGTCTTCAATTCTGGCATGCCTCACATCTAAACTTTAAAACATATTTTGATTTATAGACAATGAAGTAAATAGTTCTATATACTGCAAGTTTCACAGAACTTTGTTTTTCTTACGACAGCAGATTTGCTTGGAAAAAACAGCTCTAATTCACTGAGAATTCAAAGGACACTGTTGGCACAAACTATGACAAAAAACCAGCTTCATTATGGTCATGCTCTACAAATCAGGCTCCTTTTCTCCATGCTATACAGAAAAGAATCTGAACAGTCATCTAAACATTGACACACAATTTCTTTGGACATGCAAGTAGCAATTTGTATATATACTATGCTAAATGTTTGCTGTCCATAGATAACTTTATGAGAGCTGTTTAGGATTTGTAAAGCTGGAAGGGCAATCAAAGCATACCTTAGAGAGAAGTTTGTACAGCTTTCTGTGTCAATGATGCTGAAATTGTTGTGAAACTCATGGAAGTAAATTAGCACAGGTAAGAACCTGCAGCCTACCCTGGCATTCTTTGCCTTTCTTCTCTTCCAAGGCCATCCAAGACAGCACAGGGAGAGCAGCAGCTGCCAGAGCCTGTTGTTTGCTAATTTTGCCCACAGAAAAAATCCTCTGCTTTCCACTGCAGCAAGCAAATGTGTGTGTGTGTGTGTGTGTGTGTGCGCGCCTGTGGTTGGTGACTTTTCTGAGCTGCCTGTTTTGTCATTCAGCTGTGAACTGTCTAACTGTAAGGACACAAAAAGCATGGGTTGCCAGGCTTCATTGGCAAAACTCCCAGCAGCAGAGCAGGACTCTCAGGACAAGGTTTTGAAGCTCACATCCTAAGAAAGTGGGTGTTGGTCACTGACTCCTCTCCGGAATTTCTCTGTAGTCTTGGTAAATACCAACTATATGAAAATGTACCCTTTAGATATAGTCCTTGAGACTTTGCATGCAGAATCACTAGAATCTGGACTGATTTGATGAAGTATACAATGGCAACAGCTTACACATCATAATGCAAACATCCAATGTTAGGATATGTTTCCCTCTCTAGACAGTGAGAAAAAGAGGCTTCTTCAAAACCTTCCTTCAGCCATTATAGTTGGATGGCCTGAATCTCCATACAGCTGCTCTCTGTAGCTAAGAAGGGAGGGTGGTTTAGATGCCTACAAGAAGAAACTAAGTATGCTTTCTAGCTATAAAAATATCAAGCAGAAAGATCTACATGGCTTCCATCCCTGATCAGTGAAGATCCATTCAGTTCTTCACAGCCATTTTCCATCTGTGACCCTGGCTCTTAACATTCAAGAAATTTTCTCTAAGTGCTTACCACTAAAGCAAAACTGCAATGAAAACTCATATATCATGTTTGAGTCACATGGAACACAAGGCATATTTTCCTGATGCTCTCAGCTTATGTGCGATTAAAAAACCCCCCACTCATTTTTACTGGTAATATGGTATAGAGCAGAGAAAATGAAGACACATTATAAAAGTTTAGAAATAAAGCATCTGTCTCAGAGCTTATCTAGTTCTTTACTATATAATTCAAAACCACTATTCAATAATCTTTGCTTAGGTCATTTCATGTAAACAGCTTCAAACCTTTCTTTAATTCCATTTGTCTTCAGCAGCTTGCTGTATGGCTCTGTGTACTGTTCTAGTGAAATCCATCTCACACATACAAGAAAAGGGGATTTTCCCTGCAGAATTCTTTTAACTTTTTACTGAAACAACTTTAATTTTATTTTTTGTCATTTGAAATAAGAAAACATTCCCTGTGTGTGGAACCAGACGCATTCTGTCTTTAGGAATTTGCAGAAGGCTATAAGTGAACAGTTTCAGTGGGGACTATCAGCAAAGCATCAGGATGTGATGAAACAGGGGATTAACCTTTCTGAGAATGGGGTCCTGTTGCTAGGGCTCCCAGTACAATAGGACCTTTCTTGTTGTGTTCCCTTGCTTTTATCGGAGTATAAATCTCAAAGAAATGCTGTTAGTTCTGCAGTATGTTGTTGTGGGATTCCAAAAATCCCAGAAGGATTTCAAACCAACATGCATGAGACTACTGTAGGAGTAACAGTGGTAATTGTACCGAAAATGTTTTCAGTATGATGAACACTTTTGAATAATTATCCTTAGTGATAAAAAAAAAAAAAGAAAAACAAGTGTGATTTTAAGTGACAGTATAATAAAACTGTAATGTCCTTATTTTTCAGTTTTAGATTTTGCTGTCATTCCCTCCTCTTTGTAGTCATAATCCTTGTTCCATTGTTTGTGCCCAGTTAGGAGCCTAGTTATAAGTATATATGTATTTAAGCATATAGTTATCTTTCTACATTCGTAAATCATTCTGTTTGCTGGAACAAAATGAGCTCCATGCAGAACAGCAGACATTTGTGTAAATGGCTGTATCTGTCAGCCTAGGTGTGAAATCCTCTGTGGAGTGTGGCCTTCTTCACGTGAAGGTGAAGCCTCTAAGTGCCAAGATAAAAGGAGGGCCAAATGAGTTACAGAATGTTTCCAGTAATATCATTAATGAGAGATCAGCTAAACGTTTGAACACAATTATCATAAATGTTTCACCAATCAATATTTGCAAGTTCAGGTGCCAAACTGCAATCAGGCTAAAGGCCAGGAGTCAGGTGGCACATGGTGGCTGTGATGTGAGCCCTGTGCCCAGCCATGGCTATCAGCTGCCAGTCTGTGCTTTCTCAAAAAGATGGGGGACCTGGGGCAAGGAGAGGAAAATATTGTTGAGTGACCAAAATCTCACAAAGTGTTTGGCTGGTGTAATGAAGGTCTGAATTGCCAATAATTTTCAGCAGCGTTATGGTCACTCACAGGAAAAATGTGAGTGAATGCACAGCAAAACAAAAACAAATGCCACTGAGGTATTCTGTTTAGGTATTTCTTGAATGCTATCTCTTTGTATTCTAAAATTTAAGAAGAATTGGAGTTGAAATGTGAACTCATATCACAAAATGAACATCCCTGAGATCTGCAATATCAATATGAAAACATATCTGGACACAACTACTGCTGGCCAAAACCTATTTTTTTTCAGCTCAGGACTGTCAAAACAGGGGAAATTCCAAAATTGTGTATTTATTTCCTAGAAAGAGCCCTAGATGATTCTAGTAGCAAAAGACCTACAGGCAACTGTGAAGCTGTTGGTAGGATGAAAGGAGCAATTTTCTCTGAGTGGTAAAAAGCTTCTTCCTCTGTCTAGCTGTCTCTGTCCCTTAACCCATTCTCCTTGGTACACTGCCCCTGCCACTTGCCCTGCCTGGCAGGTTAGTGGTCATAAGATAATGAGCACTAATGAGTTTCTGCAGTGAACATTATGACTTGGTTGAGGTTAAATATTACAAGCAGCCACTTGAATAATGAATGATAAAGAACATGAAGGCAATCTGTTCTTAGCACTTTGGCCTTTGAACATCTGAAGTTGCTTGTTATTAGTTCTGACATTTAGCACAGGTATAGTACAGCCAGCAGAAATCAGCAGTAAAAGTGAAGAAAGTTGTTTCAATATGCAAGGCATTACATTGAAAACTGTCTGTTCTACACTGGTTTTGCAGATTTTTTTTTTCCTGATAATGTTATTTAGCTAAATTGTCTGTTTTGACTATTTAAGTATATAGACTTGTGGGAGGAGCACTTCAAAATGAACTTGTCAGGGTTATTTTTGTTCTGTTCCCCTTCAGGAACAGCTGTGATATTTTTGGATGCAGTATGGAAAATAACATAACTAACAAAAGTGAGTTGTCATGAGCAGAACCTAGTGATTTTAAAGTTTGATAAAAAAATTCTATTTAGGTTTATTCCAAGTTATTTTAAAATTCTAGTCAGATTAACAAAATAGTCTTGAACAAATAAAATTATATACCAGAAACTTGGAAAGACACCATCCTGATATGTTCTGAAAAAAGTATCTCAAAAAAAAATTTCAATGCTATTTCAATAAACCTGGAGGCAAAACGGAAGAAGAAATAATAAATTATTATTGATCAAAGAAGGAACTGAAAAGTCATCTAGAACATTAGAATTCTTGCATGAGAAATGAGAAGGTTGCATTTCAGTTCATGCTTCCTTTGCTATTAAATGTTCAATGAGAAATTTTAAAGCTGCAGCAGAAGAGAATGAAAAAGCTTTAGCACAGAATCTCATATAGTCCAGCAAAGAGGGTGTTCAATGATGGATACATTATAAAACTAGTTCTTTTGGTTTTTAAAAGTGTTCTTAGTTACATATTTTGCCTATCCACGCTGTTTTGATTTGCTAACTTTATTGACAAAATTGTTTGAAGTCAATTTGGGAAAAAATATTTTAAAATTCTTTTTGAGTGCCAACCAAAAGCCAATCGTGGTCATCCCCATAACTGTAGGTGTCAAATATTCTTAACATGGAAGGAATTCTCTTTGCTCCCACCAAGAAAGAAGCAGAGATAACTGTTAGAAGAAACCAAGTGTCTGCCATCTAAATATATTGCTGTTTACCAGAACCAATGAAAAGTTTATTTCTTTGGTTTTCTGCAAGTTCTTGAGCATGTAAATAAAACCAGGGGATCTATCATACATTATTATATATAAACTAAATGTTTCATGCTCACATGAACAGCACTAGAATGGATTCACTCCTTTATTACACTGCTTTTAAGTGTAGCCATGGGTATGGGTGTGTGAGGTTGATTTTATTAACACTAGACTTTGTCATGTGGTCTTGAGTTTTTTTCCTCATAACAATTTAAATTATTAATTCGTCAGAATTAATGTTTATCATCAGAATCATATGAATTTGAAATAATTTTATTTAAACAATTTTAGACAAAAAATATTTTTAATGAACTTTGCATTAATTGCATGATGTGTTTTTGGGAAGGAGTGGTTAATTGATTGTCATTTCTTCAGGTGAAAATATTGGTTCATTACCTTAGAGGGTTAGCAGGGGGCCTTCAATTTACTTTTGTGTCTATTCATGTTTGTCATCAAAGTCTGACTGATGTCCATGCCTTCCTGCTGTGTTTTCTGTCTGCCTTCTCAATCTTTATCTGAGGTATTTTGGACCTTTTTAATTGCCTACATCTCATTTGCATGCAAATACTGAAGAAAGTGTTTCTGTATGGCTTAGTCTCTCTCTTCTCTTTTACTAAAAAAAGCACCATTTCTTATTATCCATAATGAAATATTTCATATCCATAGCCTGAATATAAGATGGTATTTATACTATGTCCACTTCTGAGTTATCAATACATTAATTAGCTCCACATCTTACTTTTGTTGTCTCTTTGTTTTGCACACTAAAGAGTTAGCTTGAAGTGTTTCCATAATATAGCTATTTAAGTTTCCCTAACTAATATCTAATACATCTACTACTATCATTATGTAATATTAATGACAGCAATATTTCTTTCTGGACAGAGAATTGTTATTATTACTGCAACACTTTCTGGTATGATCTTGGCTTGTAGTGGAAAGAAGTAATAACAGTGCAGACAAGGGCCAAAATGCTTGTTCTTGGATGTATGCCAAGGAAAATAAATTCATGGTTACCTTTCTTTATCAGGTAATCTTGCTGGTGCTGAGTGGGACATAGAAAAAATTGTTCTTCTGCCATGCATAAACATCTCAACTGAAAGAAACTTAAATGGAGTAACCTCAAATACATACTTTTCCCAAGAACTAGAATCCAGGTATCTAGCTCTTCTTATTTTCAGTGTGCTTTCCATGTGAGAGATACAGATGAAATAGACATCCACCTGCCTTACACAGCCTCTGCCATTCAAACGCAGATTTAGACTCTTGTTGGAAAACTTGACTTGTTGTATGTCTGCCCAAGCTGCTTCTGAGGGGGAGATAACACTGCTCTTACAAGTGGTTTAGCTTAACACTGAAAGTTAGACTGCTAACTGACTTTGTCATAAGTTTATTCTTTTTACAGCTAACTGATGTTTCTGAGTAAAAACATCAAAGAAATCAGGTATCATACATGCCTCTCTGGACAAGACCAGGAAAGACACTTAACAGTTTCCTTGTTCTCTTAAACTACTCTGGTATGTTGAAACAAATGACACTAATTTCCTTCATCTTCCCTGCTTCTTATGGGTGAAGAACTTACTTTTGTGAATATCTTTCAGATGTGTAATTCATCTGACTTCTGTCAGTTCTCACCTTTCTCAATCTCAGGTGATAGTCTTCTAGTAATTAAAATCTGTCATTGAGGGCATAACTTTCAGCATTTAGACATACCTACAGTTATATCATAGAGATCCTTGATCCATATATATATTTAACCCTCAAGGTTTTTCAGTGATTCATCAAATCATCTCAGAAGAAATTTTTTAAACATCCTTTCCTACATACCCTCCAACTTCTAATCTGCTACTGAACCCTCGGTCATCTGAGCCCTCTTCAGCCAGGTTTAAATACTACAGTGATTCAGAAGTGCCACTTCACTTGTCCTCTCTTCCATTACTCATTTTTAAGTCTTCCACATCACAGCCCAGTATCCCAGACACCTGCATGGTGTCAATCCCTCAAGACAAACTGCTTTTACCGGATTGCATACCTGTTACTGGGAGTCAGATCTTTTCCATCAGAAGCAACCTTTGTTGTTTGTTTTTAATTCTTGTTGCTATGCACTTAGATTCCTCTCTTGGGAATGGATGAATTCCAGAGATAAAACCTAAACTTTCTCTTCTTTGCACATTCTAGACTAGTGTAGAAAGTCTTGACCCACTCCAGTGTAACTTCTTGTCCTGATGCCAAGAACACTCAGTAGAGTCTTCCCTGATATTTTCAAGAACCCTAACCCAAACCTGCTTTTCAGTTCTTGTTTCTTTACATCGGCTCCTGTGATAGGATTTTAATTTTACTTTTCATAATTAGGGCCTTTTCCTGGTACAAGTTCTGGTTTTCTCTACGCCGGCTGCCAAGGGCTCCTTGGCTCTCCATTCCTCTTTCTTTTGTGCACTAAATGTGCTGTCTTATCTTTTTCCATCTTATCTTGTGCTCCCACCAGTTTTTTTTCTTTTTCTGTGACGCAAACCTCCTCTCCAGCTCTGAGTTCTCTTTTTTCCTGTGTGTTCAGATTCTCTTTCTTGTTCTGGAGTTTGCCCTGTAGTTCTACTATGCAGCACATTTCCTGAGCATAAATATGCCAAAAATTCAAGGGATCTACAACTCAAGTATATTGTCAATTACTACATCTTCCCTCTCTTGGACATCTTCTGAGTCCTGAAGTCTGTCACCACATTTAGTTATGCCACTTATTTCTCTTCTTTCTAATGAGTTCCAGCTGATAACTCTACAGCCAAAACCATTATGTGCACTTGTATACTGCTGGCAGGAAAAGGGGAGGAAATTATATCACTAAAGGTTTTAATAAAGTAAAGGTAATTCAGCAGGCTTGGTCTTTACTGAGAGGCTTTTTTTTCATGACAAAGGCTTTGTCAAACTCATGAATTCACATTTTGTTCTGGAGTCTTGAAACAATTTGAATCATTATAGCACAAGTACATAAGTCTTTAGCTTTAATTTCTAGTATGTGTAGAGTAATTTATATTTCTTTGTGGGAGAGGGGTTAAAAAAACCCCTGGTAAATATAATTTTTCCCCCCTGCTTCATTTTCTTTCTTTTTATGCTGCAGAAAACCCAGTACCAGGTTAAGATCTGTGCAGCAATAAACCTTTGCCACTGGCAGGAATCTAGCAGTCACAAACAATTAGTTCTTTCTGTGAATGTTACAAGGTTAATTTTAGCCTCCTAAACTGTCTCCTGCCAGATCTGATAAGTTTTCTGCTTTAGCTCCAACTGTCTGGTCCCTGATGGGATTTGGCTACAAGGAGGATGGCATTATCAGCCTATTAACTATCACTAGCAGGAGAACTGTGATGCTGATGAATATTGATCACCTGTTCCATGGGGTTATCAGATGATGCTGAGTGAACCTGACGCTTGGCTGTTTCTGTGGGCAGCTTTTATTTTTTACTGGCTGATGGCACTTCTCTCCCTGGTTCTGCCCATGGAGGAGAGAGCGGCACAGCAGGGCATCTCTGCTTTTGCCATCAACAGGTTATGTTTGACTGAAAGAAGGGATTGGAGTAAATGCTTTGCCTCCTCTCTGTCTCCCTTATCACACAGATTTGCAAAACATTTTTATTAGTGAAGCCCCAGGTGGTTAGAAAAGATTCTGAATGGGCTTGCAAGCACTTGAGGGATCTGTGTGATGTTCTCTAAACTGAGAATGGTTTCCACCCCCGTGGTGACTCAGCTGTGTCTAGGGAAGATAGGTGCATTTCTACAGAAATTGTGCCAGAGGAGGTTTACGTTGGATATTAGAAAAAGGTTCTTCACCCAGAGGGTGGCTGGGTACTGGAACAGCTCCCCAGGGCAGTGGTCACAGCACCAGCCTGACAGAGTTCAAGAGGCATTTGGACAGTGCTCTTGGGCACATGGTGTGATTCTTGGGGCTGTCCTGTGCAGGGACAGGAGCTGGATTCAATGATCTTTATGGGTCCCTTCCAACTCAGGATAGTCTATGATTCTAAAAGATGTGGAAGGCCTACCCAGTAGGAGAGCAGTGTGCAGCCCAGATTCCTGTGGACATTTGAACTCAAAGGTTGTTTTGTTTTTCAGAGCAGACAATTATGAAAAAAAAATCTGTATACTGCTGCTATTTTCTTCCTAACCACAGCAATATTTCTTAGGGTTCTGGAGGCTAAACATTATTTTGGGCTTTTTTCTAAATCAGTTTGGAAAAAAAAAATATTTTATTACTTTTCAAGGCATAGCAGCACAAATTCTGGGACTAGAATCAGGACCAATGCATTGTTTATTAATACATAAAATATCCAGTCAACTAATAAAGTCATAATTTGATAAAAATCCCTTATTTTGGATATTACTTACCCATTTATTTCATTACTCTGTCATGCACAATTCATTCAAGAGATGGGGGGGGGATGTGAACAAAACATGGTCATCACCTGTCATGCACAATTCATTCAAGAGATGGGGGGGATGTGAACAAAACATGGTCATCATATTAAGACAAAAGTCATGAACAAATACTTCCTAGGACTAAGTGGTGCCTTGGAATAAAGATAAAAAAAGTGACTTAATTTTATCTTCAAAAGAGATGGTCTGAAATTTTCTCACTGTTTTGTTTTTTTTGTTTAATCTTGCTCCAGTGCATGGTAGGAGGGGAGTAGACTTTCTATTCAATATAACTGAATCTTCTTTTAATTCTAAATTAAATGCTCAACAGGTTTTTAAAAGTCTTAGTAATAACTGTTGCAATTTAGTTTGATAGTCTTAGGGAACATTAGAATAAAGTTGTATTTTTTTCTTTTTTCCTTATGCTTCTTTATACAAGCATTTAAGAGTTATTGTCTTCACATACAAGTATGATTTCTAAACATGGAAAATGTAGTAGCAATCAGCGCTTCCTCAACTCTTTTTTTTTTTTCCCAGCTTAATCAGTAGAACGAGTATCAGTTTTAGCATGGCAACATATATATATGAAAGGTGGAGGCAAAGAAGACTGCAGTGTGTGAAATGGAGATGACTTAAGAGTTGCACTCTTATTTTGGAAAAAAACAATCTGAAAGGAATCTTTCCTAATTTAGAAAGAAAAAGAAATTCATGGCCTTCAGCAGATGGAAGCTTTGGAAAGCTCGCAAGCTCCAGCTGCTGCCAACTGGCTGTGACCTGTAGGTAAGCCTTCCCCAGTATCACAGCAAAATCTTGGCCTCTCCAGTGCTCTGCATTTTGAGAAAGAAGGCCTGCCCATCAAACTTGTACCTCTGCTCTACTCAAAACACATCACAACCAACACTCTCCTACAAGTACATTTGTTTTGACACACCAGCCCCTTTCACAAACACCTGAGTTTCTGTGAGAAAATGTCTTATCAGGAGACTCGGGTCCTTCAGTGTTTAAACTCAGCAGCATTAGAAGAATGCAGGATGGTAGATGAGAAATTGGATGGGAACAGAAACAAAAAGAAAAGAAAGCTGAAAAGTGACATAAGGGTCTGCTGGGGTTTGTGTTTTGTTGTTGGGTTTTTTTTTAAGTTAGAGATCAATAACATTGAGATGGTCTTGATTACTCAGTGGAAATAGTTTCAGGAAAGCACAGAAATGTAAACTGAAATGCTCAGCCACCAGTTACAGATGTGTTCCTCTTGACTGCAGATTATTTTCATACCTGTAAATTTGCAAACACTGTTTAGCTGGACTCTGTGTCGCCCAGATTTTTGGCCTTTATTGGCAAAAAACCAACCAAACAACCAAACAACGTAACCCCAAAACAAACCAAATGGAAAATCACCATGGAATCAACTAGCACAAAAGTACTTGAAGGATGAAATAATTCATAACCAACTTTTGCGTGATTTCCATCCAAACTTCTGTTCCTCTCTATCTACAGTGTTTTTGTTATTCCCAGACGGGATATCTGCAATTTATTATAAGAGTAGTTATGACACCCAAAACTTGAAAATCACAGAAATATCTTCTTTGATCAAGTACCACCTGTCCTAACTGGAGAAATTAGGAAAATATCAAGAAATTCTATTTTTGACAGAAATGTAGTAGATGAAATCTAATCTTCCTTGCACTTCCTGATTTTTGACAGTTAATTTCTGATTGTATATTGCAGTAACTCCAGTAGGATCCTGTCAAGCTCCATGGTGCCTTTGTAGAGCTTACACATCTGTGTTCCTGTGTGAGTTTTAAAAAAGTCAATCTTTTGAGGATTGCTAAGTGCTAGAAAAGCTTAATTTAATTAATACTTCCCTTCTTATGCTATGAACTGTTCAGACCAGCAGAAGCCAATCCACAGTGAACATGCTGTTTCACCTTCACAAAACATTTCTGGAGTCCCAGAGGAAAAACAAACAAATAAATTAGAGATCCTTGCTGAGTGGTTAAGGCTGGACACAGGCTGTGCTTCCCGACCCAACATATTTGAAGGTGCATATGCTTGACCATAAAGGATTGACTACTAGCAGCTCTCAGAAGAAGGAGCAGAGCACCCAAACTGCCTGTGTCACAGCAGTACTGTTCAGTATCACCTCAGGAGATGTGCTGGGACACCCATGGATTGTTAAAGAAAAACTCCACAAGCAAAGAAGAAAAGAAACACCAACACACAGACACACACAGACACACACTCTTATTCCTGTTTCCCATTACTTTTTCCCCTGTGTCTCAGACCATGGCTGAACAAATGTTGGTATATAGATGCAGTCAATATTTTCAACAGGTTCTTAGAAACTCTCTGGGGACATCACTCAAGTCCAATAGACCAGAACAACCTCTGGAGGTGACTGAGTTCTCTACGCAGTAGAGGAACACTAAATGACACAGACTTGAGTTGTCTTTGGAGAAATGCAAAGGTGTCTTCCACACCTCATTTATTGTGTGACTGTGATTGATAAGGGATCTCAGTTAGGGACCTAAACAATGGGGCAGAATTCTCTCCCATTCACTGATTTTTCATAGCTCATCTTCAAGAGAAAATAAGTGCTGTCACTGTTCTGTTGGTTTCTCTAATAGAAAGGAATACAACTTCTCTTTGCCTGACAGTTCACATTAGAGTTTATTTCTATGCAAAAAATGGGAATTGTGGCTCCCATGAAAATATTAATATCCTCCAGAGTGCCTTATTCCAATCTGGGCTTGGTCCAGATTCCAGCTGAGCAGGAGCAACTCAGCCATTCTGGAATAGTAGCATCCACCTATGGCATAATTCAAATGCAATAGCTGTGCTTTGAATTCATAATTTGCTTAAATGTGATTTAGCTTTCAAGTGCAAAGAAGCACTAATGTACATGCAGTCAGGCATAAAAACCTCCAAACAAATTCCAGAGAAATATGACTGAGTAAAAACATCACAATAATGTCACTTGTGGATGTCACCCTACATTGGAAAATTCAGGAAAAGTGCTTGATCACAAGTTTGGTTTTGGGCAAAAGCTTCTTGAGCCTTTTGAATTTTGTGTTTGGAAGCTTTGAAGTTGTCTCATGCTCTCATGCTGAGCCTTGTAGGGGCTGGATGTGCATAGTGTCTTTCTGGCCTTTGAATCTTCTTAAACCTTATATATGTTTAATGTTTCTGAAAAGCCACCAGAAAGCCTATTAAGCACAATAGCTCAAGGCATAGCTACAGAATATGTACTTCAATGGGGCATTACACATCAAAGGACTGTGACAGAGCAGGACTATGAAAACACTGATACTGGGACAAGTAAAATACAGTTATAAGGTAAGTCTGTGTTACTCTGTGACCTCAAAAGTCCTTGTTCAACAGGCAAAAAGAGTATGTGGTGAAGAAATGATTGTAAATGAAAGGCTCAGACACCCAGAAACATCAATCTATTTTTAACCTCCTGAAATGTTTTCTAGAATTTGTGGAATTAGCTCCCATTTCTGTTTCTGATTAATCATCTGTTCTGGCTCTGCTAGTGGTGGACATCTTGGAAATAAGGTACCGCCTTTCAAACATGCATACTGATATTACAGTGCAGAAAAAGGCAGCTGCACACTTTTTGAGGCTATTGTTCTGCTACCTGTTGTTCTCAGCCTGCCTTTGGTGATGGCTAAGGTCAGCACAATCAAGTTTGCACACACATCAGGGATCAAAGTCACAAGTAAAATGGGCAAGGGGTCATGGGCATGTCGCTCATTAATTTCTGTGCATTGATGCTGACATGGTAAAGAGATGCTGATTTTGGAGTTGGATATTGTGCCTGTTTAATGGCAGAGTTTCCTACCCCTCTCTTCCCACTGCCTGTTACTGTCTCCTTTCCCTTTGCTGTGAATATTTGCAGCATTTGTTTTAATTTGGATGCAGCGGCTGGCACTCCAGTGGGGAAGAAGCTGCTTAGGAGCTAGTTATTCCACATAATTCTCTGCCTCCTGGTTTGGTGAAGATTATTTAGCATAGGAGTGATTATGCAGAGAAGAACATTTCAGAGCTGCTGAAATAAAAGCTACTCTGCACAATGTATTAGAGGTGGAAACTCAAAGGGGCATGCTTAAAATGGTCTCTTCTGAGAAATTAGGAAAGATCAAAGACAAAATAACTCTTAATAGTATAAAAAATTCTGGCAAACTGACAGAAAAATAGAGCTCTAGAAACCAGTTCATGCATTAGAAAGGCATTGAGAGAAATTGCTGACAAATTACTGTACCCTTAAAAGCTCTGGGAGCCTTGGACAGAGAGTGATTCTGCTGTTCTACATATGGTACCATCAGCACCTTGCACCCACCAGTTTCCTTACCTCAAGTAAGCACCCTAACCATTTGTCACAGTTACCAGAAGTCCATTCTGCCCTGAGGAATTCTTCTGAAAACATTTAATTACAACCATATGTTCCCATCAGAAGCTTGAACAAGTCAGCATTTCCTTTGGTTGTCACCAAAGCTTTATCACCCAGCTCTAATTACCAGATCTATCAGAAGGGGCTGTAGAGACACTAAAGGAGTGTATTGCTTATCTGCAATTAAACCTTTGCCTCAACACCGATTGCAGGTACTGATACTCTGGCCAAAGCTGCTGTGAGTTGCTCCTACTCAAAGCAAGGCTAATAGCAGGCTGTGGTGTGGTCAGGGATTGGGAAGAGGCAGGGGAGGCCACCTGTAAAAGCAAAGAAACACAGGGCATGTGTCCAGGAACTGACTGCACTTTTTTGCCCGGGTGTCTGTCACCCACATTTGTTGTTTCTTTAAAAAAGTTGAACTAAGGCAAAAAGGTAGGAAAGAATTTTCTGACAAATTACTGAAATGGCAGAGTTTTAGCTGGCAGTTCGAGGAGAGCTGCCTGACAAGAGCTGTTGTGAGGACAGAGCCGGAAAACATCTCAGAGCCAGCCTTAGAGAAGGCTGAGGAGAGTGACAGCTGAAGGTTTGGGAACAAGATGCACAGAAATGCTTATTTGCTATGAAGGAATTTCTGCTTCTGCTCAGAACACTAACTTCAAATGGTGAGGTTGTTTTGTTCATCAGCTCCTACTACAATTATTTCTTTACCCGAATTTGTTTAGTTTCTACAGAAAGAAGATGAACATGTTTTGTCTTGTTCATTAGATTTGTCATGAATAATCTAATATTACGCTTACAATAACTGAAATAAAAAATTCTAATTGATTCTTTAACATAATTTCTGACCATTAATGGTAGCTGCTTTTCACAGCCATGTATATTTGTGATAGCTGCCCTTATGAAGGCCCCCGGCTATAGCTGTGCTTTCAGGCTGTACTTCCATCTGCTTAATTTATTTCTCAGCCTTTAAAACTGTCACATCTTAATAGTCCACTAAACCCCATAAAACCTGTGCATTGCCTATGTCTGTAACCATAGAATTTTCCTTCTGCATTAATCGTGATCTGCTTGCAACAGCAATAAGGGACGGGATATCAAATGATGCTTCACTGCTGAAATGTCTGATGCTCACAGAAGAAATAAACACAGAATCACAGAAAATGCTGAGTTGGAAGGGACCCACAAGGATCATTGAGTCCAACTCCTGGACCTGCACAGCACCATCCCAAGAGTCACACCATGTACCTGAGAGCATTGTCCAAACACTTCTTGAACTCTGTCAGGCTGGTGCTGTGACCACTTCCCTGGGGAGCTGTTCCAGTGCCCAACCACCCTCTGGGGGAAGAACCTTTTTCTAATATCCAGCCTAAACCTCCCCTGGCACAACTTCATGCCATTCCCTCGGGTTGTGTCCCTGGCCACCACAGAAAAGAGATCAGTGCCTACTCCTCCTCCTCTCCTCATGAGGAAGTTGTAGATTATTAAAAGGAAACTACAGTATCTGCAATAATGAAAAGATTAGAATATTTTAGTATTGTATAGGATCTTTCAGATGATGGTGCTAGATTTATTAATACCAGCGTTTTAGAGATTGAACAATGCTTTGATAGAGCGTTGAATGTCACCTGCTTCAACAGAGGGCTTCTAGTCTCTCTTCTCTTCTCGGACAATCAGCTTATCAGATGTTCATAAAAGGGGATCATGGGTAAATAACTTCATATAAGAAGCAAAGTTTTAAGGGCTCCAGGCATTTCTCTTATCCTATTGCAGTTTGAAGTCAGATATTTCTACCAGGATGGGATACTGCTGGGCCAATCATGTCCTGGGCTGCATCAAACGCAGTGTGGCCAGCAGGGCGAGGGAGGGGGTTCTCCCCTTTTCTCTCATGAAATGCCACCTGGATTCAGCTCTGGGGCCCCCACATAAAAAGGACATGGACCTGTTGGAGCGAGTCCAGAGGAAGGTAACAAAGATGATCAGAGGGCTGGAGCAGCTCTTATATGAAGACAGTTTGAGGGCATTGGTATTGTACAGACTGGGTAAGAGAAGGCTTTGGGGAGAATTTAGAACATCCTTGTTAGATTTAGATGAGATATTAGGAAGAAATTCTTTACAATGAGGGCGGTGAGGCCACAGAAATATGTTGCCCAGAGGAATTGCAGATGCTGCATTCCTGGAAGTGTCCAAAACCAGGCTGGATGCAGCTTTGAGCAACCTGGGCTAGTGAAAGGTGTCCCTGCCCATGGCAGGGGCCTTGGAACCAAATGAACTTTAAGGACCCTTCCAACCCACACCATTTTATGATTCTATAATAAGATTCAGTCTGGTAGGTAATGAAAAGCAGCAGTTACAACATGCCAGCTGCCTGACAGTCAGACTTTTGGTGTTGCAACTGAGTTAAGTTTTGAGAGGAAACTTACATATGGAAAATGAAGTCATTTTGCAGAGTTTTCTGCCATGCAAAGGGAGCAACATGAAAAAAAAAATCCCCAAATCCCCTGTGACACATTTCCCAAGACGCAATTTTGCGTAGTATGTCCTCAGTTTTGGAAAAATATTTGATACAACGGATAATGAAGATTTCAGACCCCACATAATTTGGGCTCCAAATGTTGCTGTGATAAATGGGGCAAGGGAATTATGAGAATTTTCAGGAGGTTTAACAAAGAAATAATATCATGAAATGAAGATGATGAATATGGGAAAGTAAACCCAGGTCATGGAAAGGATTTATTAGCAAGGCGGTGAAGATTCAGACAGATAACTTCAGGGCAAATATGAAATGATAAATCAAAAGTATCATGGCAGACCTACACTTGTTCTTTTTAAACTTGAACTTTGCCACTGTGGAAATGAAAGAGCAAGGCTCAGTATTTCTGCTGGTTTCATAGAAGTTTACTTAAATAGCTAAACTATAACACATGTTTTTCTTATCTTCATAGCTCCCTTTTCCAAGTGAATATCTATAAAATGCTGAAATTTTTATTTGGCTGCTAATAAGAATATAGAAATTCTAACTGAAGAAATGAAAAAGAAGATTAATTAATCCTTGTCTCCTTATAGGGGAAACAGAATAGATAGAATTACCTGACATCTGATTTGTAAGTATAGAATAATACTAAAGTTTCATTTATGTCTTATCTCACCATGAGCAGTAACTTGTCCCAGAAGCAGGTCTCTGGGGGAATCAAAAGGATGGGACAAAAGCCTAACAGAAGCAACTTTGCACCAGGGACTTAAAACACGGCCCTCATTAAACACACATTTTTCTAACCCTATGCACAGGAGAGTAGAAACACCAAGCCACCCAGATATAAACACTCCGAAGCCTTCTCACCTGCTCCTATCTGTAGGTTTTTCATTGCCCAGATATACAAGGATATGTCTGCACTTGGCTCACTCCACAGCATCCCCCTGAACACAGGAATGTGAAGACAGATGCACAGTGTCTTCTGGACTTCTGATCTTGAAAAGCACCAGGTAGCCCTGGAGGCACCTTGCGTGTTTCAGAATTATCCTTTGTTACAAGTCCAGAAATGCCCCAGTTTTGATGGGACTAGGAATCCCAACATCATGTTCATGCCTAACCTTAATTGTTATACAGAAAGGAGGTGTTCCTCTATCCCTAATCCTGAAAGGATTGGTCCCATAAGTGTTCACAGAACACATTCCTGCAGCTGGTCTGCATCTATTACAGATACCAGTGTGCCTTTTAGCGCAAAGTGAAAGAAGGTGACTCATGTCCCATCTGTTCTGTGTTGTAACAGAAGTCCTACAAATGCCCATCCTGAGTGGTTTCCGGGCCATAGCAACCTTCTCCCAGGAGAACAGCTATATCAAAAGGCTGTGTGCTCTTCTGGGCTTCTTCATCCACAGAGAAGGAACCAAGGCTCCTCCAACAACACGAGGAAGCTATGGCTCCCAGCCTAGAACTTTGGATGTTCACTCTTTACTCCAAACCCTCCAACAGATTTTTTTACTTTTTTTTTTACTCTTTTTTTTTTCTTTTGCCGACTGTTTATTGCAAAACAGAGAAGTAATGCTTGAAACAGGTGGCAGGATATCTGCACTTTCTCTTTTACCTCTCCATGGTTGGACTGTGCAAAACACTTCCAAGATCTGCATCTTTTGTCTGCTCATCAATACCTGTCTCCTGCAGCTTTCTCTCTCTGATTTTTTAGAATAAATATCTCTAAGTATTTAAAAAAGACACTATCCTTCTCCACAGACATTGCAAAGGCAGTTCAGGGTCAGTGTGACTTTACTCTAAACTGATGAAAATACTTGAATGATTTGTCCTGGTTTTGGTTAGGATAGAGTTAATTTTCTCCCAAGTAACTGGTACAGTCCTGTGGCTTTGATTTAGCACAAAAGTAATGTTGATAACACACTGATGTTTTGGTTATTTCTAAGAGGTGTTTATCATAAGTCAAGGACTTCTCAGTCTCCCATGGTCAGCCAGTGAGCAGGTACACAAAAAGCTGGGAGGGAGCATGGCCAGGACAGCTGACCCAAACTGGCCAAAGGGATATTCCACACCATAGAATGTCATGCTCAGAATATAAACTGGGGGGAGTTGGCTGGGAGCTGCCCATCACTGCTCAAGGACAGTCTGGTCATTGCTCAGCAGGTAGTGAGCACTTGTTTTTCTCAGGTTTCATTCCTCTCTCTTTTTGTTGCCTGCTTTTGTTACAATTATATTGCTACTAGTAGCAGAAGTAAAATTTTCATTTTATTTCAGTGATTAAACTGTTCTTATGTCTACCCATGTGTTTACCTTTTTCTCCAATTCTTCTTTCCATCCCACCGTGGGGGCATGGCAGAACATGGGTCTGAGTGAGGAGTTGCATAGTGTTTAGTTGCCACTGGGGTTAAATCATGACATTGATGACGCTTCCAATGATTTGATATGAATCAAGATAATGGTCCATGCTATTTGATTGCAAAATAATAAAATCAAATATCAAATATCGTGTTAAAATACCAGTTTTTAATATTTTTTTGCACTAATGCAGCAGTGCAGTTAAAACTAAAGGGGAATAACAAATCAGATTTGAGGTCTGAGAAGAACTTTTTGTGAGATCTCCAGTATGCCCTCTAGGATTCTTGCTTTGCAAATCAACAGCAGTGAGAACACAGGATATGACTTGTTAGATGCATAATTTCCATTTAAAATTAAAATCGTGTCAGTACTGACTAAGTCGTTCCTGGAATTTATATACATTTCCCAACACAACTGACAACAAACTTCAGCCCTGCTATGCTTCTATGATCTTTCCTTCATTAAAATGTGTAAATAAATGATGTGGTAAATTATCTCATGTCTAACTCTTGTCTTGTTATTAATCTAGAGGGAGATGAAGTTCTTAGAACAGGGCAGGAAAGACAGAAAATACAAGATAATTAACTTATCTTCAATTTCACTAACAACGGGATTTTTTAAAACATATGTTTATTCTTTAAAATATGTTTTTCTAATTGCAGAGGAGTTATCATTTTATGACAATAATCTTTTACCTTGAAGTGGTAAGGAAAAACACCCTCTAATAGAGGTTCCCACAAATTGAAATTAGCCCTGAAGGAGTTCTCCAGAGCCATTACAAGAGGCAAAGGACAGTTTTTTTTACCTGATTATTTGTATTCTGAAGAAAAATAAAAATAAAAACCCTCCATTGCTCACTCCTATATAAAAAAAATGTAATTATTATTTATTCATTCCTCATGCGGAAGATTGTTGTTGCCAATAGTCAAATAAAATGAAGCACTCTGTCCCAAAGAGTTTATAATTCCTGTTTGGATATAATGGATGGGAGAGGGATAAGTAAAATAGAAGAATAATGGCTATAGAAAAAGGTCCCTGGGGGCCCTTTGGTTTATTTTGCATGTCAAGGTAATATGACAAGCAAAGATACATCTGTGTGTATGTTGTATGAAGTATACACAGCATGAAATCCTAGTTATGGTCCGACTAAAGCTGTGAGAAGATGCACCCTATGTTTGTGGGCAAAGGATGCACAGTCAGAGGGGAGAAGCCACGAAAGAGTGGCAGTGAAAAGCCAGTGAAAAAAAAGCACAGAGTTGACAGGGAGGAGGAAGAGGAGTAGGTGGGAACAGGAATGCATCCCAGGAGCTGCTATCACAGGACAGGGAAGCCTCATCCCTGCCATGCAATTTAGCTGGAGCAAGATCTACGAGCAGTGCCAGCAGACATGTAACTTCCCCAGTGATGGTCCCCTTCCTGCTGTTGTGGGCAGTTGTCTCATATTCCTCATGCTTCCCAAGAGCTCAAAGCTATTTAATGTTGACAGAACAACAAACCGGTGATGCTGAGCTCAGATGTGCCAAGGTGCTTTACAGAAAAGGATCTCTTGGAGCAATTGTTACAGGTTCTTTCAGACAGAAAGAATAAATATGTTTTACATCTATCAATAAAATAATATAATAATGGTCAAGTCACACACGGAGCACTCAGTACAATCTTCCTTGGTGACTGAAAAATGAACAAAAAATATTCCTTCTGGAAAAACTAATGAAAAAGTGAAAATTAAATACCAGTATCTTTCTTCTATAGCTGCACAGGCTTGTTTCTTTAATGAGGACTCCCTTTGCTCTCTTATGAAAGAGAGCTCATGACAGACAGGAAGCCAAACTTCATTTCAGAAAAATACTCTTGTATCAGTGAAAAGGATGATTATGCACACAAACCCTGGGGAAAAAAAAATAAAAAGGCAAGAACAACAAAAAAACCTTCTGGGCCATGTTGCCTACAAGAGCAGACATCTGCCTTTGCATTTGAAAATGACCAAATAGTGCCAGTTGGCATTTTAGGTTGGCAAAATGTGCACAAGTAGGGCACAGGCTCAGAGTGGTTATTAGCCCATTGAAAATGTAATGAAAATCTGTGTGCATGGGTGGCTTGAAGATATTTAAACATGATGATTAAATGTAAAATGACTGTAGTTTAAGAGTCTGTCTCGGTGGACATATTTAGTCTTGTAAAACTTCCAGAGCAACCAGGCTGCTTCCTTAACTGTAGTTGTAGCTGTTTGTGCAGACAAGTGAGGGAGGTTTGAACGGGCAGCGTGGGATTGCACAGGCAACCCAGGATTGCACAGGCAACTGAATGTCAGAATGTCAGACCAGGGGAATGGTGTAAATAGAAAAGGTGATTTAGCCTTTGTGCCCAGCAGGGAAACAAGCAACAAATGCCCTTGTGTTGGGCCAAGAAGGAGGCCTAGAAGCCCTTGCCTGCCTATGATAATGTCACAGCTTCCAACAGGGTCTGAAGAAGCAGATTTGTAATTGCTCACCAGGGGTAGAGGGAAGGGACAGGCTTCTCTCCTGGACATTTGTGCTTTCCTGCCAGGCTGAGGTGGGCACCTTTGAGGAACTGTTTGTTTATGACCTCTTCTGCTCATCAGTCTCTTTCAATACTGGGGGTTTTGGAGAGAGATATCAAGAGAAGAAAAGGCACTGGTTGACATCCAGCTGACTCCATGAAAGGCTGGATAAGGACAATGACAATGGTTGCCTCTCACTCAGGAGTCTAGCAGTGGCAGCGTCTGACCAGGACACACTGTTCTCCAGCTTCCCACACCCCTGAATTGGAGGGTATCCCTGAGGGCCAAGGCAGCTTCTTTTCTATATTTTTGGGCAGCCATGGGACTGTACAGACTTAAGAGATGGGAGAAAGGTGCAGAAGTGAAATATTCCATTGCCTTCAGTTTCCATCATCCCCTGTTACACACTTTCCCCCCAATGTTCCTGTTAGACATTTCAGCTTGCTTTCGTCTTTCATGGAGCGTACGTGGCACCTTCCCCATGGGAATGCAGCCACTGTGCTGTGCCCTCCCTGCTTTGCTGAGAGCACCAAACCAGCCCCCAGAGGGATGTCCAGCAGCAGATCCACAAGGATGATCTTCCTTGCTCACCTGGACAGAGGCACTTTCTTTTCCTGACCATGTGATGCAATATAGACCAGAAACACATCCTTGCCCCACAGAACAGATCCTAGAAGTCAAAGGGCTCTCTGCAGTTTGCAACCACCCAGAACGCTTCAGTCTCTCACTGGTCAGCCAGAGACTTCTGAATCATATGAAATGCCATAGCAGCATCTCTATAAGGTGTGAGAGCAATTTACTTCATTTTCTAGCTTATTCTCTTGATTAATGCTAAATTAATTTATTTTAATGATTTTTGATGGCAACAAATGCAGAAAACAGTACAACAGTACTTTATAATTAGACTGCAATCTTGTGCTTTTCTCCAAGTGCTGCAGCCTGTTTCTGAGATGCTGAATAATTTCTGCTTTCAGAGGCCTGAAATTATTTTTCAAGGCACAAATCAAAATAATTTTCTCTTTCAGCCTTTCTTCTGTCTAATGTTTTTCAATTTTATGCAGTGTTCTTATAAAGTAATTTATAAAGCTTCTTAGTTTGAACCAGACCTGCAAAAGCATTTTAGATACTGGTCAGAGCATATTAAAACATAAAACACTATTGGAAGTGCTCATCAAAAAGTTGATAGAGATGTTTAGCTGTTGTGCATAGTATTGATTTCACTGAAAACTGTGAAGTTACTGATTTATATAAAATTAGTAGAGCAACTAAAATGGAAAGCTGAAATTCCATAGAAAAGTCACAGTTATGGAATCAAGTGATTGCTGTAAACACCTGAAGTGCAAAAGAACATTCCCAGATCATGTCAGGTATACCAAATGTTAATTCAGAGGGATTGCCAAAGGATATTTCACTCCTGTAAGTGCATTTGAAAAACAGCTTACTTTAAAAAGATCCCTGGTTTGTTGGGGTTTTTTATAATATGTAATTTCTTTTTGTTTCTGTTTTTAAATACTTAAGCTTTAAAACATATTTGTCTTCAAGTTTTTCCTTCTTTCTTCATTCATTCTTTACTCTCTTTGAAGAGAATAGGAATTGGACTTCGATGATCCTTGTGGATTCCTTCCAGCTCAGGATATACTATGATTCTTCAAGAATGCAAAAATCAAAGTCTGAAACATGTAAAAGCAGGAAAAATCACAAGAAGGGTAATTTTAGAAAACTATTTTAAAAAGACAGTCACACACCAAATCCCCACCTTCTTTCACTGAATTAAGAATGGAGAAAAAAAATCTCTTTTTGGATGGAAAAAAAATGAAATGGTTTAAAAAAAAATAAGGGAGCTAAAAATGTTCATTTCAGGGACTTTTTAATTTTTTTTTTTAAATTTTAGGAAAACAATTTTTAAATTTTATTTTCTCTTTTCCTATTCAAATAGCGTAAGAAGCAGATTTTTTTAAACTATTTTCATTACTTTGTGCTGTAATGGTAAGCCCTGGCACAGCCAGCTAATCAGAGCCCTATTCAGTCAGGCACTGGATTCATTGGGACAAAGTTGCTTAATTTGTAAATCTGACAGTAAAATAATTTGGGTTTTTTCAGGTTGGACAGAAAGGACATAAGAAGGACAAAACATGAGTCTTTTGACAGACTCCTGGTAGGCAATTCAAGGGCAAGCCTTTCACTGGCAAATCTAATCATTTAACATCAATCCAATTAGGTTCTGTTGAATATTAGGAGCAAGCAGTCACATCATGTGGAGACAAAGAGCTTCCTCCATATTAAACATTTACACTTAAAAATGAGAAGTAAATTATTGTCCATCCTGTCTGTTTCTAAAATTTCATTCACGTGATGTCGCATCAGTTTACTTGAAATCGGAGATTCTGGTTTTAGGTGATATTGTGACCCTTGCAAATGGGTGGTGGCTCTGTCACCATTACTGACCTAATCTACAAAAAAAAAACCAAAACAAAACTTGTCTCTAATCAGTTTGCATCTTATTTTACAAAAGTTTAAGGACTCTAATGGCCATAAGGAATGTGTGGCTCTTAGCCAAGTCTGTCTCTCTGAATAGACTGTTGGCATTGGAATTTTCTGGACATTCTGTCTACTGGCTTGAATTGAATTGAATTTTAGTTCCAATCATTATTCAGTTAATGAAAGAGGGAGGTCTTTTTCCCCTTCTAAGGCTTCTGTAGAAACGAAATCTGCTTAAGGTATATTCCTTACTTTGTATTCTTTACCTCCATGACTCTCCTACCCTCTTCCGAAGATTAACATAAAATTTCATTGATGCGTTGGCTTTCTGCTGATCTTTTCCATAGGGAAAACCTTCCTGAATAAAAATTTTGAAAATACGAGCAGAATTGGTTTAATTTCAGGGATTAATGACAATTCTAAAAAGATCAATAACCAATTCTTCTAGGTTGCTTAACTGCACTAGGGAGTATCTGAACCACTGACTCACTCCAGGCTACCACTTTCTGCTGGATAATTTTATATGAAAGTTATTTTAAATGTGACCTACAGTATCCCAAAGTACCCCAGGCTCGTCTGCTTTTATATGATAAACATCCTGTTTCTTGAAGACAATGTAGTTATGCAACTTTTGAACAAGGATGAAAAAAAAGGTTGAGGCAAACAAAGAGCAAATACAGCTCTTGTGTCACTGGAGGAAACCTTACACAGAACAAGTAGACCTGATCATGTCAAATGCAAGGCACTTATTTACATGCATGTTATAAGGACTAAAATTTGGCAGTGGTAGAAATTGGAAGTGCCATCTTCTCTTTTCAAGTCTGCCTTTAATATGCAGCATTCTCTAAATAGAAAATATTAGCATGTTTCTAGCCTCAAGAAAATCATAAAGGGGAACTTGGGTATTCACTGCGTATTATTTCCTGACACTGCAAAGGTCTCGGATTTTTTGGCACCAAAGTACTGCTATGCTACCCTGTGATTTGCCTTTTCCCCATGGTAATTCATAGTGACAGACTTTTAAACAGAATTACATCCCCCTAAGCAGTTTCCCGTTCTCTGAAAATGGGCGGGACAGCACAAACAATAAGGAAACATGACAATAAGGAATACAGACATAGCTGTCCTTGTTTGTCATCCACACAGAGATAGGTGTTCAGCCTTTTTATCCAACAATGAAAGAACCCCCTGTGCCCTCCATGCATTTTATTTCAGAGGCAAAATCAGTGTGTTTGGGAACATGCATAAAGAGGGGGGAAAAGTTTAGAAAAGAAACCCTGAATAGACCACTGTTTCTCAAAGGCTGAAGGTTGCTATTCTCATGAGATCAGACCTTTAAGACAGCTCAGCTCTTTCACAAACCTATTGTTGCTAAGCCAGAATGCTCTTATTGTGGACATGTATTTTATCCAGTCTCCTCATCCCTCGTGTCCGTGCTATGAGTTCATAATTGAGAGGCAATATAGCAGTACACTTTTTTAAAGACCTTTAGAATAGAATGTGTTACTGCCACCCATGGCTGTAATAGATCAAAAAGCCTTTTTGAGCATTGAGCTCGCTGTGCAGAAAGAAGGAACCGTTGTCTTCTAGGCAAAGAATAGTTAATACATAGACTGGAACACGCCATACTTATCTTCCTGCAAAATCAGTATGTCTGTAGGGAAGATAACTGTATATTTTTATGTCATTTACATATACAAACACTTTCCATGGCTTTGAGAAGGGAAAAAAAAGGATAATCCTGCAGATATCTAGAAGCCCCCCTGTGGCAATCACAGACGTTTACTATTAAAGAACCATTATGTGATTTCTGTTCTTTTGTATGTACATTCCCCATCTTTTACATACCATAAAAACAGAAAATAGTATCACAGTAACAGATTATGTACTGGTATAGCTTCATCCACTTCCATCTACTTCCATGATAGGATTTACTGTTATAAATTGATAAGACAGGTCTGACTCTAGCCTTAAAACTTTTTTTCCTTGCTCCCTCATCTAGAATGAAACAGTTTTTCCTTGATGCCCGCCAAGTATCCGAGACAGCAGTGAAAACTGCAAGAGAGAACTCATAGTTAGCCTCTGTGGCTCTATTGCAAACAACCTTTTAATCATCAGAGATTCTTTCCGAAGAAATTGGTTTTTGCCCTTGTTGCAGAAGAGGAAGGATCTGATTCTGCTCATAAAATTTATAAGACTCTATGTCATTAATTTATTTTCCTTTTTCTTACAATTTTTCCATCCAGCAGCATAAGATTCAAATGTGAACTTGCTTATGGTCAGACACATACACGCTATGGATTGCATTGCAATAGTGTGGAAAGGTCACATATGGAAGAAAGGAGCAGGATGGGAGTGATTGGGACTGAAACATCTTCCATGAGGAAAAAATTAACAGAAATCTCTTAGGTAGATCTCTGGTTTTGGATGGAAAACATGGAAGTCAGACTCCCAGGCCTGGGTCTGATCAAAGATCATGGTTCCTCATGACCAATTTTGAGGCCCCTGGTCCTCCAAAGCTGAACCCAAGTCTCTGAATAAGTCTCTGTTATGGTCAAAACTGGGTCCCTTACAAAGGGAACTAAAAGGGAAAGTTAGTTTGAGTCAGGAGCTTTCTAAAAGTTTGCATTAATGAAACTTTGAGCCTCATTTTCCAGGTGCTTTATTCAGCTCCACATTGAGATGTCTCTATCACAGATATGCAGCCCAGAAGACTGTCATAAATGTTTAATGCTGTTACTCTTCACTTGAAAAGGATGAAAAAGGCACACTGCTAGATTTCTGTGGTGGATGAAATTTAATGGTGGATGAAGGCTAATTTTTCTTAAATCCTGGAGTCCTTAGATCCTGGACACTAATGTCTCACCTAGACTCCAGGTTAGGCAGGATGGATCTCCTGTCATACAATTAACACAAAGTTTAAGAACCATGGGCTGCATTTTGACTGGTTTTAGCATACTTTTCCTCTCCTTGCTCCAGACTTAATGGCCAATTGAAGATGACTGGACCTCAAACCATGTTTATGTTTTTCCTGACCCACAGAAGTTCCCTTCCCTCCCCTTCCCTCCCCTCACGCCTCACCCCCCCCC
>NW_008236973.1:3529478-3532939 GCF_000691975.1 Corvus brachyrhynchos | reverse complement strand
CCCCCCCCTTCTTTTTCTTCAAAAAGAACAAAGTTTTCCATCAGGGTACTCTGCAGAGACATGTGGACTTCATAATCTCAGTGAGCCCTCCCAAGTGGGACGGATCTCTATGGGCCACCTGATCCAACTCTCTGCTCAAAGAAGACTGAATTCTGGCTCAAGAAAAGCTTGCTTGGCTTTGTCCAACCCAGGCTACGGTATCTCCAAGCCTCTATGAGCAGTCTGGTACCTCTCAGAAAGCCACATACTTCTTGGCCCTATTGAGATACACTAGTTCTGCTCTGAGACTTGGCAGGTTCCTTGGCAGGAACACCCAGAGGGAAATTCAGCCAGCCTAAAAGCTGGATGTCTGACCTGGACCTCAGAAGGCTTCAGTCTGTGACAAAGAAATAGGTGCTTTTAAAAGTGAATTGTGTGCCACTTTTCTCCTCTTATTATAGAGGTTGCAGCCTATTTAACTCCTCAGAGAAAAGCTCCTTTCCTAGGTTGAGGGGTTCCAACCTGAGCCAAATGAGAAGAAAACACCAAGTACTTCAGCTTGCTTGAGAGCAGAATGCAGGCAGAGACGTAATTAAAGCTAGCTGAGGAGCATTTAAGCTATTTTGGTGGAGTAATGTGGCAGCAAATTGGAGGAGAGGATCTCAGGATTACCATTTTGAACTAGAATTGAAACTTGAGAAAAAGACCCAACTAACCCAGCACTGAGCTGTAGTTCATTTTACCATTTTTATTTAAATGTCTGTTAGTAACTGAAGCTTCACTTTTTCTTTCAGTTTCAGAAGCACAGATCCAAAGAGAAGGTTTGCTTTGCTTCCCTTTTTCAGATTTTATGCTAAGATCAGGGCAGTAATTTAAAAGTGCATCAAGCAAACAGAACATGTGAGGAATTTACTTCCAAAACAAACATGACATCAGGAATAACTAGAACTTCTCATCTTTTGCAATAAAATAGTGATAATCACAAGGTGTTGCTCTCCATGCAGCAATGTCTGAAGCAGCCTTTCAAGACAAACAGAAGGTTTACTCTTCAAAGTGCTTAGCTGGGATTATATTCTCTTTTCTTCTTCAGCTGCCTTCTTCACAGTTTGTCTTACCCCTGACAATTTCCTTTTTCCTTCACAGCTTGCATCATTCATATTTCTTTATCCCACCCTTTCCTAGAAATTGCTGTCCAGCCTCTGGTTTGATCCTTAACCAACGTACTTATTTTCTGCTTTTGTTTTCTGCTCTGTTTTCACCCCTTTCCTATTGCAATCTACCCTTGGTGAGCTCCTGTTACCTAACACAGCCAGACAAGATCTTCCTCTGGGAATCTGCAAAGACTCCTCCCATTTTCCACTGACTCTGTGGTGAGCAATGGAGTTACTGGAGTTCAGAGGCTGGTTTCACTAAGACCCTGGAATTTAGAAGCAAGCTGAGTGAGGGGAACTAATATTGCTTGTCATACAGACTTTTTGAAGTTTAATCCCTTCATTCTACTCTTTTTCAGTTGTATCCCCTGGCTTTCTCTAGATTTTTTTCTCTAACAGTTCCTACATCCCTTTTGACTGTGCCTGCACAGACAGCAAAGCCCCTCTCAAACCTGGATTGGTTTAAACACCTCAGGTCTGAACATAATACCTTCTTTCTTTGAAGCATTTCTGTTTCAGAGCTTCATCTCTGGCCCTGCAGCAATATTGGGACACCACAGGAGAGCAAAGTCTCTGAACTCTGCTATACTTCCCACATTGGGAAAGTAACTTAGAGGCAGTAAGAGCATCTCCTGGTCTTTCTGCACTCAAGTGTAACTCAGATACATAAGTGAAGCCTTAAAGTAAAAATGTTGCTCTATTTTTCCCTCTCTCAAATGCAATCTATTTTGCCTAGTGTTATGGATGACCCAAACTCCCATGTGT
This sequence comes from Corvus brachyrhynchos, assembly GCF_000691975.1. Classification (NCBI taxonomy): domain Eukaryota; kingdom Metazoa; phylum Chordata; class Aves; order Passeriformes; family Corvidae; genus Corvus; species Corvus brachyrhynchos. The sequence continues at coordinate 3,531,044 of NW_008236973.1, read as the reverse complement.
TATTCTGTTTTTGAGCTGCTAGTCTCTGCCATTTATGCCTACAGACATGTATTTTTTCCTTCCACTCATAGCAAAAGTTAAAGAGGCAAGGGCTGTACCAAAAATTATAATCTCATCTGAACTCATATGACTTACGCTGACAAACAGCCATCACTCACTACCCTCATCCTTTCCCACAAACCTGCAGAAGCTGAGCAGGGACACCAGGAGCGGCCTGCCAGCCCCAGCTTTCCAGAGTCCCTGCTGGCAACACAGTGTGCTCAATGCTATCTGCACCTCAACAGTCATATCTGAGAACACAATATCAAGAAAATAATCTGCTCAGGAAATGTGGGAGGGGAAGAGGCATTTTTATATAAAATTAGCCAACAAAAAATTCTCAGAACTGCATGACTGAAGTCAGTAGGAAAGTTGAAGGAGTTTAACCACAGGAGGTTTTCCCATTTCTAGGAAAAGAGAGCACCAGGCTTTCACAACATCACATAGGGCTTCTGGGGACCTGCTAGTCCCAAAAGAATCACCTATGATGTGGTCAGAATGTGTCAAAACCTGTATTACGTAGACATGGATTTAAAGCACTCAAAACCAGGATGTGAATTCAAGAGCTGCTAATCTCAGTTCTTACCAGACTCTACTCCTCACCCCCATTCCCTCCCTCTTTTCCTGCCCTGAGAAGGCTAATTCAGACACTTAACAACTTAACTGTTTATGGGTTGTTCACAGGTATGAGGACTGAAAAATCACCACAGAGGAAGACTAGACACTCTGGTCAAGAGTAGCCTTGTAACATGCTAGAGACTAAGTTCCCTTGGAAAGAGAGGAATCTCCAAAGTAGAAGTAGGGGATTCCTCTGTTCCCTCATTATACTTGGATGCTGAGCTACAGCACAATGCTCTAACATGGTTTAAAGCCAGAGTCTTTATTGCTTTCTGAATTACACTTCTAATAGGAGCCTCATTAATTTCTCTTTTCTGTTGTAATTCTAGTCAGTGCAAGCAATCTTTGCTAGTAGAAGGCTTGCCCAGGGCTGTCATTCCTAAAAATCCTTCAATGGTTTTCACAAGTAACCAGCATTCCCCAGAATGCAAACTGCACTCCAAAAAGTGTGATTTTAAATATGTCGAGGAATTTAGGATTTCAAGAAGCCACTCATGTCATCAAGCTCAGGTCCAAAGCTGTGTATTTAGCCACCCCTGCTCTAATCAGACTCCAGTTTCAAAAATACTTAAATTTCTTTAATTCCCCTAATCCTGTTAAGATTATTCCTGAGACAAAACCCCAGATCATACGAAAATTTCTATTACTGTTCAGCCTAATTTATCCATCACTTAATTACTGCTCTTTGTGCCACCACCCCTGTCTTTTAGCTTAAATATTGCTTTCCCCCATGGTGTTTACAGATGAGAGCTAGAGTTTCTCTACAGAGAAACAGGTGCTGGGCTGTTTCAAAGAGACACTCCTGTAGTCACTGCATTTGGGATGTGTTTAGACACTACCATCTGGGTCTCACCTAACACAGGTACTGTTTGTAATTATCTGTGTTCTTTTGGAGGAAAGAGGGAAGGA
>NW_008236973.1:3472346-3529360 GCF_000691975.1 Corvus brachyrhynchos | reverse complement strand
CACTTGCAACAGTTTTGCTTTTGTATTAATTTCATATTTTTCACCAGGGATGTTTCTGATGCGTTTGATAGCTCCTTGTGTCTCCTGCAGTTCCTTTTCACATTCTGAACAGGGAGGATTTTGGATGCCCAGGGCAGGCAGATACCCTTCAGCCCTCTACCAGCCACTGCCCTGTGCTGCTTTCCCACCAGTGAGCAAAATGTCTCAGATCTGCTGCTCTAGCACCATGCTCCAGTGAAAACAAACCTATCAACCAACCAACCAAAACCTCTAAAATAAGAAAGGAATGAACCCCATAATATCAAAATATCCCACCACAAATATTCCTGCTCAGGACTTGCCTAAATTTAGGAGCACTCCAACTCATTAGAAGCCTCTCTGTCTCACCTGGGATTCCCTCAGGCACCCAGAAATCTGCTAATGTGCATGACAAGGACCTTCTCTATCTTGAGAGCTGATGCACCTATATGAACTCTTCTACCCAGGAATTAGGCAAATCCGTGCTTAAATCTTCTATGGCCTGAACTATATTCTGAGCTCTCCTAAGTTTCTCTTGTAAGGTTTGGAGCCCCACAATAGGCACTGGGACAGTGTTGTTCATAAATTAGCAAGCTCACCACCTCTTCAGTGCTAGGGGATTGAGTTCCCCCTCTATCATTCTTCTTCCAATTAATCTCCCTCTTTCCAGGAGCATAGCACAAACAGCAAAGGATTAGCTGCTCTGGGCAGGCAGGCTTCTTTTTCACAGCTACTGCTGAAGTTCTGCCAGGCTGCAGAATGACACAAATACAGGAGAAAAGCAAAGCAGTAAGTCTGAAGCTCTGCAGCCTCCTGAACTCACCTGCAGCAGGGAGGTGCCAGCCCTCCTGCTTCCTCTTGTCTAGATCATCATCTCAGCCCAAATTTATTTTAAAATTGTGTTTACTTTCATTGTTACTAAGAGAACTTGCACATTACATCACCCACATCTCACCCCGCCAAACTCACCAATTTTTTTCTAACATCTACAAAGCAGCTTATTTAGTTTTTGTTTCATCTCGAGCAACATCCAGGCCTCTTAAAGCCGTAAAAACTTATCCTGCTCCTTGGTTTCCTCTGCACATCTATCTCCATTCCCTGGGATTGAAAGCTCTTGTTTCCTTTTGCCAAGAAGATTTCTTCAGGCCCATAGCTGTCAGTAAAGCTTTCTCTTGCTCTACCTAATTAATTAACATAATGACGTTAAACTGAGAACAGTTAGTCTCAAGATCAGTACTTGTGTTTTTTTAAAACCATGGAAGGCTTTATGAGCTGCAAGCCTTCCTGTTTCTCCCCACAGCCATACCAGCTGGTCTGCGAAAGATGTGTACTTCATCTCACTCCTGTTTGTGAGCCCAACAGCTATAATACAGGCTCATCTCAAATACACAATTTTTAAGTCTGTTTCATAACTTGATGTGCGGTTTTGGGGAGGTGGATGGAAGAGACGGCAAGAGGCAGCTATTATTTTGCCTGGCAGAGAGAAGGTGGAAAGCAGGCCAGCTGCAGGTAGTCAGGGTGGAAAGCTGCTGTTGTGCCATTTTAGAATTGGCAATTTGCAATCAGGAGAGACATTTTTTCTATCCTGCCAGCTGGAGGCTCTTGGCAATGTGGTTATGTTTTTAGAAACCAAACAAATCAATCTTTCTTAGTTTTCTCCAGAGTTTTGGATTTTACCTCATGAGATTTGATCTAAAGCTTTTTATCACTTCTGACTAACAAAAGACATTAAAAAATGAAAGAGGACACAAGAAAAATAGGAGGAAGTACAAGTGTTCATCTGTATTCAGCAAATCAACTGCTTTTGAGCATATGAATTCCAAGTGGTTCTGAATTTCTTTATTTTCCATTCATGAAATAAACCATTTCACGCTGGCACACCGTTACCACTCCAGTTTAAGTCCCTGTTAAGAAATGCAGGGGTTTGAGTTGTTTTGTAGTATTGTACATAAAAACTCTATGCTTCTTGTCTTTAGTGAGCTTTGATGTATGGTTTGAAGTTATGGTATATGCCTACTTGTTCAGTAATAGAGCACTAGTTTTGGTTTTCCATTTTTAAAATGTACTTTAATGTCTGTGTTATTTTTCTCTGGAGATTATGCAGACCACGATTTTCTGATTGAAATGGGTTGAAATAAAAGACTGAAAATTTAAACTTATCTTTAGGTTAGCATCGGTGTTTATGAAAAACTTTCAAACATGGAGACCATTTGTTTTGGTCTTTATTCCAGAGAAAAATTAGCCTTCCAACTCATACTGCATATTATACCTACTGAGGTGAGATTTCAAACCCTTTTTGTCACCTGTCCCACGTCCATAGCTCAACACAATGTAGCACCAGGTCAATAAAGCACATGCTGAAATTTGAGCATATGCTTAAAAGGAATTTACTTATTAGAATATGAACAAGCACATGCTTTTATACTTATGTGCTTTACTGAATGGACATGAAGAGTAGACTAAGTGCAGTGTCCCAAAATATTTACTCTCAGGGCAATTAGATCATATAGGTTTATGGAACTTCACAGAAAGGAAAAAAATTACAAATTCAGTCTAACCTATTCCCCAGATCTTTTCATTGGCTTTAGAAGAATGCAGGATAGAAAGGTATTTGTAGGATCAAAACACTCATAAATGTACTTTGCAAATATTCAAGTTCAAAAGTTGTTGTTCAGATAACTGTGGTGCTGTGTCCAGACCTCAAAGCCTTTGAAAAAGAATTGAATGATTCCACATGAATTTGTCACTGAATTAAGAGGTTGATATTTCAAAAAAGAGCAACACCCTGCATTTGACCTTTTCAGCTGTACTGAAAACAGCAGCCACTTCCTATTACCAGCTATGTTGAAACAAAGGTGAAAAAGCACAGAAGCTAAAACTCTTTCATTTTAAGAGAAGATAAGTCATACCCTTAACAGATGGGACCAAATTTCCCAAGTCCTGTGACCCTGCGAGCTACTCTTCAAGAACATAATCAAAACTGAGATACAGAATCACAGAATCATTTAGGTTGGATAAGACCTCCAAGTTTATCAAGTCCAACCACACACCTAGCACTTCCGAGTCCACCACTAAACCATGTTCGTGTGTGCCACATCTACGAGTCTTTTAAATATCTCCAGGGATGATGACACAGCCTGGGCAGTCTGTTCCAATGTGTGACAATCCTTTCCATGAGAAAATTTTGTCTAATATCCAACCTAGAAAAATCCCAGTGAACACATCAGATATATGAAGTACTTAGTCTGATTAAGATTTGGATAACCGCTCTTTTTATTTTTGCTCTTTTCCAATGGAAGCAAATTGCTACTAATTTCCTTCTCCTGTTTTCATGCAGCCTTCAGACATGAAACAAGCAGAGGAAGAGGAGATGAAAAATCAAGCATATGTATTGTATCTTCCTTTCTGGATCTTCATGGACCCCAGCAGTGTGATGTGGAAGGAAAATTTCTATGCAACGAATCCTCTCCTATAGTTTAAGTCATCAAATCAACATTGTCAAAAGGAAAATCTCTTCAAAACACAATTGCTAAAGACACAGAATTTAACTTTCAGAGCAAAATTAAAGACATGCCTTTCACTAAAGGCCTCTTCCCTGAGCTTGTTTAAAAAAAACCTTCATTGCAAAATGCTGCACCATCAAAACAAAACATGAGGAACACAGTCATATTGATCCAGATCACTTCAAACTTGAGTAAAATTTGGAAGATACAGTATTTTAATATTTTAATACCACTGCCTTTTAAATGTTATCTAAATTAAACTTTTGGGTTAGACATTTTCAGTTTGCCAAAAGAAATCATTCAGAACCGTTCTGCAGGAAATACCTGCATCTTGGGTTTTTTGTTCAGGCCCAGGATGAGAATTGTACTTTTCAGTATTTCAGAGAATGAGCTGGTGGTGAAAATGGTTTCTGCTCTACAAGAAGACAGGTAATAAATGCAGCAGCAATTGTGTATCAAGTAAATGTGGTATGAAATGTGGTTTAGAGTTCTGTAAAACAGATGGTAATGCTTCTCCTCATAATAAGCAGAGAAGCTGTAAATTTGCAGCTTGAATTCAGTGTCCAGGAATAAGACCCAGCAGGGCAAGAGGGAGTTACAATACCGCAATCACAACTGCTCTGCCAAGTGAGTGCGTAGGAAAAATCTTGTTTCCATCCACCTTGGGAGAAGCCCCCCACCATACAGAGGGCTATAAAGAGAAGTCACATGTGAGAGGAAAACAGAGGTTGGAAAAAAAAGATTAATATGAAATAAAAAAAAATATCTCTGAGAGCCTAATCTGCTTTTCTAAATCACTGTTAGAGCCAAGGTTTGTAGCCAAGCTGCCGAAGCTCCAGCACTGTGCTGAAGTACTGTGTAATTGCTGGGGCATCTCTTTGCTTCAGAGGTGCAGAGCAATGTGCATTTATCCTGCTAGTCCTGTCTGGGTTGAGAGAGAAACGTCTTCTGGGAGATTCTGTCAGAGTGATAAATAAGAGAAATAATTTCTAAAACAAAGGAAATTACTGATTTGGTGAAATTTGTTATGTTCCAAATAAAGCAAGTCACTGCGCACTATTTTATTTATGACTTCAGCTGCTGAACTAGGGCATGTTTTCATGATGTCAGTGCTCTGACTCTCAGTCCCTGTTGCATCTCCTGACTCAACAGCTCCAGAATTTTCTCAAGCACTCTTTAGCTTGAGATTTAGGGCTTTAATGGTGGAAATAAATCACAGTAAAAGAAGTATTTAGAGTTCTATTAGATCATACATCTTGAAACAAATCAGGTGGGCTGTATTTACAGGATAAGACTTTGTGTGTCTGAAAAAAGGCTTATAGAATCTCCAAATCTGAGTTCCTCTATGATGCTTCAGGGAGGAAGGTCCATATGGCCTTGGGGTGTAGGAACAGACAAAATAAGCCGACTAGTGAGGCTTTATTACCTGTGGATATCAAAATGAGCTCTTAAAATCTCAAGAGCAGGAGGCAAGTTGAAAAATCAGATGAGATTCACAAAGACATAAGAAAACAGTTGCAAGATGTAAAACATGACTTCCAATGAACGACTCAAAGAGCTTGATCAAGCTAGTTTATCAAAAATATGCCAAGAGATGCCTTCTTCCCTGCCTGTCCATCTCCGCCGGGATCTGAACATGCGTTCTTCAGCCCAGCAGATGAAAGTGTAACTACATCAAATAGCTGGGAGCTGAAAAGCTACTCTGATTCAAAAGGGAAATAAAGCTCATTTTTTTAAAGCTGAAAACAATTTGTGGCTGGAAAGATCGTATTTAAGGTGCTCTGTTTCACTGGAAAATTTTAAACTAGGGCTGACAACCATCTAGAAGAGATGATCCAGCCAGTTCAAATCAGGGTTAGATGATCTTTGTTGTGCAGAAGATCAAAATTACTGTAAATTAGCTATTGTTCCTTTTGAGCTAAGAAACTGTAGTGGAGGGGAAAAAAAGACAAACCGAAAAAAAAACCAGAAAAGAAAATCTTCGTCCTCAGGCAGTTTAAGTGCATGGAGAGCCCGCTGAGTCAACAAGAGCTCATACAAGTCCTATGAGAAGCGGCTGAGGGAGCTGGGGGTGTTTAACCTGGAGAAAAAGTTACTCACAGGAGACTCCATAGCTCTCTACAACCACCTGAAAGGAGGCTGTAGCCAGATGGAGGTTGGCCTTTTCTCCCAGGCAACCAGAGACAGGACAAGAGGGCATAGTCCTAAGCTGTGCCAGGGGAGGTTTAGGTTGGACATTAGGAAGAAATTCTCCACAGAAAGGGTGATTAGCTATTGGAATGGGCTGCCTAGGGCAGGGGTGGAATCACCCTCCCTGGAGGTGTTTAAGAAAAGACCAGATGTGGCGCTCACTGTCATGGTCTAGTTGACATGGTGATGCTAGGTCATAGGTTGCATTTGATGATCTCAAAGGTCTTTTCCAACCTAATTGATTCTGTAATTCTATGATTCAACAATATACAGGTACTTGGCATTTACCTTAGGCTACTAGTCTGTTTTCCCTCTCTGGACAGCCAGAGACATGGTGTCATGACTCATTTCCCACTCAAATAGTGGTGAGAGGAATTGTCCCATAGTAGCGTTATACTCACTGACCACAGATGGGGCCTAACTCATAGGCTTAGACCATCTATCCTGTTTTTAGATGATTTTAAGCGAGGTAAATGCTACTCTCTCTCCTCAATATGCCGTATCAGTGGAATTTTTAGGTTGCACATTTTTTTAGACTAATTTCTTTGAGACCAAGAGACGGTTCTAATATATCAGGAGAAGCATGAAGTCTCTTTCACTCCACAGATAATGTTCTGAGGCATTATCAAATTTAAATGATACAAGGTTTTTATAGCTTCCTCTGCTATTAAGTTACATGTCTTTGTACAGTGATTCTGGGATGTCTCATTAACTTCAGCAGAGCTGTGCCATGTAGTTAAGAGAAAAGTTCTGTGCAGATGTTTTACATTAACTTTCTTGAGCATGGTCTTACTTTCCTTGTAAAGAACTGACATTGTCTGCAATGAAAGTTTTCCCTGAGAAAAAAAGTGCAGGATTTGCCCCTTAGCTATCTTGTGCATCTTAAATGGAATTTATTCTTTTCCTTCTGTATTGTTAAAAAAGCCTGAGATACAGCACACATCGTCAGTATATGCAGATGAATGTGGACTAAATAATCAGTTCCAAAATGTGGGCAAGCTGAAATAAATTTTGTTTTTTCTTTTTCTTTTCTGAGATTAGAAAGTCTTGTACTTTAAAGTGATTGGTTTCATCTAGACAGTTTGTCTAAATAAATGAGTCAGTGCTACATTTTGACTCTTCTGGATTGCCCATGTGAAAGGGATTCTTGGCTAAGGTCCATTTCCAGAGGGAGAGAAGCCAAGTGTTGATGGGTATAGTATGGAAGCCAATAACTATATGTATTTGGAAACAGCACTCTTGGCCACTGGTCTGTTTTCTTCCTGTTACCTTCCTTCAATGTTGCCATCCTTCAATGTTGCCACAGAAGATTGCCAAAGCACAGTAGATTTGTTTTAAAAAGGAATAAAATTACCTTCAAAGAATTGTTTGTGGTTTATCCACCTTGCCTGGTCTGATGTTGTACAATATATGTTTTGCACTGACTTCCTCAGTTACTGCAGATGGGTCAGCATCCTCAGCCTTCACCCTCTTAAAATCATGGGAATTTTATCTTATCTGTGACAGATTTCATGTTAACTTCACCGGAATCTGATTTTTGTCTTTCCATGGAGGCAGCTGAAGCAGAAACCATGTCATAAAACAAGCAAGGTCAGCCTAACACTGGAACTGAACAAGAGCCTGTACGTAGAAAATTTATTTGGGCTGAACATTTAAATATCTGCCATGTATTGCCTTATTTAGAGTTAACACTACTGTGCATTTGGAGGAGGCAGTAGCAAGCCTGATGTAAAATAACAAAGTCCTTTGTCTCTACAATATCAATTCTCACTGTGTACTAAAGTAATTGATGTACAAAAAGTGAACTATGGAGTCTAAATACTTATAAAATATCATTGTGGAAGTGTGGCCAGTGGCTCCACATCTAACACTTAAAATCAGTATTGAACTGGAAGCAAGAATGCAGCTACTTCATTATGTGCAAATAACAATGTATTCACACACAAATTACAGCACTTATTTTTTCAGTTTATAAATAATTTCCCCGCAGTTTACAAATAAAGAAGTTAATTATTGAGGAAATTATCTTTTTTTTCCTAAGAACCTTAGAGCTCTTTTGTCAGCAAGTTATTTATTTCCTGTACAAGTTCATTGTTTAAATAACATTGCCTTATCAAATTCCTAGATAATTTCCTTCATTCCCATAGGATCTATATTTATTTGAACCATCCTTCATAAGAGGATTCATATTTTTTGGTCCTTTTTTAGAGAATTTTTCTTTTTCCTTTTCCTTTTTTGTTTTACCTTCAAATTTGTAATCCCTTTTTAAGAGAAAAAAGAATTGGTTGTACAGGGTTTCGCTCTGCTACCAAAGGCAATAGGCTCAGATCACTTTGGTACTTAGTGAATGCTTCTGTTTATCTCAGCCTTGAACTGGACTATAGATTTTGTGTGCCTTTTTGTGACAAGGTAGAGATAGTTAGATTTCTGAACTAAACATTAGCCTTGATGGAGTACTGGTAGGGAAATATCCATTTTAGAAGTTGTGAGCAATAATCAAAGTAAGTGCTCTCATACTAATCAAAATAAGTGCTGTCATTGTGGACATGAGGGAGAATCTAAGCATGACTTCACTGTGACTGACCCACTTTTCTTAGGAGCCTACCTGGCTTCTTTGCCAGGTGTCATTTCAGAGGCATCTTTTAATTGTCTTCAGATATCAGATCTGTGTGTTCCAACACGAAATTACTCTAGGAGAGGATCTGTTTTCTTGTTGCAAGGTTAATTTGTTTACCTTCAATTTACCATTATTGGGGCTTGTTTAGCCTTTCTTTGCAAGGTTAAAGAACTTCCAGGTATTTTTTCTATACCTATGCACCTACTACAAAGCTACCTCAGCCACATATTCAGTGAAATGAAATACAGCCTTTCTCAGATCTCTGGAAATCCCATGACCTTAAAATGTGAAATTAAATCAACTCTAATCATTTATCTGTGCAAAAGTAAAATCATGGTCATCTTTTTACCTGTTTCATTTTTTTTTCCCCCAGATAGATATGTTAAGAATTATTCTGGATTTTTGCAGCAGTATCACAAGTGATTGTTCTCATTCACACTGGGAGCACTTTATAACAATACTGGGTTTTGCTCCAGATAAGCTCACCTGCTTAGGTGACATTGAAAAGCTGACACAGTTTTCTGCTTTTAGATAACAGTTTTGCAACTAGCTCAACCGTATCTTCATGAACTGCAACACTCTAGGAATCCCAGGCTTTAGGACGCTTATTTTTTCCCCTCACTCAGGCACATCTGTGTTCTTGATTCTCACAAACCATGTTTTCAGTGTTTAAAACAGATTTCATTGGACTGAGACTGTTAATAAATTGGTTCAGATTACACTGAAAGTGTGACCAGCTCTCTTTACTGTTTGCTAATTCACTAATCCCTATGCCACTTGAAACTGGTCGTGCAAATATTGTGGAGCTTCGAGAGAGTTAAAACTGATGGTAATCTCATCCCATCTAGTTTGAGTAATCCTGGACACACTTTCAGCAGCAGTGATGTTCCATGGGAATGCTATGGCAACATCAAAATGTTGGCTGTCTAGCAGGCTTACTGCATCCTGTGCATGATCCGTGAATAAACAGAGGATTTTAGTTCCCAGAGTGTCAGTCTGGCACATTTCACAAGCACTACGTTCACTTACCAAAAAAAAGTCAGCCAGTCAGAGAAAGTGCTATAGTGACTGAGTGATAAATCTCCTGCTGCCAACCCTTGTATATACTAACTCTAAGAGCTAGGAATAGATCATGCATGGCTTAATTCAGAGAGGAAATATGCTCTCCCCCCATTTGTTTATTATTTTTGTTCCCAGATGATTTTCTTTTTTCATACTTTTTTTTTCTTCTGTGCATCTCCTTCCTAGTCTCTGGACATATGAGTATGCTTACTTTCACTAAGATGTTATCTTCCTCTGAAACAAAGGCTGGAGATAAGGTCACTTGGAATGAAGTACCAAGTTTGACCTAAAAAGCCCAAAAGGGATATTAGTCCAGGGTTCAGAGCATAGGAACACGTTTGGATTGTTTCTAGTCTGCTGCAAAGGAGAGCACAACACTCTGTTTGCACTTGGTTCTGTCATGCAGTGATTTCCAGCTCATCAAAACGAATATAAGCTTTATGCCCACCTATTAGTCTCTTTCCCTGTGTATATTTGAAAAAAGGAAACTCAAGGACATTTATAGGATTATGTGGCTTTTTTAGATGGCACCTAAAATCACCAAGATGGGAGTAGGGTAGACCTTACTCCATCAACAATAAGATCTCAGGCTCCATAGGTGCACACTCCATGTGCTTGGAAAGACTGAGAAGAGATAAAAGAATGACAGAATGGTTTGGATCAGAATGGACGTTAAAGACCATCTGTTTCCAACTCCCCTGCCATGGGCAAGGAGGGACACCTTCCACTAGACTAAGCCCTGTCCAACCTGACCTTGAACCCTTCCAGGGATGGGACATCCAAAGTTAGTGTGGACAATCTGTTCCACTTCAGCACCCTGACAGTGAATTATTTCTTCCTAATGTCTAATCTAAATCTTTCTTCTTCAGTTTAGAACCGCTACCCCTCATTCTATCGCTACACTGCACAAGCACCTCCCCGTCTTTCCTGTAGGCCCCTATAAGTACCCTAAAGCTGCTGTGAGGTCTTCCCAGACACTTCCAGGTGTTTTTGCGAGGCTTATAATCTTTAAGCCCGGGGAAGTTTCTCTGCAAATTATTCTCATAGTGTACCACCATTCCCTTTAAAATATTTCTATCTTCAATACAGTTTTTTTCTTCTAGATATTTGCACTTGTATAAATTCAGGCTATCTTTGTATTGCCCCAGGTGTTTTTTGCCTTTTACTCCATGAATGTGAACATCATGCCTAAAGATTCACTTTGCTAGACATAGGTAGGGCTCCCCGAACTGTACACAACTGAAGTGTGTTCAAAACTGATAGCATCTGAACCGACTGTATCCCACAGAGATATCCTAGTGTTTGCTGAAAATAGCTTCATAAAAAAATATCAGCTCCACACTCTGAGACCGTCAAATAAAACAGCTGCTAGGAAATTTAAGGAAAGACATACACAACTAAAGGGAAAATACCCTCTTGCTCCTATGTAAGTTATCTGAGTAGGCAGGGGCTACTCTTAAAAATGGCAAAGACACAGTTTAGGGAGGATGCATTGTACATCTCCAGAAAAAGGAAAAAGTGGGCTGGTATTAATTGCTGTCTCTTCCAAACCATGAACTCTAGCTCTGAAACAAATATGAACTGGGATCAAAACCAATAAAAGGAGCTGATTCTTCATGCAACAGTATATGTGTGACTCTCCTTGTCAGAGAAAATGAAAGAAGCTGTGGGTGCAACATTACAGGGGTTCAGGAGAAAAGGGGACAAGTAATCTTAGCCCACTGTCAAAACAAGAGGCTGACTGCATCCTCTGCCAAAGCCAGTTTTGCCGTTATGATGCTTGACCCCTTCCTCACCTTTATAGGAGAGATGAACTTAAACTGGAAACAAGTGAATTCAATATCCTTTTTGAAGAAGACACTATTTATTTACTTCTTTGTTGTTGTTCTGACCTTCAGTTAATACCTCTGGATAAAAGCTGACAAATAAAACTAACCTTAAGACAGAAACAACATCACGATCATGAATGCCAAATTTCTGCATTAGAACAAGCTGATGAAAGTGTCTTGAAGATTAATGAAGCTTAAGGAAATAAAGCTGCAACTTTTAAAACTGATTTATAAGAGTAACTTACATGTACAAAGGAGGTTAAAGTTCAAAACCTCCCAGTACAACATGCTCCAGTGTTATTTTTGTTGAACAAAGCAATGAAAACTCATCTCTGCACATGTTTAAAGATTGTATTTTAATCACGGACTGAAACATCATGATTTACAAAACTGATGGTTAGATTTAAAACCAACCACTACACCTTTCTGTGGGAATATTCCCCCCATACCCTAGCAGATTAGGGATTCAGGTGAAGAGCAGCTGTTCACATTTGCCTTTGGGACTGAACGGTGATTTCCAGGATGATGACTGATGGTGCAAGAATTCACCTAAGATGCTTTTCAATGCATTTCATTTGCCCAGCTGAAAGTGGCTTCTTCTAGGGAAGCCTGCTGGCTTCATCAGAAATCCCAACCATCTTGCAGCTTTCTGTCCAGAGCCTTCTCTGCAGCTCTTCATCATATGCTACGTCAGCCGATTTTGTCCTTTCCTCATTGTAAAGGTAGCAGCCACCAGCTCCTTCCATCTCGGGCGAAACCGCTGCATAGATGGTTGTAGAGGCTCCTTCCTCTGGGGTCTGTAGAAACAGAAAAACCCAAATTCAAGTGAGGCAGGTACAGCAGAAGAATGACATTACCACCATAGGACCTTATCAGTGACAAACATCTTCCCTGATTTTGCTTTACACTTGTGGTCTTGTTATAATAAGAAAGCCACTTATTCAATTGGCAGAGTCCATTTCTTCAACAGTGCTATTTTAAGATAGCTTAAAGCCAGAACAGATATATGGAAAACCGCAGTCCATTTTTTCAAGAGTTAGTCAGATGGAGAATACAAAATAATTGATTTAGTTTTCACAGTTAGAGCTAATAAACCCAAAAGCAAGCACAAATATTAAAATCCTAGTTTAATTATTCATTTTGCAAGGATGAAAGAGTCTGTGCTCTGCCTTAGGAATAAGAAGGCTATGCTGTACATGCAATGTGTTCATTTTAACAACAATGTGACATGAGCAAAGGAACATGGAAACGGTGACAGCAAATTAAGACTCTGCAGTTCAGTCCAAGCAGGCAGGTAAATGAGGGAATTACATTTTAAACAGAGCATAGTTGTCAGGGTTCTGCTCTGTCATAAAGCAAAATGGTGAATGATCTATAATGTTTGATATACCATGAGTATTAAATGAAAATTAATAAGTGAATAGCTTAGAGTGATAATTCCTTTCATCCTCAGTATATGCAAAACATTTACATTTTGCATTCGGAAGGATCACACAGCTACCACTGAGATTATTTCCATGGCATTTTTATTCTAACTGAAGGACATATTTAAAAGACAACATTTGATATGCTTTGCCTTTATCAGTGATATAATTATGATCAATGCCTGCTAGATAATAATGTATCATTTTGCAATCTTTGCAGTCATTATCTGAGACATTAACAGTACTGATGCTGCTCAGAGCTTTGTCTGCAGCACCTGACAGGATGTCTTTTCCTGAAGAACTCACTTGATGAATGAGACAGTAGTGAATCGGTTACACGGTGCCTTATAAAAACTAATAAATCTAAGTAATTGGAAGCTTTTTGTTATGTTTGGTTTTTTTAGAAAATGACTGTACTATGAGATTCTGTCTAAAATCACTTTAAAAATGCTCATTTACCTTGGTTTAGTACTCTACCACTACTTCACCCTTCTTTATCCTAAGGAAAATAGTGCTATTCGTACCCAGTACGTTATGTAAATAACATAAAGGGTCTGCACAATTCTTTGCTCACAGAGTGGCTAACATAATGATCAGCTGTGATCAGCAATATGAAGTATCTTGATATTTTAAAGTAGTAGAACAATGATGAATATGAGCATTCATATTTTATACAACTTATTCTGGATGACAGAGAAAAACCAAAAGTTTTCTTACATACTCTTGTGCTCTACTTAAAAAAATTACTGACATGGATAAACCATTACTTCATGTGATGGTTCACTGGACGTTATGTTCCTGAGTTTAACAGCTCTCCAGCACAAACAGGCATAAATGTCAATATCATGATGCCCAAATCTTAATGACAACAGCTCAACACTAAAATGCTTTCAAAAAATTGTCTGTGGGCGGAATTCATGTGATTATGTTCTTATGAGCAGGGCTCTCTGCAGCCTCAGAGCCTGGTCTGTATGGATATTGTTACAGCATCAGAAATACCACATTGTCTCTGCTGATTCAGTGGTAAGGTTCTCCCAGGATATACAGGATTTATCAAGATATTTACTTTTGATGGTATGTCAGATAAGTTCCCCACCAGAGGCGATTTATATCAAGAGGGTGGTCAAACACTGGAGCTGCCTTCCTGGAGAAGTGTTTGGTGTCCCAAGCCTGTCAGTGTTTAACAGGCATTTGAACAATGACTTTAAAAATTTGCTTTATCATTTGGTCAGTCATGATTTGGTCACTTTTGTTGTAGGTCCCTTCCAACTGAAACAGTCTATTCTACTCTCTTCTATTCAAAATAATATCAAATATTTTAAATAGGGTTATGTACTAGTTGAAAGTGCTTACATGCCCACACTGTGATTTATAAGCACAGTAACACTGTGACCATCCACTAAAGTCAGCTTGTGTAACTTTTCCTAAGATTTACTTTGCTCCTCCCATCCACCATATCTAATATGCTAAGCTTAAAGTTCTATGCAAAATTCTTGTTTAGTTTCTATCTCCTGTTGCTAAAGCAATTATCTAAACATACAGGGAAAAAACCCAACCATACTACATTAAGGAATTAACCATCACTTGGAGTGTTCAAGGCCAGGTTGGATGAGGTTTTGAGCAACCTGGTCTAGTGGAAGATGTCTCTTTCCATGGCAAGGGGGTTGGAACTAGATGGTCTTTAAAGTCTCTTCCATCTTTGGGACCCTGAAGTATTATACCAAGAGTTCCAGATAGACAGGAAGTAATAACCAGTTGTCTTGGGGTGACTTTATGATGTGTATCCCCTATCACTGCTCTATGCCGAGAAATTAATTTGGGCCTTTCTGTGCCTTTAAACTGAGCCTGAGAGAAGGGAGAGGAAAAAACCAAGCAAACTTCTCAAAGCAGTTGTTCAAGGACACAGATACACACTCCTCTGCTCCTGCGGCAGCAAGAGAAGAGGAAGCACCCTTCTTGCTTTTCAGCCAGCTTTCGGCTCCGTTTCTCCGGAGAGAGATGGAGAGTTGAACTTTGTTTTCCTGGGACTTTGGGGTTTTTTTCCCTTCTTCTCTTCTGGACTGTTTCAACATCAGAACACATTGGGACAATTTTCCACCGAGGTCCTGGAGGTGGGCCCACGACCCAGCTCCGAGGAGGAGGAGAGAGTCCACACCTACAGAAGGACTCTGAAATCTTCCCAGGTTTCTCTCCACAGTGAGAGGTTTTATAATTTAGCATTATTATCCTTTTCCTGTGTGTTTGTTAAATAAATAGTTTTTATCTCTTTCACTTTCCTCCAAGGAAAATTTCTTTTTTTCCCGAACCTGGTGGGGGAGGGGTGGTTGTAACCTGCCTTCTCTCAGAGGATATTTTCCTCCAAATTTGTCCAAACTGGCACCCCAGTATTATTCAAGTCACAGGGGAGAATTCTCTACACGTTGCCAGTGTAAAAAAGCCTTAAAAACCAGTAAAAGAATCATATTTGTATATATAGAATCAGTAACATCTTGTTCATTAATTGGCTGGACTTGTCCTAAAGAGAAAAGGGCTGCCTATAAATTGCACAATGCTTCTTCATTCTTCAGTTACCAACTTATTGGTGCTGAACTTTTTTTTAAATTGGATTTTTGTTTACAAACTGTTATATTATTAGTATCCAAGGAACTGTAAGTAATGCCTTTGTAAAATCCAAGCAAAAACGATTTCTGCTTAACTTCTTCCTAATGAAATTCTGAACCTGTTATTCCTTTTGCTTGTTATAGTATTGATCACATCTTTTACTTTCTTTTTCAATTAACTATATGTTTGCCTTCAACAGTAAATAAAGGTCTGATTGAAATTACACATCTTTTTTACCTGTGGAGGCTGTGGAAGAAGGAGAGAAAAGATAGCATGTGATCAGCTCATTTAAGCAAAGTGTAGCCTACATACAAAAAATTACATTATTTTGGCACCATCTATTCCCAGAGTAAAAACTCTTTTCTTTTTATGGAAGCTCTGCTATTTCTTTGGTTTTTAATATTCATCAATTATAACTCATCGACAAAGAACAATTTTCCCTCAGTATGAAATGGAATATTCTGTTCTAGGGAAACTGGGACAAGTGCTAAGAGGGTTTGTATTTTAATATTGATTTTTTAGGACTTGCTAGTTCATGCATTTTGATTAATGCAATTTTAAGGGACATATAATTTTGTCCGTTCTGGGTGCTAATGCTTGGAAATGTGTTAGTTGACAACAGTCAGTTCCTACAGCCATGTTGCCATGAAATGTTACATCCTTTCCATTTGTCTAAAACAGGAGGAACAGCTTAACTCTTCAGAAATCATGCGTCTGCATCAGTTAGACATGATGGCTTTGTGGCGCTTTCCATGATAATCCACGTACTCATCCACTTCCACCTTCACCTGAATTCATAGCTCAGAGTCCTGGGTTAGACAGTGTGTTATGTTTATCAGAAACCACAGAAAACTGCACAGGAAAAAAATTTAATAAGCTCCTATAACTCCTCCCCTGTAATCCATTCATTTTCTCAGTACCAATTGCAGCAACTACCAGCCAACAGTGACAACTGTTGTGTCTTAAACATTGTGACAAATAGCTGGAGTGGACAGGATACATATACTTCAGATTGTACTGCCTAACAGAGTTGGCCAGATTGAAAGGGCAGCAGTGATACTAGCCATGGTATCAGGGGACTTACAACTTTGGAATAGCTTCCCCTCATCCCACTCAATCAGAAAATTGTACTTGATTTGTATTTAATGACTTCAGGATTCTGCCATCTGGAGAGATTATAGGAGAGAAGGTTGGGCACAGAGGACAGAGAGCAGGAAGCAGCTGACAGAATCACTGTTGAGTTTTGAGGGACATGAACAAGGGGTCAAACAGAGAGATGTGCACACAGAACTGCCTGTGATTAAGATAACTTAATGCTGAGGAAAAACATGTTAAAACACCTTTATCCCTATAATTTGTGCTGCAGAATACATCAAGTATGGGGGGAATAACCCTCATCAGCAACATTAGGTAGACTGCTGTAGGAACTCTCATCAAAAGTGGGCTTATACAACTGGTCCTACCTCATGTACCATCCATTATATCATGCACTTTTCAGTTCATGTGGGAAATCTACTCATGAGCTGAGGAGTTAAAGTAGCTTGCAGAAGTGTTTTGGTTTGGTTTTCTTTTTGCCACAGGTGTTCATGGTGTTTGCTCTGTGGCTTCACTTTTTTAAATGAGTGAGTTTCTATCAGGCCGTTCGTGGAGCCGGTAACAAATTCCCTGGTTCCAGCTGGGAAGACACAGAAAGCACTGAACGGGCCATCTTCTGGGCTTCAGTACTCAGGTAATTTTGCCTGTGTTCCTTCACTTTTCTCAGTGATAATTATTCTGGTAATATTTTTTAAATGCTGGTATATTACTGACTTGCTTCTGTACTGAAAAATTCTGTATAGGCAGAGTTTTTTTCCTTTTCTGTCTTCCTTCAGGAAAGACAACGATCATCTGGGATCCCTGAAGAGTACTATGCATATACACTGTAGGGATTAGCAACAACAAAGGGAACATGAAATTACTCTTACTCGGTACAGCAAAGTCTTTCATCTACTTGATGGCAGCTAGTGGAGGGGTGACACCAGTCACCCTCAATGCACTGCCTTACTCTCAAGAACAAAGGAAAACACAGAACATGGAATAGTTTGAAAAAATTTCAGAAACAGAGTAGCTGGGATAGTGTTCCCATGAATATTAAAGCAAACAAGCTTGTGAGAAACCAGTTACCTGTGTTCTAGGGTGCACTGATTACTATGATCTGTGAACCACTGAATTATTTCAAAGCCAGGTGTCTTGGGAAGACACCAGTTTACTTTCTAGTGCAGGAGTCCAAGGTGAAATAACAGCTGCTGTAGTGTCACAGCCTCCAGGTGAAGACAGGGGCTATGTGTGCTCAGTGTGCGTTGTGTAACTTGCACTGTCTAGACCTCCTAACGTGATTGTTGCTTTGGAAATTCCAGACAAAAAGTAATCCATTGAAATACTGAGTATGAAGACAAAGGCTAGAAAGAGAACCATGACGCAGCTGTATGGACGTGTTCAGCAACCTTTGATCAATAAGGCTGTAGTGCTGACTTTATGTCCTGGTGAGACCGGTGGCCAGGACCAACTGGCAGGTCCCTAGGAAGCCAAAGCTGCCAGAGAAGTGTGGCAGCATATCTTTTCAGCAATCTCTGCCTTCACTCAAAACCCCTGGTTGCTATCTGCGTTCTCTCTTTCCTTCTATTCTTTCATATGTAGCTTGCTATTATGCTATTTCTATCCAATTTCTGCCTTGATAATAGACTAGAAAGAGGTATTTTATTGAATATAGTTCTCCCTAGGTACCCAGTCAGCACCATCAAATTAATTTCTCTTCAATCCCCAACTTGCGGCAATAAGAATTCTTTAATAAATTCACTCCATAATAAAATTCTTCATATTTTGTCTTTGAAAGAAATAGTAGAAATGGCTCAGTTAAAATGTGAAGCCTTTCTCCTGAGAATGTTGTGGCCACAGAGAAATAATTTCTTAATCAAAGATATAAATATATAATAAAACATGAAATTTTGATGATTAAGAACACAAAGCAATTTTCACACTAAAAATGTATCAAAATTTGGAAGGAAAGGAGCTTTTATAATCTGAATAATTCATGACTATTTGGGGAAAAAGAGAAGTTTTCCCTGAGCACAAGATACTGAAAGAACAGAAGCCAAGATAGCTGGCAAACAGACACAGAGAGTATCAAATCCTGAATCTCCTTTTCTTTTGAAAGCAAATTTTTTGGAAAGAGCCTAAAAAATATTCACGTACACAGTATGGCTGGGAAGTCCCATCTTATCTTAACATCATCCCCTGCATAGGTGGCTGGAATGCCTGTAGATAAGGTGCACTATGGAAGAAAAGAACTGTCCTCAAAAGACTGTCGGGGTCAGCCTGTTGCCCAGGGGATCCAGGAAGCAGGCATGTACCCAGGTCTGAACACCTCATTTCTGATGAATCTTTTGATGGAGTTGGTGGTCAAAGGTTTGAATTGGTTTTGTGTCATAGTAATGCCTTCTGAGAAATCTGTTTTGCTGAAAAACGGCCAAGCAGCTCTACTCTGAAACCATTGGATGAGTCTTGTTGCAGATTCAAAACATGAGCAAAGTTTACTGAGGAAGGCAGCAGCCATGACTCTGAACCCTCTTCTAAAGCAGCTACTTCAGGCTAAGCAGATGCTTTTGGCTGGGGTAGAGTTAATTTTCTTCACAGGGGCTGGTATGGGGCTGTGTTTTGGATTTGTGCTGAACACAGGGTTGATAATATAGAGATTTCTGTTATTGCTGAGCAAGGCTTACAAAGAGTTGGGGACTTTTCTGCCTTTTTTACTGCCATGCTGACAAGGAACTTGGGGGTGCATGGGAGGTCAGGAGGAGTCACAGGTGGGACAGGTGACCAAAAGGATATTCCAGACCATATGACATCATGCTCAGTATATAAAGTGGGGGGAAAAAGAAGGGCAGGTATTTGCAGTGAAGGTGTTTGTCTTCCCAAGTCATGGTCATGTGTGATGGGGTCGTGCTCTCCTGGAGATGGCTGAACACCTGCCTGCCCATGGGAAGCAGAGAATCAATTCCTTGTTTGGCCAGCTTCCTGGGCTACACTGAAGAAAACTCCATTGATTTCAAGGAGAAACTCCCAACAGTGAACTCAACGGTAGGTATTATAAATTATTATATGTGCAAATATTATAAATAATAATAATATTCATTAAAATAATAAAATTATATTTGTGTGTCTTAATTTCAAACTGAATCTCTCTCAGGTTAGAAGTGCGATATAACATTGGTGATGTGAGCAGGAGTGTTTGTGGATCCGTACTTTGCATTTTCTAAGATATTGAATAGAAAACTAAAAGAACTATGTTCACTTTTAAGCAATTTTGAAATAGCTTAAATAAGAACCCAATTTTACATGACTGAATATGAGCAGGGACTTGAAACTTTGGGTCAAAGTCATTAATCATAACTGAGTCCTTTATTCATTTTGTCAAGTGCATTGAGGAACATTACTTTGCCTGGAAGTTGATCCCTAAGCTTGCTC
Source organism: Corvus brachyrhynchos (assembly GCF_000691975.1). Lineage (NCBI taxonomy): Eukaryota > Metazoa > Chordata > Aves > Passeriformes > Corvidae > Corvus > Corvus brachyrhynchos. The sequence continues at coordinate 3,509,613 of NW_008236973.1, read as the reverse complement.
TGCAGTAGACAACAATGTCTTCAAGTCAGAGCTGAGATATCGCTGCAGCCACTGAAATCACATTACACTTGTTACCTCGCTCAGCTCCGTAACAGTATGCAAAACTTGACAGATAAGAGCCTGCTGCCCCAGACATTGCATAAACATCCAAGCAGAGACGCTCAGTTGCTGGAACATCCAGTCTCTACGAAATAAGACAGGCAACAACAGGCAGAGAGAGCTGAGAAAGTACATGTATTTCAGAAAATACTGAAGCCTCTTCTGGGAGCGTGACACTCTGCTGGTTAATGAGCTCTCTAGAAACCAGTTGATGTCCTGCATGTACCTATTGCTGAGGATGCCTGAGTTAAATCACTGAGAATTTTCCTGGACATCCTCACACAATCTGGAATTTTCTAAAACTCCTCTATTCAGAGACTCACAAGATATTTATTGAAGCAAATATGCAGGTCAGAAAAGATGAGGAAAGAATCAGTCTCCTAAATCCTAATTCTGAAGCCTCGTGCACTAGGCTGTAACTCCTTTTCCTGTGTTCGTAAAGAAAAATACACAAGTCGTTTGTTTACTTCCAGCTTAAATTTTCAATGCATTATCTTACAACAGTACATGGGTCATCTTTAGTTTCTTGAATTCTTTCAAAGAAGATAGATTTTGACAATCAAAGCAACACAGCAAATCACACAGAAGTATTTGTGTTTGAAGTGGTAGCTGCATTTTTAGCAGCCCCAGAGAAAAAGAGACATAGCAACGCTTGAGGTGCTGAAGACGATGCTCCTGAGTGCATACATCTCTGAACAATTTACTACCTGCCTGCTCATGCAAAGTAAAATATCTTTGCTGGCTTTTGGTGAAAACCCAAGACTTCAAGAATAAGATATATGGCAACTTTTGATTTGTAGCCCCCTACCATCATCTCTACTTTTTTACTTACTGTTTAATATTTGCCAAGTCATATATCTTGTTTTCCCTTGATAGAAAATAGAAACTGACACATCTCCCACTTCACAACTTCCTTATAATGACTGTTACTTATTTTTTTAATTATTATAAGAACTCAGGATGGACATGGAACTCCTAAATATTTAAAAGGAGACCACAATATAGAAAGCCTTTATGAATTATGAAGAGATCAAAAAGCATAAAGACTGTAAAGAACACAGACAAAATGAAGTAATCCAAAATTACATAAGCCAGCAGCTATTTCACAGCTTCTTCTCTTTTAAATTGCTACAACCCCCATTTTGTACCCCAAACAGCAGCAGGATTATTCCATCTGTGGGCTCAGCTAGGTGGAGGAGGGCTGGGAGAGGGTGGCTGCCAGTCTTGGTTTCACACCTTTCCTGCTGGAGGCACCTGCTGAAAACAGATGGCGAAGGTGTGAAAGTGCAAATCCTTTCCGGGATCACCAGGTAAGGTCAGCAGAGAACACTTCCCCAGGATTCAGGCAGGCCATATGCCTGCACTGCCAAAGATGAGGACCAGAACCTGTGAAGTGCACAAACTAACTCAAAATGACTACAGGGTGCTACATGTATGAATTAATAGCATGCAAGATGAAAATATGTCTGGGAAGATGGGAGAGATGAAAGCAAAAGTACACTTTTCCCCAAACTTCTTAGGTCCACGTTGCAGTGGCATGCTAGCTGGGCTGTAATACATCCTGCTGATGGGTCTGCCCCACACAAAGCTCCTGCATGGGAAAAGACCTTCACCTTACAGTGCTTATCCTCACCCTGGGTCTCAGCCTTTGTCTCCTTGTCCCTGAGCTGCCTGGAAGAAAGGCGTTTAAAGCAGGTCACCAAATACCACCGTTGCAGTTCAATCCCAGGTGGCAAGTAAGCCACTTACTCCCCTCCCACTCCCCAGTGGGATGGGGAAGAGAGTCAGAAAGAGATAAAATCCACAATTGCTCACTACCCACTGACTGAGGCCCTCTGAGCAGCAACCAATGGCTCCTGGCACACTCTCCTCAGTTTATGCACTGAGCATGATGATCTGTGGTATGGAATATCTCTTAGGCCACTTTGGGTCAGCTGCCCTGGCCATGCTGCCTCATGGCTCCTTGTGCATCTTCTCACTGGCAGAGCATAGGAAACTGAAAGGTCCTTGGCTTTGTGTAAGCACCACTTAATGACAGCTACATCAGTGTGTCATCAACATTATTCTCATAGTGAATCCAAAACTGTACCAGCTGCTAAGAAGAAAATTAATTCCATCTCAGCCCAAACCAGAACAACCATTTAGCACTGTCCATGTCCGAGCTGCTCTGAGTTTCTGTTTTTTACAGAGCTATTGTGCTTAAATTATAGTTTCACAATATTCCCCAGACTAAGAGGAGAAAGCCCAAACTGGAAGACAGATAAAAGTGGTGGGGAGGGAAGGAATCTTATTCTGGAAATTTGTTTCACATAATTCCAGTTGCTGGAAATTTCATCATTTAATCTTGAATGATAAACCAAAAAGATATAAATGAAAGGGTTAATTTACATCTGTCCCTAGTAACATACCATAAAGATGGAAAATGAGAAGGCTAGACTTACTTCCTATATTCATTTAAGTGGAAGACTAGAATTAGGTGAGAGTGGCCCAGATTTTTTAATCATATCTTTTTAACAGATAGGTAGTTCAAGTAAGTAATTACAAATTTTACATCCTCAGTTTTGCCCAATAAGTTCAGGGCTTTTCTGTTTTAGTAATAAAACCCTTGAAAAATTACAGTTCTCTTCATTTTAATTAAACTCTATTTTATCAGGAAGCAACTTGTAAAAACAAGTAAAAAAAAAAGTCATCTTGTAAAGAGAACTACCATTTCCCATTTTCTATCACAATGCTATCAGATTGCTAGAGTCATGAAATAACAGATAGATTCTGAAACCATACAATTATGGAGCTGTCTATATAGCTTGTCCTCTGTTACCCAAGAAAAGTTCTAAATTTAAAGGCCAAGGCTACATTCAGTTGCAAATTGACGTATCTGAACGCTTATTAACCCACCAGAATCAACTTGTTTTTAACAAAATAACCAAAAATGCAAATGCAAAGGAGGAATGAATCTGATTATTCAAATCAAGGTTTTTTTGTTGTGCAGACTGAAAGTGAATTTAAGCTCTGTAACCTAAATCCCTTTGTTTAAATCAATCAACCCCAGGGCTCTTTACCATCCGCAAAGGAATCTATTGATGGCTTAAATTCAGAAGAGACCCAAAGAACATGTATAACTTTAGACAGGCAAAGAGTACCATTGATTTCAATGAGACTAGTCTCTAAAACTATGTCAGACAAGATTTGAGCCATCATATCTTTAACTGCAGAGCTCATTATAGAGAGAGAAAACACGCAGACCCTCAGCCACACAAATGTTTCCCAAGATTTGAAATGGAAGCAAAAAACTTCCGTCTTGAAAACAATTACTCAAGAGTTTAAGCTTATCACATTTAATCAGCTAAATGGTCAGAAAGAAGGGCAGGCTGGTACTCACAATGCGGGGGAGCAGCACTAAAGGAAAAACAAGTGTCAGTTCTTCCCAGTGGAACAGATAAAGGAAACCATGAAATGGCATGTAGTTAAAATTGTTAACTGCTGCTAAGTAGAAAGACCCAGATCTACTATCCACTGAAGTTGTTAAATTTAATATCTAGGCTTATTTCTAAGGGGGTTTTGTAAACCTTCATTAAGGTAACAGATGGAGTCAAAAAAAATTGTGTATTCATTGCAAATGGCAGGATTGGATTTGGTGACAGATATGGTCCTTGCCATGTTCTTATTTCCTTTCCGGATAACAGAAGCCACAGCAGAGGGGTCTCACTGCTGTACAGGTGACATGGTGTACCCCATTCCTGTGTGAATGACTACACTCACTGGCCTGGCTTTTGTTGAAGGAAGAGTTGGTTCAAATTCCAAAAATGAGACCCATAGCGAATGGTCAAATCTCATTAACTGAAACAGGACAATATAAAACTGCAAAGGAGAAAAACATTTAATCCCTTTCACACCCAAAGTCTTTCCCCAATGAGCTGTTAAAAAAAAGAAACCAACAAAACAACAAAAAAAAGAGGTGTGGGTCTCGAATGTTAAAAATCCCAACAATCTTCCTGCAAGTTTTCTTATTCCTTTTATTTGATTCTCAGGTAGCTTCTGTCTCTGCAGAGTTTCTGACTGGGGGTTTTGATACTGGACTAATTCAGGACTTAAGTAGCCATGGCCCAGAGACCTGCTCTTGCAGAACTATTGATAGACAAAATAAAACAGTGAAAATTAACCTTTTCATTAAGCTCCCCGGAGAATTCCTGTTGCGCTGGAACTCATAGGGCTTTTTGATATAAAGGTTAGAGAAGTTGTTTAGAACGGAAAACAAATACTGTGAGGTTTTGTGATTTGATGAATACATTTTACTGATTCATCTGGTGCTGAAATAATTCCTTTTAGGAAGCTCAATATTGAACTATGCTCTTTGGTAGTGTCATTTTGCTACATATGTCCTTTGGCCTTGAGAGTTCAACCAATGAGCCCCCCCCACATGCTTGCTCACTCTAGGTGACACACTGCAAGCAGCAAAGCTCCAGATGCTTAAACTTCTGCTTCCCAGGAAAAATTCCAGCTGAATTAGTGCAGAACTGTGCTAAGGTTTAAGCAACTGCTTTTAACTGGTAAAAGCACAGGCTGAGGTCTGAGCAGAGCTCAAACACCAGTGCCAGCTGCTATCCCAGCCCTCCCCTCTGCTTCTCCTGCCGGCACAGCCACTTGCTTAAAATTCTGCTCTTCACCTGCAAGTCTGCACAGCTCTGCAGCTGCCCATTGTTATTTAACATGTACTTCACAATGGAATTGAATTGTTCCAATCAAGATTAGGTTCTGTTTCTCTATGTGGTATGCAAAGCATGTCCGCAGACAAAACTTTCATCCATTTCTCCGCCTGCCTTTTCATCGTGCCCCACAACAATCCCACTGATAGTCCCGGTGCTTTTTCATTCCCTTTTCTTCATGAATTCCTAAATGCCTCTTGCCAGGTTCTCAATGTAACCTCACTGAGTGTGGCTGCTACATCAGTGTGCTACTTGCCTCACTGGCTCAGATCCCTTTCTGCAGCCCATATACCATGTGGAGGAGGAAGGGGCTCAGGGTAGGAGGGTTTCCCAGTGCAGCACCAGCACTCCCCTTCCTCAGATCACCCATCCATGTCATCGAGCCCCTTCAGAAACCAAAAGGGGTAAAAAACAGACTTCACAGCATGATCTCTTGGGGTAGATGCTATTTACAATCTGTGGTGCAAACAAAGGAGTGAGCCCAAGCCTTATCATGGTAGAAGAAGCAGAGGAAAATACTAGGTGAAACCTTGTCAATACATTGACCCAGCCAAATCTGACAATTCAGGAGAAATGGTGGGTCCACAAGCAGTGCCAAGCCCCTAGAGCAGGTCAGACAACAAGGCTCCTCTTTGAAGCAAGAGAGTGGTGTGACAGGATGCTCCATTTCTGGACATGTGGGGCTGCAATAAAGGATTGCGAGTGAGGCTGGTCCCCGGCCACCAGCATCAGCCACAATCCCTACTGCTGCTTGGCCCTTTCCAGGGCATGAGACTCCTGCAGCTGAGGGGAAAAGGTGCAAAGCCCCCTTTACTCTGCAAATCTTCTGAGCTGTGGCTATAAGGGTGCCACAGTCAAAAAGCAAGAGTTTCCAAGCAGCGCAGTTTTTATATAAAAATAATCTAAATGTTTGAGTTTTATCAATTGCATAAACTCCTCAGTGTCCAAAATATAACTGAATTTTGCTTTTAAATCTGTATTCAATAAAAGAGGATTTCAACTGATTGTGAACTTTGCAAAGTCTGTAACATGGTTCAGGGAAAAATACACTTAATTTCCCTAATAGCTGCTGACAGTCTGTGAAACAAATAGTTTTATTTATTTTCTCCTTGGTGAATTTCAGCTCTCATCGTTTAATCAAAAAGTAGCACATTACCAACAATTGAGATTAAATGGAGGGTCATACAGTAGGGAAAATAGGAAATCACATTAGCACTAAACAGTGACAAATATATCCTTCTTATTGCACTCTTGTCCTGACACAGCAGAACATTTACAATGCCCTGACCAAAAAAAAACTTAAAAACCCAAATGAGCTCTTTCACCTTTTCCCATTTATCCTGAAACTTATGACTACTGAGAATGTCAATATGGTCTCTGCAATAAAAAAAATATATTTTAAAGATTCCTTTCACTTGTTGATGAACAATGTACAGATCTTACACATTGGTGTAAAACAAGTGTTACCCATTTTTTTACTGGTGCTACTGATGCATGAAAATAACTACAGAGCTAATCAATACGTAATGACTGTATTTCAGGAGTAATGCTCTGTTCAGAGGAAAAAAATTACTGCAATTCGCAAACAATTATTGACACCATGAAGCACATGAATCAATGCCCACTAGAGATCTGCACGTTATTTAAAATTTCTTCAGCAATATTTGTCTTTGTTCCTTAGCCCCAGCGTAATTTTTCCTGCCTGTTATACTGTGAATATATTAAATGTTAGTGTGAATATATTGATGACAACTAGAATAAAATGTAAAAGCTAGACTTCTGATGGATAAGTCTAGCTAATAGCAGAGGCGTGATTATTACCGGAGAGCTGGAGCCATGGGATTCCATGCAAAGCTTTTTCTTGCGTAAGAGATTTTTTGTCACAAAATGATTAAGACCTCACCTTTTAAAGCTCCACTGTAACTCCGCTGGACTTCAAATCTTTTAAGTCTTCCCAGTTGCTTTTTCTGCCTGCAACAGTAGACTGCTGAGAGCAGCTGGAAGTACATGAGGTGGCCAGAGCTGGAGGTGGTGTGCCTCAGGGCTCAGTGAAATGTCCCAAGGAGACAGATTTATCACTGGCTCCTCCAGGGAACCAATGAATTCCTATCAGCCTAATTCTCTAAATATAGCCCTTTGCCTTGTTTTTATTGTTATCTCTGTGTAGAGCAAGGGAAAAGCATGAAACAGTCCAAGGTACAAATCTGAACTCTCATCTGTTAACACAGGGGACAGAACAACCCATTCTTCACTTGCATAAACAAATATCCAAGACGTACGGGGCAGTGAAGAAGATGATTACCAGCGGCTCTCACATTTTTCTTTTTGATTCACATGTGGCTTGAGATATGGCTGGTTTACAGCCTCATATGATACTCCATTACTTTAGATTTTAACTGCAAATCAATTCTGCTTAGCCCAGAACAAACATCTGGTCCTTGCTTAGAAAGTGAATTGAAACAACATCATTCCTACCATAAGAGCACAGCTACTTGAACATCTGACAACAGTTACCAGCAGCACCTGATAGGAAGGACAGATTTTGAGAAGAATAAATCCCCAGCTGTGACTAGAAACATATATGGGTGTCTTGCTACAGTTCTGCATAAGAAAACAGCAGTATTTTTTAATTACTAATGTAATAAAATAAGGGAAAGTGGTTTGGCTCTTGAAAAATCAGGGAGATTCCTCTTCTCATCTAAATTTTTTCCAGATGACCACAGCAGAGAAAAAGAATGCCAAACAACAACCATAACCACAAAGAGAAATCTGAAGAGCAAATACCACTAAGTTACATGTTGTTACACAACATGTTTCTCTAAGTGAAAATAGATACCCGAGCCAAGTATGCTCTTTAACTCCTTCTCTGAAAATATAAACTCATTTCCAAAGAGCTCACTCAGGGTATTTTTTTCCTTTTATTTAGGCAAGTATGAGAAATTATAAAATAAGATTGAAAATTTTCTCTGCATACAGCTCATTTGCAAGCAGTAGCTCAATCTCGTAAAGCTTACTTTTGTGTTGAAGAGGAAATAAAATCTAGACAGTACTCTGGCTGGAGCTAACTGCTGATACATTAAATAAGTACAAATATAAGTGTTTCAAAACTATAAATGATGAAGTAGGCTCAGTGAAAGGGAGATGAGAACACAGCCCAGAATATATTCACATAATTTAAAAATAAATATTAAAAATGTATTTATGGGCTGATAAGCAGGAAAGGAGCTGCTCTTCCAAAGCTCTGAGCATACAGCCCTGCTGGCTCCTGGTTTTCCAGTTTAATTTAGAGAAAAGGTTACAATCATTGATCTCATTCCACGAGTTGTCACAAAAGCCAGCCCTACGTATTTCATCATTAAGAAGCCCCACTGAAGAGGTGTTTTAAACACTTGGAATGGGGGTTAACTGACCACTTGCCAGCTGCTCTGTAGCTCTGCCCTTTCTTCTAATTCAAAAGTATATTAGCTGAAGGACAATTGCAGATGTTCTCATCCATAATCTACAATGACAATAACAAACAGCAGATCAAATTGAAAGGATCTTGCAGTCTTCCAAAATATTCAGCGCTTTGCATTTTGCTAGGGTTATTTATCTATCCTTCCTAAAAGTTATTAGGTATTGCAGATGAGTAAAGTTAAGAGTAGAAGAATATTAGTGAAAACTACTTAGTAATATCTGTTTAACTTGTAAACCTACAGTAGTTTACTTTTTCGGTTAGTATATTATTAAAAAGGAAATTACATTTTTTTAATGTAATTTTGTATATTAAAAAGCTCTATACTTGAAAGTAAATAATATTTTAACATGAAAATTATCTAGTCTTCACAAATTTAAGCAAAGGGACTCCAAAACATGAGAGGTACCTCAGACTCCTGAATTTTAGGTACACTAAGTAACCGTAATAATACTTGCAAAATTCTGTTAATAAACACCTACTGTCATTCAAAGTTTTACAGAATACAAGTTGATAGTGAAAACATGGAAAAACATGAAATAAAATTATATGCACTTGCTTAACAAAACTACCTTCCACCTACCACACATAAAAATCAATAATTTTTTATGCAAGAAAGATGTTTACATGAAGAAATACATGGTACTACAAATGACCCAGCAATGTGGTGTTTACCACAGGAACTATGCAGTGTTTAATAATTCCTCGAAGTGGCATAAAACACATGCATCTCAGCAACATGATTCATTGACAGGTATTTCCATCATAAATATAAGAGAAACCCTACAGGCTGCTGACAGCAATGAAATGTGAATGAGAGATTACTGAAATACAGCTAAATTGAGGGCATCTTGAGACTTATGTTTCAGTTCACCACACCATTTATTTCTTGACAGTTCAAATTTTCTGTACAATCCAAAGGATTTATTTTGAAATCTAGACAGTCATTCATATCAGGGGGCAAACTTATACTCAGTCATTTGGAGCACTGACACATTTTAGCTCTCATAAGAGATCCATGACCAGTAGTTTGCAGCAAGTCTATTGCTCTGATTTGAAAGACCCACCCAAGAAAGATCAAGCACTCAGTTTTGACCTCCCTATAATATCACACCATGGTTTAAATTAAAAAGGCTACAAAATCAGAAAACAAACGAAAAAAAAGGAATTTTTTTTTTAATTTTAAAACATGTAGTATAATTTCTCCACAAGAAAAACATGGCAAGTAGCAGTGAAAACAACAATTCAGGTCAAGGAGAGCTGACAAAAGAGGAATGTCAGAATAACTTTCTTTCCCTTAGAAAAAATCCTGAACCAAATTCTGTTCTTGACATTTTAGAAATGGAAATCTTTGCCTTTCTAACCCCCGCTAGTCTACACTGGACACTCAGTTGGATTCAGCTCCTTAGCTGACTTCCAGCAGGACTACAAGGCTCCCCAGCACTAGTCATCTTGAAGGTACTTTAGATGCAAACCAGGCATTTGGGAATACCTCAGACAACAGCCTTGAGCTGTCTGTGGAAACAGGGGAAGCCGTGGTCTCTCATTCAAGGGTCACACTGAGGCCCGTGGCTGTCCAGCCTCTCTGCTGGGAGGGGTCTCTAGAGCATTTACCAAATTGTGAAGAGCACTGCTGCAACCCAGGTTAGAGACCAACTGCATGGCTATGTCAATTACCTCTACAGCTCCATTTGCAATTTATCTTGGCTACTTTATTTTTTAAGAGCACGCACAGATTTCTTGACCAGGGATCTCATTTTCTTTGAAGGCTCTTCAGGCTGATCCATAGCTGTCATCTTTGCTTTTTCTCCTTTAACCAAAAGCAAGGACTAGACTATTGGACAGTTCAACACAGCTCGTCAGCACACTGGAAGAACTACTGTCAAGAAAGGCAGGGATCGAGGCAACTGCAAGAAACAGCACATCTTCAGGTTTTCCTAAAGAAGGATTTGCTAGGTACTCCACAAGTTCAAAATCAAAATGGACATTTCTTGGAAAATCTCACTTTTGCACCCTTATACTGCATTTCTTTGCTCTTTTCAGCATGGGAGAAAGCCAGGTAAACCTGAGGCATTAATAAAGGATTCTAAATACAAAAAGAATTCATAAGCAACACTCCCTCTTGGGACATCTCTGATCTAATTTTGCAGATAGCCTATCAGCTGATCTTCTTCTCCGAAACCCATTTAAACTCCAGCATAAAAACAACACTTTTTTTATAGCTACTGCTCTGTGGAAGCCTTTCCCAGAGTAGGATTCCAAAGATTAGAAACAAGTTTATTCTTTTTTCTTATTTCTTTCTCAGTTTCTCAAGTAAATACATTTCCAGTCACTTCACTTTAATTCATTCTTGTCTTGAGTAAATTGTTTCCCTAAAAGCATTCTCACTCCTGTTTGATTAGAGACTACTGCTAGATATCATGATATAAATTGACAATAAAAAGAAAAAAAAATTGTCAAGAGCTTCTACAGAGTCAAACTGAAACCAGCTCACGAAATGTGTATTGTCTTTATGGTAACAGTGACAGCACTGGTTCCAACCTTGAGCAGGATGGTACCTGCTCACATCTGCAAAGCCTAATGATTCTAACACTGCAAATTCCTTCTTTCCAGCCAGGAGAGCATGCGACAGATTGTACATCAAATGTACAAGTGCTGCTTCTGAGCACTGGAGGTACTTTATAATCCCCTTGGCTCCTCTGAGCAAACCACTGTGTAGTGACCTGGAGATGACAGATCCAGGTACCCAAGCACAAACATATTTCATATTTTATCACTTTTCAAAAAGCTGGAAATAATGACGCCAGCAATCTGCCTTTAACCTAGAACTATAACAAGTGGGTTGAAACTCTCATGGGAGAAGTTGCACAGCCAAGATACTGGGTGATGGATGTATTTTGCAGCAAAAATAGTGCCTGAAGCTTGCCTCACAATGAGGAGAAAAAACCCCACCAAAATGAAAACTGAGCACCAAGTGTATATAAAATAATATTAACAGGGTAATTATATTTTAAAAGAAAACCGTATGCAAAATGCCCTGCTTCCTGTCTTCCAGATCTTCTTGAATGGATTTCAAGCAACATCAGCTGAACCTAGTATTATAAACATTTGAAGTACTTACTACCTCTGGAGATTTGCAGGCCCTCTAAAGCGCTTAGGGTTCAGTGTATCTGTGCCAGCCTTAATCCACTTCCCGAGATAACAGGCATATAAAATAGGACACATGTGCCACAAACCTAAACCAGGCAAGAAAAATAAAAGGCCAGCCCCAGATCAAGGAGAACCTCTAAGGAGCAGGATCAGACATGTTTTACATGCCTTTCAAAAGAACAGTACTCCACACAGAGGATATGAAATCAAATCAGATAATCCTTGGTAGAAGAATATGCAGTAAGATTTGGACCTGGATGCTTTTATGTTCATATCATATTTACTTCTTTAGCAGGTTCCAATCAGCTACACTTGTATAAAGCCACTGATGAAGTACCACAAACTTCATGATGATGGAAGTCATCATTTCATATGCAAAGGAAAATAGGGACCTAAGCTGTTATTGGCTGTGATGCATGAGAGTTGTGATAACTGAACTCCTCTCTGAAAAATTACCGAGGTACATTCAGAGCTTGGGCAGTCATAACAACTAGACAGTGTACAGTCCTGACAGAAAAAAACAAGTATGCTGCCTCATAGTGTCCTTCCTACATATTTTTTAGCATCTCAGAACAGTTTGGGTTGGAAGGGATCTTAAAGATCACCTAGTTCCAACACAAATTTCATGGGCAGGGATACCTTCCACTAGACTAGGCTGCTCAGAGCCCAGTTCAGCCTGGCCTTGAACACTTCCAGGGATGGGACATCCACAGATTCTCTGGGCAACCTGTTCCAGCACTTCACCACCCTCAAAGTAAAGAATTTTTTCCAAATGTCTGATCTAAATGTATTCATTCAGTTTGAAGCCATTTCTCCTTGTCCTGTCACTATGTGTCCTTGTAAAAAAAAGTCTCTGTCTTTCTTGTAGGCTCCCTTCAGGTACTGGAAGGCCACAATTAGATCATCACGGAGTCTTCTCTTTTCCAGGCTGAACTATCCTAATTCTCTTTGCCTTTCCTTGTAGGAGACATTTAATCATCTCCATGTCCCTCCTCTGAACTCGCTCCAACAGCTCAATGCGCTTCCTGTGCTGGGGAGCCTGGAGCTGGATGCAGCACTCCAGGTGGGAGGCACCCAAATATACTCACAGTCTGTATAAGTTTATTTTCAACACTCCAAGCTCTAAAAACAACAAGACAGCTTTTCTCTTTCTACATTTTCAATCATCTTAGGATCATATATGACAAGTGGCAGACTGTGGAAGACTGAATTTTGCATCTTCAGCTTGGCAGGAAACAAAATTGAATAAATCTCTTCTGAGACAGAGTCAGCTTCAGCATACTGCTGCTGGCTGCAGGGACGTGACATGGCTGTGGAGCACAGTGCCTCCCACAGCAAAGTCCTGGGAAAACGGGCCTGCCAGGCACAGGGCACCAACTCTGGCCCCTGCTATTCATTCAAAAAGTAACAGATATACTTGGTTAAGATAAGACAGAAAGTTAAGCTTGTAAGTTGGTGGTGGCTAGCTCCAAGACTTTGATGAGCAATCAAGAGACATGGGGAGCAACTCATTTTTTTCAGACCATGCCTGAGCCTAGGACCAGCAGCAGCACCTCCTTCCTATTCCAGTGACAGAAAAGTAGGTCAGCATGATGGGGCCAAATAAATACCACTACAAATCCCATCTCTGATAAGCTGTCCAAGTTCATTCTTGTTTTATTACACATTGCTCCGGTTTCATCCAAATCCTCTTCTGCATATGCTCTGTATTTCCCACAGTGTGCCTGGTCTGTGGTAACGTAACCCCTGTGGTTACTTCCCCTTTCCCCAGCACTGAGATGGCATCACACAGATGTAGTCATTTGCCCTGAAGAGACTCACAGACACAATTTAAACAGAATGATTAAATATGTAATAATGTACACAAACCACTAGTTCTTGACAGATAGTATTAATGATATAATCTGTTTGTGCCACATCTAGGATCAGGTTCCTTCTTGAAAAAATGAGGACTAGAGGCACTAAACCAAATTCCCTTTTTGTGTTTAGCTATTAAAATCCACCAAATCCCAAGTGTTTAGCTCAGAACATAATGAGAACAAAAAGAACCATGTGAACTACATCTTGTAGTATCTCAGTAGTCTTTCTAAAATGCAATACAGAAGTTTGTGGCTTGCAATCATAATCATTATAGTCATTACTAAAGCCAGAGCTACTCATGTGACTTCTGAATTGAAACTTTTCATAACTCACAAATTGGGTGGTGGATGATCCTGTTATATTAAAAATATGTGTTTACTGTTTCCAGTTCATCCTCGAATAGAGGATGGTGCTTGCTTCCCATGGTTCTCTCTAGTTACAAACATTAGGCTATTATAAATACATACAGGGAGTACACACAACTACTCATGTAAATGCATGGCGATATCTGCATGATGAACTGTGGAGGCACACCATGAATTGTAAACATATACAAGAAATAGATTTCTTAAGTAATTGGGATTTCCTCACCCGTGGCTGCTGTAGTGAAGGCACACAACGGATTATAAACATATAGGAGAAATACATTTCATAAGTAACGAGGATTTCCCCATCTGCAGCGGCCCACGAGCACATTTCCCACTTATATGGGAAATGGTCTAATACCTTAGAGCTGCCATTTGCAAAACCAGCTTGATAGCAGATTACTTGTGCCCCAGATCTAAGAACACACCTTTACAGTTCCTATTCTCTCCTGTGCACATCCAAAATCCTACCATCTTCAGTTCATTTTTTTTAGAAACCCGGAAAATTAACATTGTGTACCTTTGGAAAGGATTCATCTTAACTAACTTTACACCTTTATACAGCACAGACATCTACAGCTGAGCTAGTCACCAGAAGACCTCTTTGTCGTTCACAGGGATGAACTGGCACTTGAATGACTTAATTCAGCTATCCAACTGTAGATACTTAGGATAAGACAGGTCCAGTAGTAGCTGTGACCATGAGGAAATCACACGTCTGATGCTGGCATTCATATTGCAGACATTTATGAACCAGGAGACATGTCAGAGGTGCCTTCCAGGCATAGATGCCTCAGACCTCTAGAAAAGGGAATGTTTTCAGTTTCTTGGTAGAACCTGATGTTTTATGTCAACCTTTGAAAACTCAGGATAACCACCAAAAATTATGTCTGAGTTGTTCATGGAAGAACTTCCTTACTTCACACTGAAAGGTTTTTAAGTCTCCTTCAACTACTGGTAAGTTACAGACTGTCATTCAGAGAGGAGGAAAGGAGGGCCTGTAGATCTCCAAAATTTCCTAAAATTATTTTTTTCTGTAGTGAGTAGGGTCTTTAGGTGATGGGGCTCTGCAACACAAATTTCATCAGCATTTGTTTGTTAGGGACACATAACTCATAAATAGCAAAACAATGAGGAATTTAGATAGAACATATATATATGATTATGCAAATACATGAATATATATAAATATACCTGAATATGCACTCCCCACAACCTACTCCTCTGCATCTTCTTATTTTAATTCCAAACTGCTGCTCACCCATAAGCTCATTGGAGGATTTTCCAAGAGAAGCCAGTGGTCTTTCTCCTTAACCCTGTTTTACAACTCATTCACATGGAAGACAGAAACTGCCTGCAGCTCCTGTTCCTACCCTTGCTGAATGGGTAATTTCATTGGGGCTGGGGTTGTTTCCTCTCTCTTTTGTTCTTTCTCTAAGAGATATGCTGATGAGAAAGATTAGGGGCTGCTCTGTATTCTGCTGCCAGTGGGTTCAAGTTTCCAAGTAGTGTTATACTACTGACCATAAGAAAACAGAATTTTAAGCACATGGTGATTGACTTCGAACTTCTCTGATGCATGAGGAAGAATTAAAGTAGTGTGAGGCTATAACCCATAATTTAAAAGATTGTGCTGATGGTCTAGTTGAAATTTCAAGGTTCTCTAATTCTCCAATCTTTCAGCTTTTTTGAGACCTTTACATTAGAGGCATCGAGGAGACCTTCTTTTAAACTGAGAGGAATCAGTCCGGAGTCCCTGCTATGTGTTTGATCCACAGCAAAATTATCCTCCTTTTTTGTGTTTTCTCCATTTTCAGCAAGTGTGACTGAGAATAGATTACCACACAAAGGTATTAATCGAATTCTTAGGAAAGTACTGCGTGGAATAGATTGATTGATGGAAAATGTCTTTCCTAACTAACTGTGGTTTCTGAGTACGAAACCAGTTACAGATTACAGGATGATAGGTGCTGATGTGCTAACACTGGTTAGGCTCATGTATTTTCACAATTTCTTAACTGTTTACTTACTCTCTCCCCAGCTACAGCAATGGAGGGACTATTTTTCTCACTGTTTTGGATACAAATTTAAATGCTTTCACATAAAATGAAGTAATCTTCCTGGGCTGTCAGGTTAAATCAGCAATCCTCTACCACACCAGAGTTAAGGATAAATCCTTTCTTACACAGTAAGACACACAGCTTCTGACATTTCAGTTGCTTACAGTCCAAAACAATTTCACATGGGTTTTCACACAGTTCACAGTGTAGCTTTAACCTGTTTTTCTTTAGACCATTTCCTGGGCTAAAAAGGGTGAATTCTGCAGGCAATATTAGACATGGAGACAGGTTTCCTGTCCTGTGAACAATTTTGAAAGATGGAAGACAATCTTCCCATTTCACACTGTCAGAAGGAAAAAGAAGGGATGGTTTTTTTCTTTTAATCAAACAACTAAAACTGCAGGACAGGACACGAGATGGATCTCTGTTCACACTGCTTCATTTTTTGCTTGCTCCATGGCTGTGTTTCAGCCTGTCCCAACTGGCACCTTCCAAGAGGAAGCTTGGGTGTGGTTTGGGGGATAAATCACACCAGCAGCTGCTCCAAATAAGTTATAAACAAGAACTTCAACATTGTTGACTCCCTGTGATGCACAGTGACATAATCCCACCCATTTTGTGCTGTCCTGCACAGCAACTGTACAATCCTCTGTGTGCCATAAGCTGAGGCAAGCAACACAAAGCCTTCATTTTCCAGCCATCAAAACACCCTGTGACAACTCTCAACGTGTCTCTTAAAATAAATACTTTAACCACTTAGACTTTAGAAAACATGTAGAATAATAGTGATATCTTGGGGTGCAGGGGAGCCACAGGTTCAGTGGAGACCAGGGTCCAGTGCTATTATGTGCGCACTGAGGGCCAGCCTGCCTTAGAGGGGTCTGACCTGACTTCAAACAGAAACAAAGGGCTCTGTGTTCAAAAAGCTTTGTGCTCAGCAGTTACAATAAATAAAGCAGCCAACCTCCATCCATGTAACCGGTAACAAACAGGACCTGGATACTGAACCAATTCCAGGGGTAAATATGCAAGAAAAAACCCCAGATCACCTGGATCTGGGGACTTAATAGTAGATTGCTCACTAGCCTTCTCAGGCTGGTCCCCTCTTTCCCCCAGAATTGTTCTATGGCTGTACAAATAATAAAATATTTAATAGATGGAAAAAAAGACACCTATGGCTCTGAAAGCTTAAATCCCTGTACAGTATGTACAAAAATGGTACCTGCTGAGAGACCAGTGTTACTGGATTTAAGTAGATTGTTTTCTTCTCTATGTTTTTGACCAGAAAAACCTTTTGTAAAAATTAACTGCAAATTACACGTTTCTGCAAGTTTTCATTTTGTGAGAAAAACCCAGATTAGCTTTATGTGAGGACCACACACTCCCATGCACAGAAGATGTTGATGCAGATGAATTGCTGCTTTCAGCTGTGGGATTTAATTACTCTCATTCTCTACAGCTGGTGTTATTGTGTGGTGGTGTGTTTGTCTTCTGACACCTGGGGGGAAGGATGAATTAAATTTACTACATTCACAGTGCCAAAGGGACAGTTTGAATAAGAAATGCTGCAATAAGACCTGTATGACTTTGTCCTCTGGCATGAATGATGAATCCAAGTCCTTTAGATCTTGTTTTCTAGACGTGCTTACAGACTGGAAGCCTTTTTAAAAAAATGTTATAGGAAAATTACACTAAAGTGAAGCCTATTTTGACAAGGTGAAGGAAGTGAATTAGTTTATATTGGCTGATGTCTATCTAACCCATGTTCCTGAAGCCTTTCCCTTCCTTTTTACAGGCTGGCAGGGTCACTAATCCTACTCATTTTCAGTTTGTCAGCCAATAATCACTTATGTGGCACTATGTCTTTGGAAATGACAGCTGAGACAGGATCTGATGCAAAGCCCTCATTCCACAGTACCTTCCTAAACACCAGTCTGGGGCGGCTGAAAGGACCAAATACTCTATAGCTGATAATGTCACGTTCACCAAGCTTGTCATAAACAAGGTTTTGGGGAACTTTACAACACTGCTGTCTGTCAAATGTCTCTACTTTGATGCCATAATGAAGTCATATGAAGCATAACAATCCCTGTTATCGGACATTAATGAGAGTCAACTTTTTGTTTGGCTCTAAGGCATTTTAATTGTATCACAAGCAGAGACCATCTGGCTTAAGAATGAATATTCAGTATCTGCTGCAGATGCAGAAATACTGGAGAGGGAAATGGTACTTCCTGGCTTCCAGCTTGCATGGTACCCAACACTAAAGCTGGTGTGTTACACACTTATCTAAATTGCTATTTGATGCTCAATGAATGACTTTTTAGGTTATTACTATCTCATTAATTAGTTAGTGTTTACTAGTTTGGACTTTATCTCTTCAAAAAGAAGATCAATTTATGATAAAAATCACTAAGGGATAAAATACTTCACTGCATTCTGCAGAGGACTGTGTCAGCTCATCAGGCTTTATTTACTGAGAAGTCATAGATATAGAAATCAAATTTTTTTTGAGGAATAAACGTAATTTCTATCTTGTGTGACAGGTGCAGTCCATATTTATGAAAAATACAGAGGAAACATTTGCAAAGTGCAAATTTAGAGTACCACAGCAGACAATAACTTTTCTGAGAAAGAATCAAGCTGAGAAAAAATGAAACCATCACTTCTAAAGGTTAGGCATCAATTTCACAAATTTTATGGCTGTCACCAGAACCTTTAGTTTCGCCTATCTTATTTTTACTTTTTTCTCTCACTGCAACTTGTGGGGGAAAAAACACCAAACTGATTTGGCCGAGATTTTTCTGAGCCATATATAAAATCTAGAACAAAATGTTTTGCAGTTTTAAGAAATTCAAGCTGTTAATACTTTGAGTAAATTATGCATACCTATCATGGCCTATTTACAAGATTGTAGGTCTACTTGTTTAAGTACCTAAATATCTTGAGGCAGCCCCAAGGTGGATGTTGAGCCAACAGCCTTGTCTGCCACACTGAGCTGCCTCAAATACAAGCAAAGGTGGGTGCCAGGCTGCAATCCTTAGGAGGTATTTGGCTTAAATGTAACTGGGACCAGTACTGGCAGAAATGCATTTTAAAGTAGTGGGGGCTCTGCCACTATATTTTGGAATTAAATCAAACAAGATGTTGACTCTCTCCTGAGGGAATGCGATGCGATGCATTTCCTCACTGAAGCTCTCTGGGCTGTGCTGGCTCTCACGAGTGCCATGTTGCAGTGGGTGAAGCAATTTCCTGCACACGTTTAGAAACCACTCTGGAATACTCCAGGGTGACAATATTTAGTTAAGTCAATATGATTAGAGAGCTATCACCTCATTTCACTGCATTACTGCCATAATGCTAGAAGGAAGATTCATATAAGTGCTCAGGAACAAAATTCCAAGGGGGAAAAAATCCATACACCAACTATCAGCTAATATTACCAGACAACTGAATTTTCTTGTACTTGGCTTTCTTACTTTTCTCAGGGGAAATTTACCCTAATGCACGAGACCAACACAAGACTCACACAGGCTTGAATGCTGAATACTACAGCCCTCAGTAGAGCACTATTAAAATTGCCAGGCAGGCTTTCAGTGTGAGCTTGCTGTGGGGCTGAACATTGCCCGCTCGGGATGCCGAACAGGGCGTGCCTCTGGGATGAAGCGCTCCCAAACACATAGATATATCCTAAGCAATAAGCAAACAGCAGAAGTTGGAGCTGTAACTCAGAAGAATAAGGGAGGATAGGAAGAGAGAAAGTAAGAATTTCCCTCTCCTCTGGCTTTTGGGAAAAACACATTAACTGTTATACAAAAATGTGAAAATCTCAACCTCTGTAACTGAAGCATTCAGATATTCAAACCTGAGGTTTTTCTGACTCAGAAAGCAATTGATACATTTGCTTTTCAGGCAGTACAGATCTGTTCCATACAGACCAGTATGTCTGTCTATCACCTATTTCAAGGCAGAATTTCTTTTGAGCAGTCTCATCCAAAGAAGAAGGAAGTGATCAGGAACTATCATTGCAGAACTATTAGGGCTTTAAGAATGGGAATCCCTCTTGTGACAAATCATTTTAAATGTTCAATGATATTCAGTTCAGTGTCTAAACATCACCAGTATAATACAAAAATGTCTCCTGAGCGCATCAATAAAACTAGGTGGGACTGAGTGCTGTAAAGACGAGACTTGAAACTCACTCTCAGATGTGGGAAATTTGCCAGAGTTTTGTCTCTCCAGAGGAAATGCTGCGCACAACCTAAACATCTACATGAAACTGTTACATTAGCAAGGTAAAGTAAGTCCAATGAAAAAACACTACCACCTGAGACTGATATTTAAAATTACAATCACAAGAGGCAAAACAAGTTTAAGGTACATGGTTTGGCAAAGCTGCAGTCTGCTTCTTTAAGAAGGCATTACACATTATGAGCATTCTTATTACAATTTTATTGCAATATTCAAGGTGCAGTCAGAAGATACTATTTTTTTTTTAAATATGGGTTTATTTGTTTGCATCTTATTTTGCAGCCACTCTTCCAGCCTCCAGTTTCATTTCTAAAATGAAAGCAATTGATATTTCCATATCAAAGTTTAAAATTAATTTGCTTTGTGGGACATGCTCCTTGATGTAAAATACTTCATTTTAATTAGGACATTTCATTTTCTCTAATGGAATCAGGTTCCATTTACTTAATCCAAAACTACTTTCTGAAAGAGCTATAAGCAGTACATTTTCTCAGCACAAGCCCTTCTAAGGCCTGTGAGCAAGAGATAATTGCACCTACACAGCTAAACTGATTTCAGATTAATCTACTTACACCCCTACAAAACATTACCCATAACTGGGCCTGCCCCACTTCTGGATCAGTTTTATTAAATAACTTTATGTTTCCTAAGGCAGACCAGGATCGGATAATAAAAATCAAGTACCATTACAAGTATGTGTCAGAATGAAAAACGTAATTAAAAATTGTCCTGCCTCCCTGAGCACAAGCACCTAGACCCTCACATCCTGGAGCACAACCACCTCCCATTGCCACTTTTGTACAACTTCCTTCTTCCCTTTGCCCTCTTCTCCATAAAATGTTGTGTACATGTGGACCATGCCAGATCATGTCTTCTTCTCCTTAAGAGAATGTACAAGTGATTTCTGAGGAACACTTTGCATATTCTGGCTCCATGTTAGGATGATGTCCTGCCCCCATGCATGCACAGAAGCATGTGGATAGATCAGGGCAGAGATAACCAGTGCACTTTTTTTGCTTTCTCCCTCCATTTAAAACAAATGTTTGTTTTCTGGAAAGCCTGTCGTTATTGATTTTGTACATCTCATCAGCACAGAGAAATGAAATAAATACCATACACTATGAAACACCTTCAGCTTCAGGCCAACTGCAGCTTGCACAATGCAGGGGCACAGAAATAAAATTATTTAAAAACAGCATACCTTGAAAAATAGCCAGGCTGTCATCCATTTGACCATTTTCACCACCCAAAAGACATGCTTGTAGAGCTCAGTATTCACTACTCCAGGGTCTACTACATTAGCAGTCACATGGCTTCCATTTGCAGTCAGAAGATGCTGTAGTCGATAGGTAAATAACACAAGGGCAAGTTTGCTTTGGGAATACGCTCCATGGGGTGAATACGAACATCTGAACACAGGAAAGAAAAAGAGAGGGAGATGCACGTAAAAATAACCAGAAGGAAAACATAACTGCACAAACATGAAATGTACCACATTTTGCAATATCCAGATATACACTGAGTCATCAGAAGAAACAGCTTATCACTGGCAGGCGTGTTGTTTACTCAAGTTCTGGTGATCATTCCATCAGACACCAAGTCTTATTTATAGCAGGGACAAAAATTAAAATAAAATTACACAATACCTGCCAGAGTCTCTATGTCAAACTCTTTAAACTAGAAATGCTGAGGCATCAGTCTCCAGGCTATCATCACCTAGAAGCCCTCAAACTTCTCTCCCCTCTTTCGCTCTGCTCTTTCCAAACATACACACACTATTTCCACCTATTAAATCCATGCCTGATCATACTACTTCTGGTTGCTATTATTATTTTTACTACATCAGTACCTACAAGTTGAAGGCTCCTGTGTTGGAAACAATACAGATGAGTAAGGTTGCACAGCTAAGAGATGGATAAAAAGATGGGGCAAGGAGAGCAGCTGCAAGCATAACCAGAGTTTACACAGTTTACAGGCCCTATACAGCCTTTAAAGCACAGATGGCTGGCAGGGTCTGTGCCAAAGAGGTATGACAAAGGCACAAAAATTCCAGGAATTACAGCAAAACATTACCTGTTGAGACTCCTGCACACCTCTCATCTGAATGTCAAATGTACCTTTCTTTCAAGTCAAGCTTTCTAGGAAGTGCTGATTAGTTGGGTTTCATTGCATGCAGGCAGCAGTACATATTTTTTCTGTTTTATAATAGGCAGGCTAGTTTCAGGGAAATTAGCAGGTATGTCACTTAAAACCCTCTTCCTGACTGGGGCCTCAGCATCACTTCCACAAATTCCTACGCCACAACAATTCACTGCTGTAATTACTCCAGCCTCTCATCTAACCTTGCTGGTGCTTAGCAGAACCAAAGGTAAATGGTGGCATTACAGACAGCTCATAGGCAAAGCAGGCAGGAGCCTAAAGCAACAGGCTCCTGGGAAGAGTAAAACCGCTCCGGTCCCCATCTGTTTTGCTTCTGCCAAAGCCTGGGGAAGCAATGCTGCATGCTGCAGCTGCTGCCCATGTGGATTCAGGGCTTAGGGTCCATGCAGCAGCAGGACCTTAACCTGATGGTAAAAGGTGATAGAGGGGCACCCACCCAGGGACAAAACTCTCTTTCCTAGTTCCCTCCTTTCCCCTAGATGTTGTCCTATCTCTGTGGTGGCCACAGCTACAGCTCCATCCTCTACACCTTCACCCTTAATGCATTCCCAGGCCAGGGATGCTCCAGCTCTGCTGGAAAGCCTGCCTGTGATTTCTGTGGCTGTTACTACATGCAAGTTTTTTATTTTGAACGAATAGTAAACATATGAGTTCATTTTGTTATCTCATTCTTGTTGAATACCTTATTTATAATATCCTGTGCACTTCACCACAGAAAGACCTGGATGTTAAGAAAAAGGCTGACTTTCTGCAGAGGTATAAGGATACTGAAGCAATTTAACTTTCCATGTTATTTGAAAGGACTCAGAAACTTGGAGACACCACAGGAAATAAAAGACAACAACATTGAACCTCCAGTGCATCTCTTTTCTTTTTTTTTGCCCTACTCTTTTCTTGTTCAAACGAATCACAAACATCTACAAAAGCATCTACAATCTACAAAAGCATCTAAAATCTACAAAAGCATGATGTAAATTGAGAACTAAAAAGGACAGCTGATCATAGGTGGCTCTTGCACCAACCAACGGCCTCAGCTGTAACCTGCTGGATAACATATCTTCATTATCATAAAGATATCACCTGCCCCTTTGGGCAAAATGGGCTATTTAAAGAATAAAGAACAATCACTGCATGAATATAAAAGTGACTTGGCATTAGTCAGGAAATTGCAGTTACATTTTAAATTCAGTAACGTCCATGCTCTGATCTGAGACGCTCAAAATGTCACCTTATGCTTCATGCATATTCCAACCCCTTAACTAGAAGGACCAGATCCTCAGCTGCTACAAGCTTCTCCTGTGCACAGCCGTGCAGGGCAGAGCTCACGCTACCCATGGGAAGAAGCATTCATCCCAAGCCGCCTCTGGCAGCCAGCTGGCAGCTAACCCTGGCACTCCTCCATCAGCACCACCAGTTCATTCCCCCACTGAACACAAGCTGGGGCACGGGACAAGCTTCCCGAGTTGAATTAGAGTGATCTTGTCTGGCAAGAGGCTTGCAGGGAAGCAGAGCTGGGGACTACTCTGACTTTTTCTGCCTGGGTCTAGTCTGGCCCTCAGTAACCTTCAGATGCCAGGCAGGAGGATGGTGAACTCTCCCCATGGCTCCCCATTCCCACATTTCGTGTGAGTGCTGTTTTGACTTACCTTGTGGCAATGAAGCATGAACTGTTACAAGGTCTGGATCTTCCAAAGCCTTATACTATGCATAGATATCTATGTCAGAGAAACATGAGTGCTGAGAAGATATAAAAGGCTACCCAATCAACGAGGAAGCCTTTTATATCACAGTGCAGGGATGCAAATGATCTGCAAGGCAGCCGGGAATCAGACTTCAATAACGTAATATAGATATGAAGAATATAAAATTGGATACACAGAGAAAAACTTTCAGCAGAGCCCCAGCAGTGATTACCTTCTCTCTTCCCAATTGCTGTGTGTGTGTTTTTTGCTTTCCAGGAATCTGACATCAATGGACTACATAAGACAGAGGAATAACGTGACACAGAACTAATGAGGATTTTCTGTTTTGTTTGTCAGACCCCATTTTATTAGAATCACGTTGTTTAAGTGCCACATTGAAAAAATAAATCACCCCTGGTTATTTGACTTCATTACATCCAGCATTGATTTTATGTATCAGAAAAATAGGACCGCATAGGCACCTGCACTTACACCACAATTCTCTCTCCCATGCACACGCATGAAGAATCACAGAAGGGTTTGGGTTGGAAGTTTAAAGATCACCTAGTCCCACAACCCTACCATAAGAAGAGACATCTTTCCACTTGACAAGATTGCTCAAAGTCCCATCCTGGCTTTGAATGGATGGGGCATCCACACTTTCTCTGGACAACCCATTTCTGTGCCTTACCATCCTCATCATAAAAATGTCTTTCTTTTGTCCAATCTAAATCTACCCTCTTTCAGTTTAAAACCATAAAATGTATTCCTCTTGCACATGGAATTATCTGACTTTTAAGTCTATGCATCTAAATCTGGCCTCTCTTGGCACTTTGTGCTCTGTATGCACATTTTTCACAATGAATAAAAGTATAATGCATACTAAATAAAATAATATTGACATTCTGCATTTCCACATTTTCTGAAGGTTCTAAAATCTTTCTGAAATCAAAGTGCATACAAGAGGCAAACCATCCAAGCAGAACACAGCTTACCAGTGAACTGTGCTTAGCAGAGCAGTGCACACAAGGCACCTGTGCACACAAAGCACTTGGATCTTTGCTGCTTTGAGGACACAGGGTATCAATGCTTCACAGCCAGGCAAGCAGACTCTCCAGCAGAGAAACTCTGCCTCCTAACCAGGCAACCAGCCAGACTGGTAGGTCCCAGCACCCACCCATGTGGGTGCTGGTCAGTCATCTAGAGAGCTGAGGAGGTACTGGTGTTTGATGCCCAGGGATACATCCTAATAAATACTGCCCACCTGGCTTGGGGGATGCCAGACAGCATGTGCTGTGATATGGCAAGCCTCTACACAGTCAGCAGTGAGGAAAAGTGGAGCAAGGACTTGGTGGGAAGAAGTTCAGTGGGAAAGTATGGCATGCCTGGCATCAGTAGCTTGGAGTAGTTCATGCTCACCGAGTCATTTGAGCGGGGCTTGCTGTGGACCACTCTTCCTACCACAGAAAACAGTGGCGTCCCCCAGGGGATGTCCCTCCATTGCATTTTGCTGAGTCAGTGCTGATAAAACAAGGCAATGCACAACTCACTAAATGAAAAGTACAGGAGGAGTTAAGGCAGGCAGAATTTAATTCGCTGCTTTGAAATCTGACTAAGAGAGCACCAATATATAAGACCTTCCCTTCCTTTGAAAATAATGTTTTATTGATTCTATACTGATGAATAAAGAATCAGGATAAGGCAGGTTCTGCATTTTGTGTCCAATTAATTTTTAGCAGAAGTTCTTATTTCTGGCTTAAGATTTTTTGCAACATAGACTACAGGTTTGACTTACTATAACAAAAATTAGGGAGGAGAAAATAAAGAACAAAATAAATAGGTATTTAATTCTGGAGTGAGTGCCTTGAGGTTTGCTGGTGGGTTTTTTTTGTTTTTGTTTTGTTTGGTTTGGTTTGATTTGGGTTTTTTGCTTTTATTTGTTTGTTTGTTTGTTTGGGGGGGTTTTGTTTGTTTTTATTCTTTTCTTTTTTCTTCTTTTCTACCAGAAGCTGATTAGCTGATTTTGCCACTTATCTCCATGGTGCTGTCTCCAGCAGCAGTCTCCCTGTGGAATGTATTTTCAAAAAGTAATGAGAAGCTGAATTTCAAACCGAAGCCTGCAGTGGCTAATTAGATGTTTAAGTATGAACTCAGCTGCTATCCCAGTTTGAAAGCTGGATCGATGTTCAGCACATCCCTTGCCAATCAGTCTTCCTCTTGTTTCTTCTCAGGTTGGATTTAGGTGGTCTGTTTTCTGCAGTGGTCTCCCACTTATGCCCAGTGATCCCATGTTTAGTAAAGAGCATTAAGTGAGGTCAGGGTGCCCACTGAGTAACAGGGGAAACAAAATTGCTGCTCAGCACAGACCACTTCCTTCACCCCTCCTGTGCACGGGGCTCTCTTGTTGCTCTCAGCTTCTTCACTCTGATTAAGGGCTCCTTTCGCATGTGCACACCTGTAACAGACATTAGGGACTGACCGACTGACAGCACCCTCTCCCCCACCACATCTTGCTTCAGCAAAAGGCTCAGAGGACCTGGGACCATCCTGACTGGCACACAAATCAATTTAACCCAGCTAGTGCTAGCACTGAAGCTTTCCTGATGTGGACTTCTTTCACAATTGTCTTGCACGTCATCCTCCTTTCACCCATCACTGTGCTCCCCAGTTTCCAGTGTGTTAATTTGCCTGGAGGGCAAATTAACCAAGATCAAACTGCAGAAAAGCCAGCTGCTATGTGCTCCATTAAAAGACAAGTGATGCAAAATGTGGCTGACATGCTGGGGTTTTTAATGAAAGGCCACACAAAATTTCAATATATGCCTTAGGATGAATCAGGGAATTAAGCAAAACATAGGCTTGCTGTATTAAAATGACTAAAGCTTCCTAATGATTTATGTATTAATCTTGCAATACATCATCACCATTGCTTAGTCAAGACTATAAAAGTCTATTATTAAACACTCATGAAGCTTTCACAGTCTTAAATTTTCTTTCTTCAGGGAATGGAGCACAAGATTTTTCAAGTTTTGATAGATTTTGCAGCTTATTTTGAAGCAGATAGAGAAATATATTGGAAAATAAACATGCCTTTACTGATTATCATACGCAGTTTCTTTCTCTTCTCTTATGATCAACCTTGAGTGCTAAATATTGTTTATTAGATTAAAGCAGGCTTCCTGACAGTACTACACATATTTATCCTGTGAACACATTTTCTGTGTTTCTGTGTTTCTGTTCATCTCATTAATTGTGATTTTCCTTCAGTAAAGAAACACAAACAAACAAACAAAAACCACCAAAAAGAAAAAAACCAAAAAAAAAAACCAAAAAAAAAAAACCCAAGCAGAAATATAGACAAGGAGAAAAGACCAAGATGGAGAAATGAGAATATTACCACTGACAACCAGTATTTTACCAGCTGAAAGAAAGAAGCTTATACATTAGCAAAACAAAGCTCAAATCTAAGGTATTAACTTATCTACTTATTCAGATGCTGTAGCAGTTATGTTTTGTCCAGCAGCTGTCCTGTTACCAAATACTACTATAGGCTGTTGCACAGTCATTCATCTCACCTACATGACTGGACATTTTGGGAGCTCATGTACTTCTTCATGTATATTTCTTTCATATATGTGATGTGTAACCTTAAAAAATAAATTGTGACTATATACATATAACAGTTAAGGTGGCTGTAGTATAAACCTTGAGTGAATAAGGAATGCAGCATTGGGGACTCCTGAAGAGCCCTCATGACCCTGTGATGAACTTGTTCAAAAGGAAGGCTGCCAGACCATTACATTAAATTAGTGGTTCTACACAAGCTAAAAAACAAATCCTTCATGTCTTGATTTGTGTCATGGGGGTTACTTAAGCAGTCATAGGCCAGTGGCACTTTCAGAGCAACTCATCTTGCCTTTCATTCCTCTTCCTGCAGTGAGCTCCTCGGCTCCATGTGGCTCACACACAGCTCTGGACAAATACAGGCTTCCTCTGGCATCTTTCAACTGTAGTAAAATAACATTTTTCTTCTTAAAATTAGAGTATAAGAGTAGAAGCCCGGAGCTGGGAAACGCTCTCTAACAGGTAAAATGTTGGTAATGGTCTCAATAACTGATATCTCTGCAAATCAGTGACTCCTGCCTTGTGCTTAACCCACAGTGCAGTAGGAGTCGCAAGCTGGAAGCTGGGTGGTGTTTTGATTTCTCTTTCTTTTTTAAACCCATGCTTCCCACCTTCCACCACTTCACTGTATAAATGGGTAACATTCAATGACCAGCCCCTTGTTATAGCCTTTAGGAAATGCAGAGGGAACAAAAATTAACTTACTGTCCCCTGAGGACTACATTTAGTAAAGAAACCTAGAATGTCTTTATTTTAAAATCATTTATAAAAGGCAAAATAAGCAAGGGCTTGTCATCCCGGGTGTTACTGTCATCCAGATGGAATCAGAGCATCATTTTTCATTTGGCTGAGCCCTACTCCTAATGGCAGGAGGTGAGATGCCAAGAGCTATTCCGCTCTACGGAGAGTTGCTGTGTGCAGCTCAGTTGCTGTGTGCTCAGCACAGTTCTCAAATGCATATAACATGGACTCAAAGGCTGGTCTTCTCAAAGTCTCACCAGAATCAGTACCTTTAAAGAAGCAAAATTTTTCTGTTTGTGTACAGTTGGTGTTAATTTCAAATGTTTTGGATTATTTTAAATATCAGTGTCAAGTTCAAGCTGTAATTACTGTAATTCTATTCTCCCAGGAAATATATCTCTTTATTTAGAATTATATAAATTGCCACTTTTCTACAGTCAGGACATTTGATGCAGTGTTAAGTACTTGCTAATAGCTGAAGTGGTATTTGAACATAATAGTATCTCTTCATTCAGTTAAAAATTTCCATTAAACAAATCAATGAGTAAATATATAAAAGGAAGCAAGAGTTTGCATTGCTTTATCCAAGAAAAAGATCATGGCTTCAGGACTGTTCTGTGTCCTCGTGACCCTTTTGAGGGATGGGGAAACAACATGGGCATGTATCTTTTCATATGATCTCTTGGGTAATCTGGATCTCAGGTTATTGAAGATTGTCACATGTGGTAAGATTATGTACAGGATTGTAAATGGGGGGAGGTACTCTCCAACCACTTGTGGAAAGCTTCCTACCTCTTCTGCAATAGAGCTTTTAAGTTGAAGGAAGTAATGGGGACTTTTATGGTTTCTTTGCTTCCACCAGAATGCACATAGGACCACAAAAGGCCCAGCAATAACTTGAATAATCCAAAATCTTCTTGAAAAGCATCTTGAAACTGGTGTAGACTTTTGCAAATTATCTGCAAATTCTGAGCTGTTCATTCTGGGACTCAAAAGGAACTGTAGGGTCTGAACATGTATAATAAAGTGCTGCCATTTCAAATCCAGCACAGCGCACCAAATGTGGTTGGCAGATTTACAGTAGACTATGTTGGTGTATATGCAAAGATAATTTAAGGTTTAATTGTGATGGGCTCAACCCACTACACTGCCTTGATTTTAAGGAGGTGATGAATGTGTCCTGCAAGAGCAAATATTCACCACACTGAAGGACTGGTCTGTCTTACTGGAGGAAATGTGCCTGCAAAATCCTTTTTCCTTTGAGATATCTGTAAGTACTGTGCAGAAAATGCTATGCTATCAATATTTGTTTACAGAAATAACAAAAGATTAGCAAGTCTGGCACAACATACTTTTGAAAATCAGCTTCTGCTTGTTGAAACAATTTAACAACTTCTGCTTTTTAGAAGTTTTCTTATGTAGTGAGAATACAAACATCACAGCTTCAATCTGAGTGATAAAAGTGACTAACTCCCAGTACACGAGCTAAGACAAGGAACTAACTCATAAAGAAAGACATCTATTTGTTAAGTCATCACAAGAAGCCTTCTCCTCAGTTGGAAGACCTTCCTAGGTTAAAGAAGAAATACAGCTGAAATGCCAACAGGTACTAGAGGAGTCAAAATGTGGATGTTTTCTGCATCCATGAAATGACTCACAGTCCAGACACAGCATGAAAGGCTTTTGTTCTTGTTAGGTTGTACATCAACAGCATCATTCGTCCACGGTCAGAAATCAGATGGGATTTAAATAAGATTTAAATATGAAAGGGGCCTGTGAAGAGGGATGACCTTACCTGAGGAACATAAACAAGCCAACTTCAGCAAAACAAGAAAACCTACAAGAAAGGAGTAACATACAAAGCAGTCCACAGCCAGCATTGCAAAGTGGTTATTTCTAAGCACCCTAAAGGACAGCATCAGCAATCACTTTCTGTACCATTTGGCCTTAGAGCTGAGCTTTGTGTTTCACTTTACAAATTTCCCAACACTGTGTCACCCTGGAACACTGTAGACAGAGATCTGTAATGGAAAACCAAGCATTTCACAAGAAGGGGCATGGCATGGCCTGGGACCAGAATGCTTAAGACCTCTTCCACTTGCAAACATGCTAGAACCTGGTGAAATCTGGCAGGTTTGGCTTTCCAGGAAATGACAAGAAGTTTCATGTCCAAACCCTGAAAAAGCCAGGCAGTCACAGGGCTGCCGTGCCCCAGCCCTCACTGAAAAAGCATGTAAAGAAACTGCTGCTTTGACAGATTGACTGATTGATTTTCTGTGGCAATTCAGATACTGAACATGCCCACCGCTCCTTTAACTCACTGTTAAAGCTCTTGAGCTTCTCCTAAAGCTACTGTGAGCCACAGTGCCCCTCACACTCTTCTCTGTCCCTCTTAGGAGGCTGAGATTTTGCTGTGTACAGCCCTCTCCACCTCCCACAGCAAGGCTGAGCTACCACAGCACCCAACATATAATGAGAACAGAAGAAATGGAGCAACAAAGCTACAACTATATCAGACGTTCTGGCAGTATTAAAACTCCTGGGGGCTAAATTATTTTATGTTTACAGAGATTCATTTTACTCATAAAGCATAGTTCTCCCAACACATTTTTTATTAAGAACTTGATTTAACAAAAGACCAATTTTTCTTCACAGGTGTAAGTTTCAACTGCTTGGTCTGCTTTCGAACAGATGAAGTTCTCTGAGCAAAGAGGTTTAGGATGAGGAATAGAGAAAAGGTTAAGAGTTAACAAACCACAGAGGCAGAAATCTGCCTTCACCTCCCTGCACAATACCTCATAATCCTTAATGCATGTAGCAAGACACAGGATATATGGCTATGAAAAACCAGCAGCTACAGCAGGGCTAAACCTGGAGGGCTTTCTGGAAGGTGAGCTGCTAATTTTGACCATTTCTCTTAACACATTATTCCAGGGATTTACAGGCATGAGCACCAGCCTTCCCCAGCTATGCAAGGCAGCCCAAAGGACAACTCCACTGACAAGATACTGGGAGGATGGTGGCAGTTAAGGCAATTGAGAAAAATGCTTAAAACATTTGAATAATCACCCAGGACCTGAACTCCAAAGCTTTTAAGGTTCGTTCAGCCTTAGTGAGTCTTTTTGCTGACAGAAAGATGTTAAACTAACCTTCCCCTCTCAAGGGCGATAAGCTCTCTCTGCTCCCAAGTCTCTGAGTCCCTTTTGCCCTCTCTATCACATGAATGCAATACATTAACTTTCAAATTACCATAGAACCATCTTGCCTCTTGGGAAAACAGCACATCTGTGAGACCCATTGCCCTGAATGCCACGCAGAGCTGGCTTCTCCCACCCAACCCATGGTGCAGGGAGATGGGCGGCAGGAACATCTATATCTCACATACTTCCCAGCATGCTGCAATTTTGAACTAGCTCAGAAACACCATGTCCTATTAAACCAATAACCATTATTAATAATCCTTTGTCAAGACCATTAATTCTTTTAGATAAAAAGGAATTTAACATTCTGACAACAAAGTAGCTACATTTAATTGCCCCAAATACATGTATGTCTGATGTTACCTTTGTGGTATCAGTGTTACACTCTCTTATTGTTCTCCAGAAATCGATCAACCCTAAAAGGATTTTGATTAGACAGAACAATAATACATCAATACATGTAAAATGAAAGCTTCCTGAAGTTGGCATCCTGACAAATATTTCTTTGTTACTGGTTTCAGGAATGGATAAAAATGGATAAAACACCTGATGCATTTGAGCTAGATCTCTGTCTTTTGAATTGATGAATTGGTCTGCTGATACAGTAGCCCATTTATTTTTTTAAATTAACTTATAGAATTTGAGATCTGTGCCTTCCCCAGTACACTCATTTTCCAGGCCAGTGAGTCAATTTTTGCAATTAATGCTAATTGCTGCAAACACAAGGGATCATTTTGCAAAGCAGCAAATCCTTTTGCATTTATACAGAAAGTGTTTGGCAAAGAAGGACTGAAACATCCTTATGTGTGTGCAGTAAGCATTTGAATACTTATCATCTGACTATATACAGGAAAACTTGATAACCCGCTGCAGGAAGGACATGTCTAAATGAACAGAGCACTGTGCTGCAGTTGACATTTCGTCCTGTCAAGGCAACATGGTTTATCTTGCAAATAGAACCAGAATATGCAATAAAAGTCATCGTGGAGAAGCTGCTTAAAAAACAGAACTTGAACAAAACCATGTATTCCATGAGTTAAATAAAACCTATGATGATATGTATCTATCTAATGATCTAGAAAAATCTTTTACAATTACAATTTCTGTATTTTTCACAGTTTTATAAAACAACAGTCCAGTGACACAGCTCTTCATATGTTATTATGAAAGACTTCTGTACTGACTAAAATGGATTTACAAAAAAGGGGTAATAATGAAAATCTCTCCTACTTCCTTTTACAAATTTTCCTTTATTATATAAAAATTAGAAAAAAACCCAACAGTACTATACTACTACAGTGCTGCATCAGTTTCATGTTTGTTTTTGCTTGAATTTATGATGTTATACTTCCAGTTCTTCCAGTCAGAAAGAATTAAGAAACTTTAAGTGACAGATCAATCACGAAAACTGAAGAAAGTAACTGGGTATTTAAAAAATAGAAGCCTTTCCTTGAAAAAATTGTTGACTCATCAAACCATTCTTAGTAAAAAAAAATCTGTTTTACACAAATGTCCAGCTTAAAAAAAAATAAGGAAAAAAAATAAAAAGTAATTTGAAACTGATGGAGATACTTCAAAAGGATGGTTTAGAAATTAAAGGTTGGGAGCTTCAGTTATATTGTCATACTTCAAAATCTGAATGCCAGTGTACTCATAGGGGTAATTACAAATAAATTAAAAGTATTTTTTTAGAACACTGAAATAAAATGTTTTGGTTTCAAAAATGGATAAATATTTTCCAAAAGAAATTCAACACCTTAACTTTTAGTTGCTGTTCATGGAAAATATTTTCCAAAATTTCAGTAATGCTGATGGAAGAAAATCCCCAACTTTCTGCCCAAACTTAACCTTTTTTAACCAACAAACACATGGAAGAAGAGAAGATGAAGAACACCCCTCATCCAAGAACAGGAGGTCTCCAGCTACTCTGCTTGACAGGTTTTCCCATCAGTACATAACACTTCCTGTTACAGTTCCTTATGAACTGCCTAAGACAGGAGATTAACTGGAGCTGCCTGGTCTCTCCAGAATCTTCCTGGGTTGTGGGCAGAGCTGTTTATCCTATTTTATACCAGCTAGGACACACATGTGGCAGCTGGGAATTTTGCAATTCTTTTCATTTAACTTCTATTGTTTCTGACATGATTCATGCACTAGGGCTACAGGGAAAAATACAGAAATTATATATAATATATTCAGCTTTGAGAGTTTAAAAAAAAATCCGCTCCTTCTGCAGTTGGAGAGCAGAGGAAAGAGAGCAGAAAAGTGTGACTAACTGTTCTTGAATATACAAGAGATGTGAACCAGAAAAGGAGCTGTGTTACTGTGGCTGGGGAGTTCATAGATCTGTGATTCACAGCATTACAGGGCCCATTTGGTATGCAAAGAAGAGAGGATGATGAAAGGAATAGTTAGTCATGGAGAAAAAACTAGACAGAACACACAAAGATGCTAACCCCTGGGAAAGGAGCATATTCAAGTGTGATCCACAGCCTAGGAAAGAGAATACGGTCTTTTTTTCTTTATTTTCCTAAAAATACCTTCTTATTTGGTAGGTAGAGCACTCAAGGGAGTATCCTTCACCTCAGCCTTGAAAGTGCGTCATGAACTCCAGTGCACTGCTCAAGCCTATCTCAACCCAACCCAACCCAAGTGGATGGTACCTTATTCTTCAAGCTTTTGCTGAAGCCAGCCAGCCATATTCTCTCATGACCATGTTGTTTTCTCCTCTCACTTTAGATAAGGCAGGCAAGAGAGGAAAGAAGCTTATGCTAGCTGTGCTACTGGACCACACAGTGTACCACCCTCTGCATGTAATTGCTGAAGTCACCACTGTGGAAATGCTTGAAGATAGATTGTGTTTGTGTTAAACTTTCACCTCCCTGAAAACAGTCGTATTCAAAGTAGGGATGAAGGAGAATGATTTGCCTTAGGGATCCCCTTGTCGACTCATGTGATTGCTGCTGAAAATGGTCTGGATCTAAAAGACCACAAAGACGTTTGATGTTCTTCATATATATCCTTCAGCAAAAGAACTGGGAGAACAGTGAGTGCTCTTGTGCGAGTGCGTTTGCATTTACAATAACACACATGAAACAAGCTGTGCCCTGCCAGTTTGGAACAAGCTCCATCCTGCCTTGATGTACTCATGCCATGTCTCTTCCACTGGTGTGTGTGTGAAGAGGACGGGCAGGAAGGGGGAGAAATGGCATTCATAGGGAACAAATAGGAGCTGGGCTAGGGGGAGAAGATAAGAGGGAGATAAATGGAGAGGACGAAACAAACTGGTGGGTAGAAATAAAAAATCCCCCCCTAAAAAAAAAAAAAAAAGAGATAGGGAGGGAAAAGGCAATTCAAACAAAAAAGCTCCAAAGACACAGATGAAGAAGCAGGCAAGCGTGAAGAAAGAGACAACAAAGGAAGGAGAATGATGTAAAATGCAAAAAGACAAATTAAATTAACCACCCCACTGAAAAGAGCTCACCAGAGCAATGTGGGATACATCAAGTTGGTAAGATGGCAGGAAACAAACCAAAGAGGAAACATGGAGCACAGTAACACAATCTTCCTTTAACACTGTTCACGGGACAGGCCTTCCAACAATTATTTGTTATGCTGTTGCCCGGTGGTCACTGACATGGATGATGTCTGGTTTCAGATCAGATCTCTCTGCAGCAAGTACAAACAATGAGGAGAAATGGCCACAAATGTGACTATCAACCCTGAGTCTCCTGAGTGGGAGAAGGATTCCACAGAAAAGTCTGTGGTAAAGCAGAGAACTGAACTTCAGTGTACTGTCTCCTTTAAGTCAAGACAAGTATTCTGCCTTTCCTTCTCTGCCATGCTTGATGGATGAATCCCTGCTCCAGTACTGTCACTCACCTTCAGTCAGGACACTAGCCCAACTAACATCTAGGAATAATGGGACAAGAGTATGGTAAACAATTTAGCCTGCTGCCAGCGGTAATTTTCCCAGCACAGAGTACAGCCTCCCTTTCTCCAATAATGTCTCCAGATGGTTTTGCTGCTTTCCTGCAAGGTTAGGACTACCAGCCAATCTGGGAACATACATCCAAGCCATAAAATGAATTATGGCCAACTGGTGCAACTCAAAATAAAGAAAAAAAAAAGGAGTAGAAAATTTTTAGAATGATTTCCCATTCACACAAGCAGCAAAAAGGAGACATGGCATCACTGGGAAACTGTTTGCCATGGGTGTCTTTACCACATCCATTAAAGCTCTTGAATGTTGCTCTGAATCACAAGGCATCTCCAGGGCCCCGTGGAGCAGGCAGTGCCTGGGTATGATATCCCCCAACAGTCCTCCTGCTAAACCCCTGCTCACGCTGTAGGGACACACTCACACACACAAGTGATCTCACTGGTTTTTGCAGCACTATCTATGGTGATGTCAAACTATTCGTCTGAGCGGGGGCTTATTGGCAATTAGACTAAAAAAAAAAAAAAAATAATACCCAGGAGCATCTTTTTACACCTGAACCAAGAAAAGGTTTGGACCTGAATTTACCCACATTTAGCCCACTCTGGGTTTCACCCTTGTGCCTATGTGCAGGCACCACTGCTGCCCCTGAGTGATTCAGAGCATCTGTGTGGGAATGAGCAGGCAAAATCAGTCAGAGTCTGTCATCCTTTATGGCCCTTCTTACATCAATAATGTTGAAATGCAAAGGACACAAAAGCTGCAGGTAAATCTCACCTGTATATTATTATTTTTTACGTCAGACTAGTCATGTTCTTGCTCAACCATAACTTTCCTAACTGAAACATTTCTGGTTCCTTTAAAATATGAGTTAATAACAATGAATCAGAGATAGGGATGATCCTAAATTAAAGAGGCACAGTACAAGGCTTTGCTATAATCAAGGAAACTACTGTTATCTAGAGACACAGAACAGTCACATTTCATTTTGCATTCCACACTTTAGCCCAAAGAAATACTAATCCCCTTAGCCCCCTTGCACGGTGTCATACAGCACATGCCCATCAGAAACAATGAATACACACATCAAGTGAAGAGTAAGGGTAATTTCCTGTGGTTGTTTTACAAGCAAGAGATTAAATTGTGACTACCCTGCAGAGGTTTAAACAATGGCTTGTAATAAAACTGATGCCATAATATGTAATCAGAAGCTTGACATGCCTAATGCAGCATTCATATGTAAAATGTCTGCAGTGGAAACAGCCCAGCCCTCTAATTTCAGTCTTTGTTCAGAAATGAAACCTTGGGCCAGGTACCTCTGATCACCTGCTGAAGTCCCTGTCAAAGGATGGAGACGGTTTCATGCAAATGACACAGAACTCAGACTGGCTCCATGCAGGCAGGCAGAAGCTCTCTGGAGCCCCGGAGAAGGCAGGCTCTGTTTGAGCCTGTTAGTAAGCACGTAATTGCCACGCATGACTGCACGGGGAAATTTATCGCAGTTATCCTGCCCATTCCTCCGCTAACTAAACCACTCTACACAGCTCCTGTACGATATCAGAGACATTTGCTGCACCATTTGATGTCTTCCTAATGTTAGAAATATCTCACAGACATTCATCCACAGTTTTGCTAAATGAAAGCAGGAGGACACATGTCATCCGTGAATTTTAGTCCATTTTACTGGATTAAAAACCCAGCGTGGCCACAACCTGGATCTCAATAAGCTCTTGGGGAAGCACAGGGGGTGACACAGACATGAGCCGCGGTCTAGAGCTGGCAGTGAATCGCCAGGCTGATGTGTGAGAGGGCAAGGACCGTAGGGGTAGGACGGGGACAGGCAGGATGACACAGCCTGGGGCCGGGGGATGGGTGGGGGAAGCCGGAGCAGGGCTGAGAGGGAGGCCGCGGGAGGAGACTGGGATGTCAGGAGCGGAGCAGAACAAGGCGGAGGCCGGAGCAGAGGGAGCAGAGGACA
>NW_008236973.1:3456806-3472219 GCF_000691975.1 Corvus brachyrhynchos | reverse complement strand
ATTTCAAAACATCCCAGTTATGGAGAGTCTCCCTGATTAGGCAGTGGCGAGCCCAGGCGCCGCATGCACCACAGCCATCACCGCAGTATAGGCATCAGAAAGCAAAGTGAGGTTTTCAAAGCCCAGACTAAAATACACCTTTCAGAAGTTTATAAATTATTTGTATCTTTGACTCAAGGCTGCAAGCTTTGATCAAATCTGGAATCTATTAAGCAAGTGCTTGAGAAGCACCATAAATTGTAAAAAAAAAAAAAAAAAAAAAAAATTAATTAAAAAAAGGCGACAAAACCCCACCTCATTCAGTAGTCAGTAAAAATTATTTTGTAGTTTAATCTGCACACGATTACTACAGATCAGTGAATACCAAAAAGGGATCGGTACCTGCTTTGTAAGTCGTTTAGGTGCAATTTGCCTACATAATGGGTGGCTGATGAGACAGTGATGATCCTAGCATTGTGACTGTGCGTTCCTGATTGCTTCAGCGTATCCAAGAGGAGGTTAGTCAACAGGAAGTGTCCCAAGTAGTTCAAGCCGAAGTGCTCCTCAAACCCATCCTCCGTCTTCCTTTCAGGGACCAGCATCACCCCAGCTGGAGGAAAAAGTAGAGGTAAAACCTGTTGATTTATTTCAGAGGACCAGCAAGCTAGAAGGAGCACGGATCTCCTGCTGCAGAGGGTAAACACAGCATTTAGAGCAATGAGTGACTGGTGATGGCATGTCAAGTCAACACTCATTTATTCCTGGCAGGAAAAATGTCTAAACCCCCACTCTGGTTTCTTTATCCAGATAAGATGCTGATTGACTCTCTCCCTCCCTCCCTGCAGGACTGTGAGGGTAAATGAGTTCATTTGTGAGAAGTGTTTTCAAGAGGTGGGAGCTGGGCGATCCCAACAACATTCCCTCCATCAAAACTCGGAGCAGTGGAGACAAGACCAGGCTAAGCAGCAGACCTGCTCTCCCAGACAGCTTTGCCCTGAGTCCTGGCTGGAGTTTAAAGCTTTGGTGAGTCTACATCTGAAATCTGCAACTTCTGTCTCACTGGTGTGGGTGAGAAAAGATGTAGTGAATTTACCCAATATATCTTAATTACCATGCTTACAAGCAGCTGCATATTGAAATTAGGTTTTCAATGCTTATTTTGGCAATATTTTTGCATAAATTTCTACAAACCACAATTTTCCAACTCAGTGTCTAAAATAAGTATCCACATCCCAAATATGCAATGTTGATTTCAGCATCTTGCAGAGAATTCTGAGCTCATGCATAAATTATATCATGTATTGAGGCTGTGTGAGGGATAGTTACACTGCTCAGTTATAGCATAGACTTGAACGCTATAAATTATTCTTATTTTATTAAAGTTTAACTACTATACAAGTGGATATGATCTTTGTCATTTAAACGTAGATGGATATAACTCATGGAGAATCCTGTTACAGGATGCTTCTCTCTCAAACTCATGAATATGATACAGCAGAAGGGCCACCTCTGAACACAAGGCATGAGAAAGTGTCAGCTTAATCCTCATGCTACTTCATGTGCCCTCTAAAAAGCCTTTAACATCCCATTTCCTGATGTCAGCCTGACCTGATCATGGCGCATTAAATGACCATTTTAAATTGCACATGATATGCATCTACACCACTGCTTTGGGGGTTCCTGCCACCTGACACTGCTGCTTTGTTGCAGCTTGGGCTGAAGGAGAGATATTTTTGGGATCTTTTTTAGCACAGCAAACACCCATAGTGATTCACCTGTGGCTTCCTACTGCTTAATGGAGCAACTGGAGAAGCAGTGGGAGGGGAAGAAGCTCAAGAAGACCACAGAGAAAACAAAAGGTTTGGGTATACCACAGCCTACCTGCAAATGGAGAATTTAAGACTGAACATGAGCTATGCTGCCTGGGGGTACAGTGAAAGAAACACAACACAAATTACATGATGAGGCTTCACAAAAGCTCTGATTAGCATCTCCCTACGTCATTTACTGCTGTAAACTGTGTATAATCTGAAACAGTGGTTGGGACTGAGAACTGGCGTGAAGGTTATGGACAGATGCAAATGTGAGACAAGCCCAGCTGTGAGTTTTTCTTGTTTTCTGGGAAGAAGGAAAGGATGGGAATGGCAACAAACCCCAAGCTCCCAGACCAAGTCTCAGCCTGCTACAGTGCAAGTTTTAGCACAGACAGAACTCAGCACGAGCTGTAGGGGGGCAGATGGAAACATTGCTGCATCTCTGAGCACCAGGGCTAGTACAAGAAAATGATTTGCATATCTCTGAGGCCATCCTGCCCTCCAAAGCTCTGACACTCGGAAAAGGTGAAAGGAAGCAGTTTGCCAGAGTTCTGTTTGCAGCAACACTGGTAAAATACAAGCCCAGGAAAGGCATCCAATATAAAAATGCCCTGGCACAGCAAGGCTGATGTGCACCCCGAATGCTGCTTCTGCATCTGCCGGGGCTGCTGCAGGGCTCGCTACAGGACCCCTCCATGCACAGACACACTTCTGTTGGTTGAGTTAAGTGGAGGGATGGAGGAATTTGTCCTGAGAGAATTATGTTAGACAGCTGCTACAGCTGTTCAGCTTTGTATCATGACCAGCAGGCAAACACAGAGAGGCTGCCATCGCTCACATTAGCCTCGAGGATGCCTGTGCCACAGCAACTTCACCCTCGACCTCCAGAGAGACACAGGATTTCAAGAACACATAGAGGCTTTGCCCTCCACCCCAATTAGTCTCCACCATCTGTGCTGCACATCCTGGAAGCAAAAAACAGGAGACAGAAAAAATTTTCATTTATGCAATGAACAACTGTAAAGATACACACTCCCCAAAATTAATTTGCTCACTCTTCAGGAGTATCCCCCGAGTAGAAATTCTGATCAAGTCCTTGAGCAGGCACAATCACCTCTGCTTGCATCTGATGCTACTACAATTCCCTTTTTGTCTTCAAGAGCTCCTCAAATAATGCTAAGCCAAAACACCTTTAAAAGACCTTATTATTTTTTTTTAAAGGCTCTCATCTTTCAGGTAGTTCATATCAAAAATCTTGCCCTGTAGTCTGAGGGCAGTTTCTCTCATTTGAGGAAAAGCCATTTTAATTCACTGAAAGTGAGCACGAAAAGGAATACCCAACAGGCAACTGAACCTGTCTGCTTCCTCAACAAAAGAGAAAACCTTGTAAGTGTAGCAGTAAGCTCTCTTTTTTAAATTGTTAACTACCTAACATTCAGTAGATATTAAAACTGGCATGCTATTGATTTTCTCTTGTCCAGAAACATCATCAGCTTTACTTAAGGGCCCCAAATGTTAACTCAAAAATGAAAGCTGGTTCTATTTTTAATTTTTTAATTAATCCAATACTATCCGAAACATTAACAAACGCCTTATCTCTTCATTGTAAACTAAGAATGTTTCTGCTTGTTCTTCTGGTATGGAATCCAAACAGCTCGGTATCTTTCTGATTTTAATTATCAGTAGCCAGCCTTATAATTTTTTCAGAGTGTATGGAAATTTGAAGTGGCAGCACACAAAACGTTAATGCCAAACACCTCAGTTCTGATATAATTTTCTTATATGTTTTTCCCTGTGATATAGTTGGATTGTCTCCAGAAGATCCAGTTTTAAAATATCAGTGATAACATCATGGCATTAGAAAATGAATTAATAAGTAAACTGAACATGAGCTTTTACTTTGTAATTGATTAGCTGTTGCTGAAATATTCTGGCAAAAGACTGATAGTGCAGGCACAAAAAACTGAATAAAAAAAATGAATGTGTGGTTTTGCAGAGATAGAAATAAATTAGAATAAGAAAAATATTTTGCTGCAAAACTATGCTGAACAACTGCTCTTATAGTGATATATGTGCTGCAGTTTTGCATTTATTGTAACATGTTCAAATCACACATTTTAATCAGCTTTAATGAATAATAAAATTTATATTCTTTTTTAATTCTATGACTAGGCAATAATCATATTTCTCACTCAAAGAATGAATACAGTTCAAGGGAGCTGTCTTTGTAAGCAGGAATTTATGATGATTTTCTGTAAAATTTTCTAATGAAAATCTTGGTTTCTGATCCATCAATATCTTATGTAATTTAAACAAAATGGATCTGATACTGCATGTAGCATAACAAAAATTTTTATGATAGTTGTAAATACTATAGGCCAGACACACCGCATTTTTATTGAATTATACAGGAGAATTTGCACTATGCCTGCTCATACTGCAGATGATGACAAATATTGCTCTAACTCCCATACCTCCCACTGCAAAGACATCCTTCATCTCCATTATAAAATGTGTTTTAAGAGCTATAAAAATACAAGTATTTCACTCATCTGGATTTATTTACAGTGAACTACTTGGAGGTTTTTAAAGTCAGTCCTCTCAAACTCACTACAAAAGAAAGGTTTAAAATCTCTTTTTCACATGCAGCACAAAATGTCTGCCTTCCCAGCCAGGCTCACAGAAGAGGGTTTGGAGGCAGATCCCCCTCACACAAGTTCTTTTATCCCCAGACAGCCAAAGGCTGGGCAGATAACGCAATAGATCAGCCCCAAACACTTACACATAACACCTTCACAGCAGGAGGTGAACCTTTATGATCACATTCACCCAGTTCTTGCTATTTACAAGGAAGAGATACATACTGTACCAAAAAATGTTCCCAAGGGGAAAAATTAAGAGATAGTTACTTCCAGTAAAAGCACAAAGCCCTTCCTCCACAGAGGCTTTGCAGTGTCCTAGCTGCTGCCCTTAGCAGCATTTCCCATCCCATGAGTGCAGCCACACAAGGCAACCCACCCCACCTCACGGAATGTCAAAACCACTCTCTCCTGCGCACCCATGCAACAAAACATCTCTGG
This sequence comes from Corvus brachyrhynchos, assembly GCF_000691975.1. Classification (NCBI taxonomy): domain Eukaryota; kingdom Metazoa; phylum Chordata; class Aves; order Passeriformes; family Corvidae; genus Corvus; species Corvus brachyrhynchos. Next base: position 3,467,346 of record NW_008236973.1, on the reverse strand, counting down.
GTGTATCTACACATAAAATAGCATGGCCCACTTCTCTCCTGAACAGAAGGACCCTACAGCAGCTTCCCCTGGCTAGGCTGCCTCTACCAGGTTGCCTGTTCCACGTTGTTCAATTGGGCTGTGCAATCCCAGAATACCCCTGCCCTGCAGGTCTCTCCTGGCCAGTGAGCAACGAGAACATGCAATGCCTTATTGGAAGAATTGCCCCCAGAAGTGCTTAGTGGAGGCACAACTGTGCCCACATGACTACTTCTTACAGGTACTGCTTCTTATTTTCTTGTCTGGGCTGCAGAGCAGTGAATTTACAGCACTGCTGGAAAAGCTGTGACATAGCTGCTTTCTAAGCCAGATCCCTAACCCAGAGTCCAGTGATACAAGTATGCCACATGCCTATTGGTATCCCAGGAAAGTGTTCTGAGTCTTGACAGGACCACACACAGAAGCCAGATTAACAGTGTATGAAAACTGAAAAGGTAAAACCCCAGCATTTTAGAAGAAAAACACAAAAATACAGATGAAACTCAGTACAGCTTCCCAATGCTTATTCCCCTTCCCAGAGGGTGCTTAGACTCTTGCATTTCCTAATGTCTTTTGGAGCTCTTTATACGTGTATATGCCATTTTCCAAAGCCAAATGGGAGGAAAATGAAGCAAAGCAAGAACTTTTACCCCATAACAATGACACTTGGATGACACACAGACACCACACCAATGCATTTGACCCTTGGGGAGATGCAAAGACGCCTGTTAGTCTGTCTGGCATTAGTGCTGGAAGAATGTCCTGCACATGGACCTTCCCTGGAAGGTACTGCCCACCATGAAAACAGGTTTGATAAAGGGTAGGGACCCAGCCTGGGGTTGTGCTGGATTAGGTCTCTCCTGCCTCATCCCAGAACAACTTCTCCACAAGAGTCTGCCTGAGCCTCTGCTCCAGCACTGAATGAGTTCCCATGAGCTCTCACCTCCTGCTCCCTTCTCCCAAGATGCTCTACACTACCCATGGCCTTTTCTGATTACCTTTCGTCACAGCTTCCCCAACTCCCTGTGTCGGGCAAAATGCAGGGCCATGATGAACCAACCACAGTGTTCTGCTTCCCAGCCTCCCCTCCTCCCTTACCTCCACAATCCAGTGATCCCATGCTGATCTTATCAAGGAACTGCATGTGTTCAGGAAGGAGGGGAGAGGTACAGCCCCCCACACATATCAGCTTCATCTGCCTCTCTGCTTCCCTGCAAATGGTAAATTCCTTCTCCCTAATTTTCTTACCCAGCCATTGCAGCTCCTTTGTGTCTCAATCCCACATCACTCTGCACCCTGCAGGCATGAGCCTGTCACACACCTGGCTCACCTTCCCCTCGCTGCTGAAACTGGTTTCCTGCTGGAGCCATGATCTGTGGCTCTGAGGCTCCTACCAGGTTCTCCATCCCCCCTTCAGTATCAACCATCTGTGACTAAGTTACAAGTTTCTTTGTACAAAGTTACATAGAAGTGGGCGATCAAGCAGAAGGGAGGTTCCAACCCCTTCTCCACCAGGGGGAAAATTCGCATCTCGGTTTAACATCAGTAAACTTGCAAGTAAGGGATCAATCAAGAACGCCCTCACTGCAGGAAAAGAGTCAACCAGGTAGTGACCAACAGAGACTCCAGTCCTCAAGGTTAAGGACTCGATCCTTGTGAATCATATGGTGTCTCAGCCTTTCCAGCCTCTGACTGAGACATCTCCTACAGTTCAGACATACCTAATGACTCTCTTTGTCCTCACTACCCACCCCAGCTCTACCCCAGTACTTGCTCTTTTATTAATTTTCTGATATTTAATATTCTGATATGCCACATTCACAGTTTCATTCTTTATAAAAGTCTTTTAATCAGCAAGTTCAAATGTTTTGCCATCGAAGTGTCTGTCATCCTGATGGTTCCCAACTAACTGCCCTGTTCCTCCCACCCATCAACTCTTCACAGTCTATTTTTCATGGGACAGAAACTTGTCACAGAGACCATGGAAGACTGAGGCCACCAGTCTGGACAGTGGAGAGACTGGAGGAGCCTGAAGTGAGAGCCAGTGACCATCTCCACCAAGCTCAGAGGCAGCCAGGAAGAGCTGATGGGATGCTGGAGCCCAGCGCCAGTGCTGGTGCATTCGCCTGCACGCAGCAGCTCTCACCACGACTCAGGGTTGTGATTCCAGCAGAAAGCCCTGCTCAGCCTCGACTTGGGACATGCTTGGTATAGGCAAAACCTTCAGTGAGGAACACATGAAGGATGGCTTACAAAGTGCAGGGCTTAGCAGGCTTCTGACTTGACCCATCATGGGAATATTCCGTATGTGACAAAAGGTGCAACTGCTGCTGACACAAATGCAACATCTTGTCTGCATTCAATTCCAAAATGTGTGATAACACCACAGCCCTTGGGAAAAACCTTGCCATAATTTTTGACATTAAAAAAACTCCTAAGATGTAAGTCTAATTGTTGCTGGAAACAGATAAACTCTTTTATCTGACATTACAAAATAAAATTTTAAAAAAAGTTAGCCCAAGGCAAATACTTGGCATGGAAACTCTTAGCCCAAACACTAAAAGTTTGGCTAAGTAGTAAGGAACTGAAAACTGAGTAATGTCTACTGCTACTGCTCCCAGACCCACCTATACTGTTCACAAGGGAGAAGTGCACTGTATTAGCTGTGCCAAAGAAGATAAAGCAATGTGTCTTTCCAGCAAAGGCAAGTTCTTAGTTTCTCAGTAGGTTAAAAAAAAAAAGGAAAAAATGCAAACAATCCACATTCAAGGACTATGAGAACAACAACCAAATCTTGGTAGGTTCAGAACATAACTGAACCAGCTGTAATACCTCCTTAAGAACAGAGTCACTTTCTGAATCAATGTCATGCTGCTACACGTGAACGCAGCACAAGCTAGTTCCTTGGAAAATGTGTCACTTAAAAAAAGAGCATACATTCCACAACCAAGGTTTTGATTTTACACTAAAATAAATGAGAGCATTCCTAATTAGATCTGGTTCAAAAACCCCCTTTGTTTCCTAAAAATATACTCAGTAACTGTTTGGTTATTTGAGTTGGCACAATGGTGAGTTATCCCACTCACAATCAGAAAATAGGAAAGTCAGTCACAGCATTCTAATTCAATAGGATATTCTCTTAGAAGTAAAATATTTCGGTTTGCAATTTGTATAAAAAATATTTTTACCTAAAAGCTATGAAAGGATTAAGTAAAACTAAAACATGGTTCACTTCTGCCTTTCAGAAAAGCCAATGGCAAATGTTCCACACACTCAAGTAGAACCAGCTGTGTTTCCTAATCCACCAAATAGCTGAATTTTGTAACTGTCTTCCTCTGATAAAATGTCCATATTCAAGACATAAAAGCAAATAGGTCAAGAAGCTGCAGCATGTGGAGCCTGAGATATTTCCCCTTTCACAAACTGTTTGATATCACAGACAGAGAAAAAGCTTTGGAAATAATCAGAAAGACAAAGATAACATCAGACAAAAATCAGGATTTTCATGAATGAAATCCTTACTCTTTGAAAGCCAGAAGTAGTCTAAGGTTACCCCTCTACCTTACTAGTTCTTCCAATAAAAAATAAACCTTTTCTAGAAAATCTGACATCTTCACATAAGATACATATAATTCGGGCAGACAACAGTGCTATCCAAGTATAATAAAATCTCTAGCTGACAACTGCTGCTAAAATCCATACCCCAGATAAATGCTGGCATTGCACAACCCTCAGTTGCTCTGAAGGAGCCAGGCTGGATACTGTCAGCAGTGTCACGGTGCTCTGACACGTGCCCAGACAAGTTACTTGCAATACCCAAGGCACCTAATACCTTGTGAAGAGCAATGTGTGATCAGCCAGCCTCCCCACAGTCAGCTCTCTTAAAAGATGAACTCTTCTGAAAAATCTGAGAAGATGGCACCTGTCATGCACTGAACTTGATAAAAAAATATGGCTCTGAGAGTTTCTTCTTATGTTAATACTGCATATTAAAGTCTTTATGAGCCTTCTAGTTTTTCCCATCACACATGGAAGATCCATTGTAAGCCAATCTCACCACCACCTCAAACTACCTTTTCCAGCTCAAACCATGTCTCAAAGGCCCAGCTCTTCCATCATATCTGGTACTTATCATCCATTACATACATAGGTAAAGGCTATTTGCTCTTCTGCTCATCCTCTTCTCTCTTTGTCCCTATCCCTCTATACCTTTTCCATCACAGATTTGCTTGGGTATTGCTCTAATTTGTCTTCGAAGAAGGATAAAGATGAAACGTGATGTTGTAAGCAAGACACTGGAAGAACTTTAATGAGATATCATATCCTGGGTTCACCACAGCTTTCCTGTGCGGCTGGAATGTCGATGAAACCCAAGTTTCACTGGAGTCAACAGCAATCCTCCTCACTAACTTTCCCTCAAGGCCTTCTCCAGTGAATTTCCACACCTCTGAGGTTTCTTTCCCTTTCATCTGAACAGCCAGAGTAACCTGCAGCTGCTACAGACAAGGGAGCTGGCTCTTACCTCACCCAGTGGGACAGGATCTTTTCATAGGTCCAATTCTGATAATTTCAAACAATTTAACTATTAGTAAATTCAACTTATAAATATGACCTGTGAGTAAGTAAGCATCTATAAAATTGTTTGCATTTGATACATGCCCTTGTTCCCGGCCCCCAAATTTCACACTTCTTCTGAAGATCTGATCCTGCAAGTACTCAGAAGCAAGAGTAATTTAATATATGATCAACCATGACAGCATCCATGGGACTCTTCAAGGGATTCCTGGCAAAGGATTATGGCTCACCTGCATGTGGCTGGGTTGTGTGTAGGTAACACAAGGAAATATATATATTTCACACACTCAGCTGGTGATACAGCTTTTAATGTGCTCTAGGAACTGAAGAGGTAAGATCATACAGATTTATTAATTCTATCAGGAGACTGATAATTTCTCAGATAATCCACAAAGTACGAAATATGATCATCTGAATTAGCTAGCAGTTCAGAAATATTGATTTTAAATTGGCTTAGATAGGCTTCAACCTGAAATATATTAACTGTAATCTGTCTGCAACAGGCTAATAATAGCCTGAAATCTCTAAATTGGTATTTGATTGTTAATGAGTTAGTGCATGTTTGGCTTCCAGAGGTATTCTGCCATCACTAAATATCTTGTGATTTTGGTGTTGGGTCTCTTGGATTTGAGATCATTGAGTACTGTAAACAACATACAAGCAAGAACAGTAACTACAAGGTGCTGAGCAACAGTTCTAGCACACAGAGAAAATGACTGCCTTCAAGGTTAGAAAAAACATCTCTGGCATGAAACAGTGACTACTGGTCATGGAATTTTACAAAGTGTTTTTGTATCTGTCCCTTTTTCAACCACAAGAAGACAGCAGACTCTCTAATGTGTTTTAACAGCAATGCCATTTTTAGGAATGTATTAAATAATTAACACTAGTGTACATGCTGTAATTTGCTAAATGCTTTTCATCTGTACAAAGACACAGTTCTTTCCAAAACAAAACTAAAAATTAGCACCCAATTGCTAATTAGCAGACTACAAGACACATTCTCCTGACCTTCTGTCAGATTAAGCTTTCTGCACTGCTTATGCTGCATCCCTCTTTCTGTGGCACACAGTTCAACCATTTAGCTTACTTCTTGTTTTCTACAGAAAATGAGTTTGTTTTCTATGTCATAGCATTTTTCTCTTTTTAGCACTAGCACATTATATTTTAAAAAAGTTTATATAATACTCTATTTGCATTTTTAATATGTTTTGTTTATTTTAAAAACAAAGAGCTGAGCTTGCACATTACTGATGCAGAAAGCATAGTAATGGAAAAACAGGCTCTTATTTGTCAGCTGAAGTAATGCGTGCATTCAACCAAATTTTTCCTTTTAAATTAGAAATTAGAAAGTGAAATATACATGCTAAAATAAACTATAACAAAAAGAGGAGGTGACTAGTGCACTAATCTCCATTTAGTTGGATACCTAAACCTTCACTAGATTATTGTGGGATCTGGATGTTTAGCTCTAGGAGAATACTTTGAAACTCAGGATTTTAGTATTAATTTAATTTCCAACTAAATCCTTGAGTTAGGTGAGGGACAGAGGGAAAGTGATGGAGAGACAATTAAAAAAAAAAATCACCAGTGACCTGAAAAACTGCTGAATTTCATAGCAATCTTAGATCAGACATGTAGTATTGATTATTTATTTAGTACAGTAATTCACACAAAACCCTGTCTTTAATAACATTTCAATGTTAATTTCATAGATTGCATTATTGTAAAATGTTGGAACTTTCATCAATTCCTCTTCAAATATTTGGCTTTTTTACAGGTTTGCACAAGCCTTCAACAAATATCATACACCTTCATATACATACAGGATATGTAGTCATGGAGATAATATGTGGAAAGTTCAGTAACATGTACCATGATTATATCAATCAATTTAAAAGATTTAAATTTAAAGCAATTAAATAATACTAATATGTAGTGCAAAAATTTCAGTGTAACAGTTCTTGCACTTTTACACTAAATGTAAGAGAAGAGTACAGTCCTGATAATAAAATGCTTGGTCCTATTAAGACAGAGAGAAAAATTTTTACTAGCTTGCTGATAGTCTGATTCAGAAGTCACGGGACGCACCAAAGTTTCATTTTCAAAACCTAATGGAGACTCTCCATCACCCCATAGATTTTTGTCAGACTCTTAAAAGCATATGATTGCCTACAAATGCACTGTATGTGTAGCTGTCTGGCCCACAAGCTCTTATTCACATGCTAAAAAATAAAAATAATGTTTCATATCAAGAATGCTAGAGCTTTGGGAACTGTAAGAAATAAAAAAGTACCAGGTGACACTAAGAAACCTACTATTCTAAAGGCATACACTGAGACACAAGAAAATCAATGCCATTAGGTGATGTCCTGCAAGGTATCAAAAAGTCATGAAAAATGCCTTTCTCCTGACAACAGAGTTTTCTGACCAAAGACACTCTCACTGACAATGTGCCCAACAACCAGTTCCCATCTGACATTTCAATATTGCAAGCATTTTCCTTTTCCAGACATCCAAGCTTGTGTCCCGGAAATCCTGTGGGAAAGGCAGTAGAACTGGCAACTGTGATGAGGCTTTGGAGAGAGTAGTGCTTCCAGCTCTGCCATCCGTGATGGACTGAATCATCCTCCTTGGTGCACTGAGTTACAGTAAAAAAAATGAGAAGAAAGGAGGAAGGAGGAAGGGAAAGGGAAAAGGAGAAGCCAACCAGATAGCCCAAAGGTCAGCACTTGTCTTGATTGTGCTCAACACTGTTGGTTTTTGCATCAGGCCATTTCTCCTTTATAAGGTATGTTCATTTTCCTCTTATGTAGCAAGGAAACATTTGGGCTTTCATTATGAAACTAGTAACAAAACTAAATGCTACAGATTATTTACCAAAGCAAATAAAAAGGACTATAAAAATAAAAGGTGCAAGAAAGAGCATTCAAAAGTGGAGTCATTGCCAGACAATGGCCAGAAACTAACCTAGTTTTATGGGATTCTTCACCTATGCTTTGGATGTGATTCTGTTAAAGATAAGGCAAAAAACAGATTTGGACCATTCATTTAATTGTAGATTCTAAAAGGATTTTCTGAAACAACAGATTTCTCTTGCCAATTGTATTTGATAAAAAAGCATAAGTGAAATCACATGCCTTTCTTGCAAGTCACAAATAAATAGACTGAATCAGGCAAATTTTAGTCTCAAACTCCTTTCTTAAAATAAGTTTTGGGCTTACACTCTTTTGTCTCGTAACTTATTAGGAACATTAGGAGACCTATTTCATACAACTTTGTTTCTTGGATAAGTAGACATATTTAATTTTCATCCATTCCAATTCCGCAAAGGCTAGGGCAGAAAAAATATCTTTTATTCCAGAGGGCTTCCCAGTTGCTTCAGCCTCATCATTTTCCCCCCAATTGGCCTCCAAGCCCCTGCTGACAATGCTGGCTCTGCTCATGCTGAAAACTAGTGCAGGGCAGGGGATGCCTGATGGGTTCATAGAATTAAAAATCCTTTTTTCCACAAAATGTTGTTTTTTCAAATAGTGTCATTCCCATATGTGTAACAGTTTTTACTCTGCATGTTTAAAAGTAAATCTGGAAAGACTTTGTAACTAGGCTTAAATATCCACTACCTCTAATTATTGCACAATTAAAATAATAATAGTAGGACTTTTTGACTAATCAAAGAAAAATGAACACTTAATTGAACATTTCACAAATGTTTCATATCAATCAGCAAATAAAAAACCCTTGAATTTTTATTGCAGTATTTACTTGTGTTGCTGAGAGCTCTTTAAGGCATCAATGAATATAACAAACCCATTTATTTATAGCATGTTTGCTCTCACTAGGATTGAAGTGTGCACAGGAAAACAGAAGATGTTCTCTGGGATGTCTTAATAAAAACATATGTAAATAGTTGGGGAAACAAGAACAGCAGCATATAACAGCAGGAAACTTGTACAAGAAGCCTAAATTGTTGCTGGTGGGTTTTTCCCTTAGTTAAATAGACAGGTGAAAATTCCCCTTTAGGACAGTGCAAACAGAGCATGAGTGGCTTCTGGAGGAAAATTATTGTACACCTGGCTTCCAAAAACACTGTGTCTACAATACAAAATTAGATAGCAAGTATGTGAATAACAAAAGCTAAAATCCCTAAGAATAATGAGATTCATTTGATAATTGTACTAATGCAAGATAAATATTGTCCTTTTAACTTGTGCTCTGACCACTGAGGATGCAGTTTTATGAACAACTTTCCAGTAGCACGTGAATGTATGCAGTGACTTCTCTGAGGTTGCTGAACGATTTCCCAGATTGTATTTCAGGTGGTTTAAACCCCCAGCCCAGCTCATCAGTCAACCACAGTAAACAAGTGTTTATACAGGGAAAATTATAAGGGGAGAGAAAGTAAATAAAGGTGAAAAGACAGGTTTTCTACTGGTATGAAGTACAGCTTCTCTTTCCTTTCTTATTTTTCTTAGAGATTATCCAGTTGTATAATTGCATTATTTTTGGTGCTGGAGAGCTAAAAAATCACAGCAAAGGAACCAGACTTGCGATAACATCATGAGCAGGTGTGCATTGAAGTGTTCAGACTGCTCTCCTGACAATCTCTCAAAAAAAGGCAATTTAACTCTAGAAAGACATCCCAGTTAATGCAGACCTATGGTAACCTGCTGTATGGTTCAGATAATCTATTTGAAATGTGAAGTGATAGACAAGAGCTCCATTTGTCACATCTTCCCCTGCAGATATGTGAAGAAAAAAACCAGAACTCACCATTATTCACCAGGACATGGAGTGGACAATTCTTTGCTCTAAACTGCTGCACAAATTGCCGTATAGACTTCATGGAAGCCAAATCACAGTATAAAAACTCCACTGGGAGAGAAGAGGAGATGAAAACAAACAGAGTTAAGTCAGTTACAATGACATAAAAACACACAGACATCAACAAGGACTCCTGTGATAATGTCACCAGTAAAGAAAGGTTTATAAAAAGAAACTAGGCTTTTCAAAATCATGGGTGAAGCTGGTCTCAGAAGGTTCTTTTTTTCTCCTTCCTCCCTTCATTTCTATTTTTAAACTATTGATTCTTCACAGAGCAAATATGGGGAAAGTTGCTGCCAGGAGTTGAGGAAGGGCATCAAATGAAGCAAATACTCACCAGCCCTACTGTTCTTACTACCGCTACCATTTAGGACGAGGGGCTACAGTGCTTCAGCACTGAGATGATCAGGACATGGCAGCTGGAAATCAAATGGGTAGAGGAGAAGGCACATCAGACACTGCAAACACATATTTGTGTTTCTGACACAAATATGCTGACCTTTGTTTTTTCCCAGATTATTTGCTTAGTATCTGCTGTTGGAATAGTTTATAAAAGAGAGCTTTATTGCCAGTAGGAGAGATGAGCAGCAGCACACCCATGCAGCAACTCCACTGATCACTGATCAGCAGCACAAGTAATGCTGTGGCTCCCATGGGTATCCAGGGACATTTGGTGTCCAGGTCATCTGGGAGCAACAACCAGCCACAAAAATGCCATTTAAATGTGGGTAAGAGTCATGCTGACCCTTGGCTTTGGCAATGCCAGTGTGATTTGAGAGACACATACCTCACACAGATATTGTGGGCGGCATCCTGCCTACACTGCTGGTGTTGGTCAAAGGGCAGGGTGGCAGGGGTGGGGGATTGGCAATCTGACTGCACCAACAATATTGCTCAAGTGGCAGGGTGTCAGTGTCTCAAAACATATTTGAACCAGTCTTTATTTCCAAGAAAACACATATCTAACAAGCATCCTTTTGTCCAAAGCATTAGTCAGCCATCGACCTTCACTAGAACACTACAGAATTAATTAGTTAAAATAAAAAATATTACTTAAATCCGCCAGTAATGTTAAACCCATCAGGTCTGAAAATTCCCCCGCTGCAGTTGTTCTTCAACCCCT
>NW_008236973.1:3382849-3449943 GCF_000691975.1 Corvus brachyrhynchos | reverse complement strand
CATGTTGCAAAATGATTAGAGGATCAGGGACATGGATCATTGATAGAATTACGGGATCAATAAAAGAACTGTACAAGCAAAAGGCCTGCAAGCAAAAGTTAGTGTGAGAAACTGTCTGCATGAGAAAATCCCTGTGTGAGAACCAAGCCTGAGAACAAAAAGAGAGTTTGAGGATGTGCAGCTGTGCAGATAAGATGTAGTGACCAGGAGAAGGGAGGGTGAACTCTGAATTCTTTAATCATAACATAACTAGTAGAAGCTTGCGAATGTTGTCTAATTATGTAGAAGCAGAAATGCACTTGGATAGGTTTAAGCCACTTAAGAGTTAACAAGCTGGTATACTATATAAGTGCCTCTGGATTGCTAATAAAGGGAGCTTGCTTTTATCAACCATATTGGCTGGTCTGCAATTTCTCCCCCCGCTGCAGTCGCCAGACTTTTCTAACACCCCCCAGCCACCCGAGGAGTGGGGGGAGGAGATTTTGGGTACATGGTGTAAGCTCTGGCCATAGGCACTGAACACCCATCCTCCATTACGCAAACTGGCCCAGCTGTGGAACCCCCAACCCCACAGGGCACATCCACAGGACTTTCCTGTGAGAGGTTTGGCCCCACAGGGCTGCACGTGGTGCAACAGACCCAGAGTCTGCTGTGAGAGACTGACCCCACCCCAGGGGGACATGGCCAGACGTGCCCACCCAGCCTGAGCATGTACACCCATGGGACTCTGTGCCTTCCGGGGGGACCTTCACCACGCAGAGACCAGCTGGAGAGGATCAACGAACAGTGTTGAGATCCATGGAGTGGTGATATTTTCCTTATTCTGTCCCTGTCACCCTTTCTGTCCCTCCCACCTGCTTTCTACTTCTTTCCTTTTTTCCTCTCTCTCTCTCCCTCTCATCAAATAAAACCCTTGTCACTGGCATATGGTCTCATTTGCACCTTAATTCAGGCAGAGGCATTTCTAAGAACCTTAAAACTGGATCTCAACAATGAGTTCAGGTGCTCATCACCCAGGTTTCTGACAGTAGAGAGACAAAGTCCTCTGATATCCTCCCCTATTGTTATGGAAAGACTTTGTTTTCACTCCTCTGGAGAACTGTTTGGGGATCTCCTTCTGTCACCATTTCTATTGGTGTGCCTTCACATAAGTTGAAAAGAAATGTGACTTTGGTTCTTCATAGGACCATTTAGAGCCCTGTGAAGAAATGGTGGGAAAATGCCATGGCCACATTAATTTCAGTCTGAGCCTGGTATTCAGAATTAAAAAAAAAAGTGTTGCAATGAACATGCTTCTCATATCTTTTTCTGAGGATTGAGGAAGGCAGCCTTCATCCTGTTTACAGCTAAGCATGCTTTCTTCCCTCCAGAAGGATCAAAACCAAAAGGACAGGCCTGGGTAAAATCCCTTCGCTTCACAGGGACAGAAGATCTCACAGTGAGCTTCTGAAGATTCATCATGTATTGACATAAGAGAAGATGGTTTCAAATATCTTCTTTGGTATTATTACCCTCATTGCAGGGGGATTGGACTAGACCATCTTTAAGGGTCTCTTCCAACTCAAATTATTCTATGATTCTGTATACTTTTAGATGTATCTTCCTCTTGCTCCCTGGTGAACAGATTTTTATATTAAATTTCATAGCTGTATTTTGTGAACTGTAGATATGTTTCCTTTTCTTCTCAGGTGACATTTACTCCTTGGAATGGCTTACTCTACACTGTGACTTATATCTCATTTAAAACCTAAAAATGTATGGCACATAGGCAACATACACATCACAGTGTTCTCTATTGACACTTTCTGTTGGGACAGAAACTCAAGTAAAGAGCTGTTTGGATGTAATACAGAGTCAACCTATTAATGAAGATAAAAGTCAGCAAGGCTTATACAAGATGACAAAATGAAAATGTACTTCAGAGCAAGCTAGGAGCATGATTCTTCCTAGAAATTATCCCAAGTCCTCAACTGATTTAAACTGGTGTAGTTTTGCAAAGTGTATGGAGCTGTCATTTGTTTCCAGTTTCTCAGCTCTGGATTTGCACATTCCCAATGCATCTTGGGTTGCAGAGCTTCAAAGCTAAAATATCAATTCGCTTGTATAATTTGATGATCAAGGACACATACAAGCATATGAAAGAGAGATGGCAAAATAAAGGGCCAGAGACCTTTTGCTGGTATTCTTCTCCTTCAGAATATTTTAGGAGTATCCTGACTAAAACAAGCATCAGCACTCATCTTGAGCTGTTTCTGTCTTAACTTGCAGAATTTTTTTCTATATTATCAGCTTACTTCTCACAAGAAATTTAAATTTATTTATTTATTCAAAACATTTTCTCCAAGCTAGCCAAATTCAATTCAGTTTCAAATGAGATACCTTACTTGTATCTGTACACCCCTAAATCTTGCTTCCCTCAGCCTCCCTAATTTATTTAAATTTTAGTGTGAAAGAAGCCCTCACATTCCCAATATACACATTTTGGAGAGAGAATCAACATGAGCTTCAAAGAAAAACCGGCTGTTCAGATAGCGAAGGGTTTGCTAAAACTGGGCTGCCTTAATTGCAGGCACTCATAGAGCCATAATGTTTGTAGAACTGACTTTTTGTTCTAATTGCTACAGTAATGAACCTCCAAATCCAGTTAGTCTACTTCTGGACTAAAACAGCTTAGCACTGATAACACCCCAGTTCCCACTGTGGCCCAGGACTGAGCTGGGCCACTTGGTCATTGTTGGTGCAGGTCTGGCTTCTGTCATGGACGTAATTGTCAAGAGATGTGAACTGATGTGTAACCTTCAGTCTTGTAAATTCTACCTGCTGTTCTAGATTTAAGTATCAAATGTTTCAGTCAAAATTCAGAATGCAACCAGCATGCCCTAGTCTGCCATGCAGGAGCTTCTTTCCATAAGCCAATATTAAGTATGTACTTGGAGATCTGAAGTAAATCACTTCTAGTAGGGTGTTTGTTAGTACACTGTCTAGATATTTCTTAAATGATATCAAATTTTGATTCCTGGCCAGACTTTAATACCAGAGAATCATTATGTGATGGCAAAACAGATCTCCCATTGGCTACATTTCCTGAAAAGAACATACATTTTCTGAGAATATTTGCTTACCATTTCAAAACCATAAAAATAAAAACCTCTGGTGTGAAGAAGCATGTTTGTAATAAGCTTCTGTATTACCGCAAAAACACCTCAGCAAATATTCTGCTTCACACCCTCTCAGGTAGCACAGAGAGGCTGATAATGTCTCTGCTTTGTAGTACTTCAAGGATAGAAACCTTGCAGAGTCAAAGAAAATAAAACAAAGAAGGGAATAATATTTCCAAGCTCCAGGCAAGAATAATTTTGAGTTGTCCAGAATACAACATCTTTTGCTCTAGACATGGGAACTATCAATAAAACATACTTTGACAAAGACTACATTCCTTTTCCCCAGAGGTTTTCTGCTTTTCCCTCTCATGTCAGTCCTAGCGCTCATGAGGCAAGCTTGAGGGGCTCTCAGATACGGATTCAATCCACTTTTTTTTCCTTTTTTTCTCTTTATTTGGAGATAATATTTGCATGGATAATCAAGTCACTGCTTCCCTGTGGCAGCAGAGGCAGCAAAGCTGGGAGGGGAGGCAGCAGGAGCAGGCAGCAGTGGTGGAGGAGCTGCAAGGGGCCAGGGCTACCCCTTCAGATTTAGGGCTAGGTTAATCACAGCTCACCTGGTTTCACCCAGTGGCATGGCTGCTCTCCCCTCATATCCTTGCCCCTCTTTATTCCACCCACACATGTCTGCTGGTGCAACTGCTTCTCCTGGTTCATGCCAACCCATACCTGGGATGTTACCTGTGTTATGGCACGGGAATATAAATAACCTTGCATAGCAATGCTGTCATTCTTTCACACTCCTCCAAGAAGCAAGATACATAGGCTTACTTTTTCCTTTTTTTCCGATCTGACATGAGACTGTTTCTCTTTCAAGCTTAAGCAAGATTAGGTCTGTAGAGGGCTTCTAAGATATGATTCATCTGACCTGTTTCACAAATCTAGTTTAAGATGAGATGAATCATGTCTTACAACTATTTATTCCTCTCCACAGACTGCAAAAGGAGCTTGGGGACACTGACTCAGATTTAAACCTCTACATTATGAACCTCAAAAGTTAGGTGATTTGAATCCTTGTGTTCAGTTTAAATTAATAATGAACAAACAGAAAAGAGGAGAAAAAAATCAGAGAATCGGGAATGTGTGCAGATGATTCAGTGTTATTCACCATACTCAAGATTTGGAAAAAAAAAAAGAGTGAGAGCTTCCAGAAGAATCTTGGCAAAGGCTCATATATAGCTGTAACACAAAGAAAATTCATGCTGGAAAAAGATAAGTCTTGCAGGGCGTGTTTAAATTCTTCCCTTATTGTGAATGCCTCTGAAATAACTGTGACTTCTCAAGAGAAAATTTAAGATACTGTTGCACACTCTAATTGACAAACACATCCCAAGAGTAGAAGAAGGTAAGGATAATTGTAGTGGCTTTTTTGGATGAAATTGTGTATGTACGTGCATGTAACTGAGACTGAGCTTAAGCAAACTGCAAGACATTATAATTTTTACAATAATGACAGTATAGCTATGCATCCCAGGTGAGAACCAGCAGCTTTTCTGCTGCTCTATAAATCACACAGCTCTCACAGCTACTAATCTGCTGCAGAGATCTTTCAGGCTAGCAAAGTGACAGGAAAAAGAAGTGCAGAAGAATAAAATGCTAAGAATAGAACCAGTCTCTTGATTGCTGCCTCACAGGCTGCCCTGTACACTGGATCCCACCTCCTTTCTCTTTTTACTTCTATACAAATAGGTATTTCTTATTATTTTTAGGAATGTATTCATATAAAAAAGGCTTTTGTATTTTTTCTTTGAGATGGATTCATCTTTAGGAAACTTTAGATCTCTCCCCTCACCCCATCCTGTTTTGTTGCTTGTTATTCTTCTCATCTCACCTCCCTTCCTAGCCCTCCAGAACTTTTAACACGATCACTCTAATGCCAGTGATGGGGCTTTAAAGCAATTATCGTTCATAGCACTTCACTGCTAATGCTGACCTGGAATTTCAGGCAATGTCAGCCAGAGCCGCTGAGCAAGGAGCCACAGCGTTCTTCTCCTCCACCTCAATATTCAGTGCTTCCGGTATTTTCGTTCTTCTTGAAGGCAAACTGACTTTTGGACATCTGTATGATTCTTGCCTTTAGGAATATGCATCCTGTGTATTGTTCTGTATTGGCTCATGCTGATAAGTATTTCCATTAGACATTTAGTGAAAATTCTTCCTTTTGATAGAAAAAAATAACCCTGGAAAGGCTATGTCCAGCTGCAAAAGGTATACTCATTCGGGAACTATTTAGGGAAGAAACAGATACTTTTAACTACCCATAACCCCCTTTTTTTTCAAGAAAAACAAAACAAACAATTTTTTTCTAAAGGTGCACCTTGGGGGAGGTACCAGGCGAACAAAAAGAGGATACTTAAGTCTTTCTCCTTTTCAAAAATCCAACTTGTGCATGACAGTCTTTTGCCATTGCCGTTTACACCAGCTTTAGAGAAAGAACTACCTGTACACGTAAGTCTTTGCATTCCCATTCGATTTCTGGACTTTCTGGAGTTACTTCATTAGCTAAGCTAATTTTAAAAAAGTGTTGGTGGGATATTTCTCCAGATCTAAATTTCTTACATGCAGAAGGGACACCAGGATCAACGTGTCAGTCGTACTGCAGTGAAGGCAGCCAAGCTTGTGAATTAGTCAAAAGAAATGTATAGCAGAGTTAAATGCATAAGAAGTGCATGAATCTATCTCTGTGTACACCTGCTCTCTCTGTACTGGGGAGGAGACCAGCATCAGAATGGTCGGTCATTTAAAAGCCAAAAGTCACAGCACTTTTTTTTCCTTTGGTGCGCACCCGTCAGGGAAAAGCCTTGAAGAGAGGTGAGGGAGAAAACAGATTCTCATTAGTCTGCTTATTCCCTAGTATAACTCAATACAGTTAAAATGGATTTTTCCCCATTCTCTAACCTAAGAAAAATAAACACAGAAAAACAAATCTCTTCTAAATTTTGCATCCTCTTCAGGGAATTAATAATGTATGAAATTATTCTTCCTACACTTTCTGATGTATTATTGGCATTTACTTAATGAAAAAGCTAGAAATTCTCCTCACCATGGACTACTATTTCTAATTCAGTGATAACTGTGATCCTGACACTATGAAGAAGGGGAGTAGAAATCTGCAACTGGCAGGATTCTGGTTCCGAGAGCATAAAGGTTTTGGATTTCTGCATAGTGACAAACTAGCATTTTTGGGGAAGATAACCCCACACACACATATTGGGAACAAAATCAGATAATAACTTTTATTCATTTAAGCATGTGATTCTAGCAGACAACCTTTAACAGCAGGTTTGGATCTGAATGGTACTGTTTGAATACATTATGAATTGCTGCAGAGCTCCAGATTATTAGTGCTGCAAGATCAAAAGTCTGTGATGCAAAATTTTAGTGTTGCAAGTCATAACATAAAACCCACACTGCCTGCTTTTAGAAAATTCTCACCCACCATAGTGCCTCCATAAACCTGTATTTATGGTTCAGCTTAACATCTGTAAAAGGCTGAATTTGGCCTCCAGTGCCACAGGAGGCATTGTACAACCCACCCTGGTGCTGGGAAGGGTGTTGGGTCTCCTTCCTGCCCTCCCTCTCCTATTCAGGAAAGGGCAGCGCAGATGAGCTGATGCTCACCTGGGAAAACATGTCAGCTCTGCCTGGGAAAAATGGGGAGTGGGGCTGCTGTGAGACTTGGAGCAACCACCCAACCCTGGTGTCGCTTGTGCTTCCTCTGGTTACTTCACAGGAGTGACACAGGTTTCCTCAGCTATTATTTTGGGGGGCCAGAGTAAATTTGGTTAGCCATGTATAAAGCTCTGGAACAGCACATTTCTAATAGGTAGGTAGAGTGCTAATTTAATGGTAAATTATATATTTGGGTTAGCAGCTTGGCTGCTTTGTTATTTGGCTCTTTCAGACAACTTGGATGGCAGCCATCAGCTCTCTGTGATTTATCTCTATTTAATTTTTCCACTTTTTCAGACCTTTGGCTGTTGGTAATTCAATTTCTGGCAACTGCAGACCTTCACTCCCTGTTACAAGTTGTGCCCCAAGGCAGACATACTGCCATCTGCACTGCAAAGGTGGTGGTAGCTAGTGGATGCAGGGAGGCAAGTGTCCAGATGCCACTTGGGCTCTGAAACAGCTTTAATATACAAATGACTGTTTGGATTAGAAATATTATCTAAATCCAAATATGAACCTCTCAAAAACATTAGGGTACTCTCCCAAGGGACCACTCTACTCTGTAGTCCACTTTTGCATTTTGCTTGTCCTGACAGCTTTCATGGATGAGGAAAACTAAGTATTTTCCTTTGCTCAGCCTCCAAAATCATCAAAGGAGGAATTAATCCCCATCCAGTCATCCTTCATACACACTCACTTCACTTCCCACATCTTCCCTTATCCTCTCCTCCCAATCTCCATGCTCTCCAGAAAAAATCTTCTTTTGGGAGATTTGTGCTTACAGCAAATCATCAGCTACTGCTTTCCTGAGAAATATATCTTGTTCCCAGCTACTGGCAGCCGCTCTCCACAGGTGGCAGGCACAGAGCAGTGGCACAAGGTGCTGGTGCACTTAAGAGCAGGGAGACATCATCCTCTGTCCAGCATGCCTGAAAATGATACTAGTCTTGGCCTGAATTAAAGTAGGATGATTCTATTTTAGGCATAAATTACCTCAAAGTCTTTCTAAAACACTCAGAGAAAGACCTGACCTACTGTGAGGTGGGAAGATAACGCAGGAATGTTCAGATCAGCACCAGTATAGCCCATCTTTCTGACCTCCTGTGTGACACAGGGCCTGACCCCTCGCTCACTCCATCCTGAGTCAAACCTATAATTTCTCAATGAGCTACAGCACAGCTTGATGAGCTACCAGCAATAAGATCATGCTACATGCTACTTCTCCATGAGCTGCTTATCTTGAGATGTAGAAAGCCTGTGTGACCATGGTTACATCTTCCTGTCCTCTGATGAGACAGGGGGACTACAGTGGTTATGCTGCATGATAACCAGGGGGTGAAGAGTTGCTCATGACACCACTGGAGAATTCCTTTGTTTCTTTCTACATCTCCTTGGATAAATATTTAAATGCATAAACTGCAGGTTTATTGTCATCTGCTAAGCAGACATCCACCTGATATTATCCAGGCAGCATTTCCGCTGTCTCTATCCAAAGGCTTCAGTGTCTGTCTGATAACATATCTCTAAAGTTTCTGGACTTCACAGTGAGACCACAGTCATTTGCTTCTTGCTGATAGGCACATCTATCTATAATACACATCCAAACAGTCTGTGTGGACAACAGCCCAATGTACTCAGCCTTCATTTCTGTTTTAGGGCTACCTTCCCAAAGAGAAGAGGTGAAGTGGAAAGATTTCAGCCTCTCTAACACCCATTCTCTGATAAACTGTTCTGAAAGTCATGACAAAAAGGTAAATCAATCATGAGTGTTTCCTATTTTAAAAAACTCCATTCTTGTTCTCTAAAGACACATCTTTGCTGTTGCCTCTGCTAAGTTAATGAAAAAGAAAGGGAAGCCTGAGCCAGAGAGAACAGACAACATGGAATTTAATTCTGCTGGAGGGCAATATTCACTTTCCACATAATTTTGTTTTTGTGGAATAAAAGACTTGTTACAGCTTGGCAATTCTTTTTAAGAGATCTAAATTTCTAACAGAAAACAAACCCTTTAAGATGCTTGACTTGCATTGTTCCAAATTATTACATTCTTTAGCTCTAATCAACCTGCTTTTGATATTTTAATATATATTTTATTAACATAAGCAGAAGTTGCATTGTGTCTGCATAAGATGTGACTCAAAGCAATTATTTGATACTATAATGTGGGACTGTTTTCAAAAATGTATCAAAAAACCTGTGAAAGCAATTTGTACCTCAGCAAAGATTTTCAAAAAATGAAGACATCAAGAAGAAAAAGGTTTTAAAAAAGGTAAGGTACTTTACTCAATATCACTCTACCTCTTGAAACTGCAAGAAAAGTACTAATATTGTCCAAACTTATCACTTTCATATTTTAAGCAGACTTTCAAACACTCAGAAAGTGAAGCACAGGCTGCAGAGCCTTATAAGACATGGCTCTAGAAAAGCCACTAGTCATGAAAAACCTTGACCTAAGTACTCAGGTAAGCCAGCAAAGATTACTGTGCAATATGGTTTATATACTTGAAACATGACAAGATTAGAAGAACCACAGAAAAAGGTGTGATTGTTTTGTACACATAACAAGATTCCTGTAGGCCCTTGCTGCAGTTACAGTTTAGTGGGATCCCTTTGAAGCCAAAGGATGAGCTATCATGTGCGAGAACATCAAAGTAGTCAAATAGTCACACGTTGGTGTGGCAAATGCTATGGCTTTCCCTTATCTGTTCACAGCTCTGCAATTCTGCAGGGCAATGTGGAGAGCATACCAATGTGCACAGGGATGGCCCGACAGATATGAGTACTCGTCCACGATGATAACAAATGGTACAATTATCAGATTCACAACAAAGCACAGAACTGAAAAATTACTAATTCAGCGTTCATATCACATTACCCAATCTACCTGAAAATTACCTGAAAAGAATGCAGTGCAAAAAGCCATTATGAATTTTGAAAAAGTGTTAAAAAAATCATCAGACCATGCAAAAGACATCTCTCTAACCTATGAGCCATTTCCTGGCCACTTATCACATTTATTCCAGCAGTCTGTGTCCTCGATCTGTTAAAATGTAGCATTAGCTGGGGAAGGTATTCGGTGCTATCTGAGTGTTTGAGAGCTCCTTGAATCCAAGATTTGAAACAGCTTCATAAGCAGAAGTGACAGTGTTTATCAGGAACGGTAAAATACAGGAAAATAATGATATACATTTGTAGTTTATTCTTTCACTATTGAAATGCAAAAATTGATCTGTGAAAAATAATTATTAGGAACTCTTAAGAGTGAAAATACAATGGCAATTTTCTAAATTAATTTAACAGTTGACTTACTTTAATTAGTGATAAATTGTTTATTGCAAGTTCTTTAATCACCTTCTATTTACGCATGGGAGCCCCAGTCTTGGTTGAGCTATAGAAATCACTGCAATAATAAACAATGCAAGATATTATCTAATCCTTATGGGTTTGTGTTGGTTTGTGGAAGAGACAGAAAAAGAATTGGAAGACTTATTTTCATTTTACTTTATAAAGTTATATACAAAGCACCTATTTGAAGTTAAAAGTTAGGGAGCATGGAGCGAGCAGACCTTCTGAAATCATGGGCATATCCACATGTCCTATGCCATATCCCATCATAAACTCACCAACTTCTACTTGAAATACATCTTTTCTTGCAGTAATATGGGAAGCCTAAGCCATAATTTCACTTATCCAGCTGATGGGAAAATAACTTCTAACCTTCCAACCTTCATGGCTAGTTTATACCTCATTGGTTTTGTAAATTGCTTTTTACTATAAATTTACTTGTACTGGTTTCATTATTTGTCCTAGTGACATGTTCATGAACAGCTAGAGCATCCTCTCTCACATTTAATTATTTTTGGACAAAACTAGCTAAGTTCACTTGGTCTTTTTTTGTTAAAGCAGACTCTCTGTTTACCTCAGAAAGCCTCCTCCATTTCAGTTTGAGTTCATTTTAATGAACTTGAAGTGCAGGACAGTACCTTGTATTTTAGATGGAATGCAATATAAGTTGAATATTTCCTAATTTCCTTTGGGTATACACGACCAAATACATCTTAGGATCATTTATCTTCTCCATAGATATATGAAAGCCTAAGCCACTACAGATACGGCTTCTCTTTGTCACCTTTAGTCATCCTAGTAACACTGAACACACAGACTTCCTCCTTTTCCCCAGCTATTTTTAACAGATGAGCTTTGAGTTTATAGCTAAAATCTTATTTTATGTTATGGCTCAGGGAAGCCATTTGATATCAGACAGACAAAAAATCATCTCAGTATTAATATTTTTCAGCTTATTAGCACAGCATACTTCTGCTGAATTTCATTGCACCACACAGAGCTTCATTTGAGATGATTAAAATTTAATATCAAGACGTTCAACTAAGCTATGCTGGAAAATCTGCCATTAAAATTCGTTTAAGTTTCATCACACCAATCCATGGAAAAATCAACTATGACAGGCTCTGAAAGTTCACATTTAAATAATGCTCTTTATACCCATACAGAGCACATAGAAAAAGCCAGCACCAAGTATCACAGCAACTTTTTAACACACTACCCCTTCTTTGCTTGATCTTTGGGGTGTATTGGAAGCAAAATGGGAGAGCAGAAGGACAGTGCTTCGAGGTAAAGGTTTCTGATCCCATCAAATGGAAAAACACCAGACAAAACATGTCAAGAATGCAAACGAAAATGAAGACTGTTTCAACTACATATGATAAGCTATAGTAATGTGAATAATAAAATAGCAACAGTTACTTTGACTTGAATTTTAGTTGGAAAGAGATAAATTAAACAGCAAAGTTTTGAACAATTTTTTTCTCAAACATGTCTTGGTGACCATGTGGAACTGTTAGAAAAGACAAGCATGAAAATGGTTGGGGTTTAGGGTTTGTTTGGGTTTATTTTTTCTGCATTTGTAGTAATAGAGGTTTCTTTCTTAGGTGATGTTTTGGGTTTTGTTGTTGTTTATGTTTTGGGTTTTGGTTGGGTGTTTAGGGGGCACAGATGTTTGTTTGTGGTTTTTCTTCTATTTTTTTTAATGGTAATAATTTATTTTAAAACTTGTTTCCAGTTTTATCAACAACACTTAGCTCTTGGAGGGCTGTGTGTCTATTTTTGACTTGCATTCTAATCAGAGGAATCACAGTGCTCCAGACTCACTGTCCCAATCACAACCAGCAGACCTGCAGCTACTCTGGCCTGGCTGAGCTCCTGGCAAACAAACTCCAGTTTTGGAACTACATAGCCATAAGAACAAACTTTATTTCCTGACTGCAAACTTCTTCAATATTTTTGATTATTCCCTCACTCCTGTTTGATAAACCATATTAACACAAACTATATTGAAATTTTACATATTTTTTGTACTCCTTTTGTCATTGTTGTACATTGTCCTACCAACATGTGTGTCCTATCACAATTTCCATTAATACATCATACCTCTCTTGATTTATGACTTTTTTTTCTAGTGTCACTTCATATCCCCCTTTATCCTGTTCTTAGTTATAACATGGGAGGGAATTGGTGATTCAAAGCTTCTTTTCATTATTCCTTCATACTTTGCACCTGCCACAGAAACAATTGCTTTTTCCCAGTGTTCAGATAGCTCTTGCACTTGTGCTCTGTGCAAGCTGTGGTAGGCAATTGAAGTCCATCTGCTCATGACTGATGGCTACATCCAAAGCAACAACTGCTATCTTGTCTCCTGCTTCCTGCAGCTACCTGTGTGGTCAGATGTCCCTCTCTTGGCTCAAGTCTCTGCCCTATTATTTAAACATACACCTCTGTGTGCATTCCTTCTCCAGCATGGGCCAGACCTGGGGGATCCCAGAGCAATCAGTGGAACATTAAAGAGGTCATCTTCATTCCATCAAACCTATTACACAGGTCAGGATAGACAAGCTTACTCCCTCAAAGCGTGTGAATCCAACCCTGACATCTCACAGGATTCACTATACACCAGTGCTGTCACTCGTGAACACATTCTTACTCTGGCACAGCGCTTATGGATTAGAAAATGCATGGCCTGTTCAAGCAGATGAATGGCAAGTAGGTTGTGTGTGATCTTTGTTTTCTGTTTTTCCCGTAATGAAATTCCGCTATGTTGAAAAGAATTTTAATGAAATGCATACAGGAAACAAGCAGAAATTGTTTTAAAATTAGATTTAATTATACATTAACTGTGGGTCTTGTATGCAATGACCTGATACAGTAATTAACATGTTTATCAATAGAAGTTTAATGATAAAAACAACCAAAAAATGCTTTTGGTCCCTCTAGCAGTTGGATAAAAACATAATTTAATTGGCTTATTAATGGGTAGAAAGTCAGTAGGACCCAGGAATATGACTATCTGCCTAGATGACTAGAATAAACAAGTATGACAAGAAAACAAAAATGTTTACATTTCCACTTTCTCACATGATAATTTTTAGTGGTTATATAGAATATGAGTACTAAGAAAGTAAATTAGTTCCCCAGTGTTATATTTGTCAGAGGTATCTCAAAGAGTGGTGGCTAGAGATGTTTTGTGATGCTCCTGTTCATGGCAAAAGTCTGTGTCCAGGTATAACAATCATCCAGGAGAGACCGCATTCTTTGTGCATTCTACTTCTACCATGATGCTGAAAAATGAAACTGATTTACCTGCTTATCTACCCCAGCGTTTGTTCTTCTGCTAAGAATCCACTCACCCATGTAACTGTTTCTTTATTCACCTCATAAGAGTTTTCTCAGAGACTCAGTGAGCTCATTAATTTACATTTCAGAACTAGAAACCCCTCTTTCAGAAAGGAAAGCTATTTTGATCTAAGACTAGAAAAGATGAAAAGTTCATCTCTTCTGGAAATTTTTATTCTATTTATTTTGTTTTTATCACCCTTGTTATTAAACCTGATTTCTCATTTGACCTTATCTGCCTTTAACTGAGGGACATACATCTGATGATGTTCAAATTTTTCTATCTAATTCTAGTCTTCACAGGAGACCACACATTGTACAATCACTGTTATAACCATCCAAAATGTTGTATTACAACTAGCTGTTTTTCAGCTCTCCCTAACATATTCTTAGTTGCTTTTCTTGTGCCTTTTATTTTTCCCACTGCTGCTAATAGCCCTTTAGTTTTAGTACCTTTTGCATTTTTTTCTCCTAAATTTATGAGAGTAGACTGTGCTATTCCAAGAAAAATCTACACGGTCAGGCAGAAGCTCAACACAGATTTTTTGCCTGGGGTGTAAACTGGCAGGATGCAAGCTGGCTCTGGTCTGGAATTTGATGTAGAGTTGCGCATAAGCAAATACACTTGGCAAATACTTGGAAAACACCTAATTTTCCCTTTAAGGCACTTTCTCCAGTTCTTCAGTCATTTCCTTGATCCACCCTTATATTTTCCCTAGTTTTTCCAATACCTTATGTGTGTGTATGCATATATGTATGCACACACATACACATTTTGTTGCAGCAAGTCTGATTTTTGGAGTATCATTAAAATGTTAAGGGGCTTAATGTGCTGCTCCTTCCTTTGATTTTGCACAGCACTTCACAGAGTAAGCATTCGTGACTTCCTTAATCTTAAGATCTTATAGTTTTGATCCAATGTTGGTTTAAGGTTGTTTTCCATTTTTTTTTTCCATAGGAAAAAAGAGATTGATGCATACACTTACCAGGAGCACATATAAAATTGGTTTAGGCAAATTCTTGACTTGCCTACTTTTGTGTGGCCTATGGACTATCCCTATTTAATAAGGTTAACAGTGAAATTATTCTAATGCAAAGCAAGTGATTTAACAGGTATGTTAAATTATGTTAACAGGGGATGGGATTTCATTCTTTCTTTTCCAGGCCAAACTGTAATTCTGCCAATTGGAGCCACCTCCCTCTGCCCCCAGAAACCAACTACTTCCAACGAAACATCAGTAGAGAACATTTTCTAGCCAGCACTTTGCATCAACACTGTTCATGCAGCTGAGAAGCAGCTGGCCAGATTTTAATTGAGCTTTTCCAAGTAATGGACCTCAGCATGGGATCAAGTGCAAAGAAGATGTGAAGCAACTGAAAAGGAGAGGAGGTGACAGACATTCAAATGGCAAAGGAAACAGCAGTAGCTGCTGTGGGCAGGTGTCTCAGAGATCTGCAGCAAATTTCAGTTTGGAATGCCTGGATGATACCTCCTTCACACCTGGCCTCCTGAGGTTACACACAATCCTTCTGGAATGTTTTCTCCCCATGGCGGTTCCCTCACCTGCACGCTGGGGCTCGAGCACCCGCAGCTCTGCCCTCCACTGCGCTGCCCACTGGGGCTGTGTCCCATGGTGCCCGTGGGGCAAGCACCCTCCTTCTGCTGCAAAGAATACCTTGCTCCTTGTGTCAGCAGGTACCAAACATGCCAACAGTCTCCTTCGCGCTTAAGACACCCAAACTGTGGAAGACTGATGGAGGCTGTAGTGGAATTCAAACTCAACACATTTTGGAAACACTGTGCTGTGATGAAACAGGGCAAGAAACTCATCTTCTAGGAAAACAAATCCTCATTAGATGAAAAAAACATGGAAATAGCGAAATAGCTGCAAAAAAAATGTCAGAGCTGTACTGAGGGTTTCAGTAGCATTTGCCTTGTACTCATCATTGAAATTAATTCGCAAGACTTGCCATGATATGCTGATAGGATACAGTTGTAATACTTTAAGCTGTTGTTAAGAATTCAAAACATGACAATCAGAACAGTTCTCTTTATATACAATTAGAACATTTATTTGCTTGTTCTTCGCAAAATTAAGTAGTGGAAGCAAGCAGGAGCTGGGAAAGCAGCCAAGCAATAAAATTGATTGATTGCCCAAATACATAAAAATCATATCCACAGCTTTCAAACATTCTCTCAAAAGCAGAAAATCAGCTCTTCAACATTACCAAACAACCTGGTTAGACAGGATAACAAACCTGCTGTTAAACAGAAGACAAAGTTTGTCTGTGAGGTGTAGCTTACACAATTGCTGGCCACTCAAAATAGTTTGCACCTCCATAAATCTGTCTCTGTTTAAACTAATTACCAGAAATTATTCAGAAATGTCATTTTTCTTCATTCTTCAATTACATCAGACATACAGTTGTGTGTTGAGAGAAAACATACTAGTCATATCACCTATGGGTTTTTTTCCAAAAAGATGCACTCATTTTTACTTTTCAACTGCTTCTTTCATAAGGCTACAGACCAGTTCCCCACAGCATATCAGTTTTCTTTTGTTCATACATTACAATCTAAGTGGATCAATCCTTACAACCAAAGGATCCAGATTTCAAATTATATCCATTTCTCCTGCACTGCCACCATTCTCTCAAAGTCAACATTGTCCAAACCAAGTGTTAAACAAGCATTTATAGTATGAATGGGGTATAAATTGCAGAAATGTAATCAAGTTTGGTGCATTCCAGTGAAAGGCTGGTATATTCAAGCTCTAGTTGTCACCAGAAGAATAAGAAGAACTATTCAAAAATGGCCAAGTAATTCAACTAAAGATGTTTTAATTAAGCAAATTAACTGCTTTTTCATTGAAAGAAATCCCAATAAGAAATCTGAATTCAGCCTCGGAGAAGGTGCTGAATACAACTCTGCATTCTAGCCAAAGTCATCTCAAAAACTGTTTCTGATCCACACTGACTGAATCAAGGCCATGGCTGTGCATTCAAAATTCACACTGGTTTTCGTTATTATTATGTGTGACAGTTTTAGTCAATGTGAAGGATCAGAATTCATGGCACAGAGCATTCAGAAGGAATTCAATGTCTCGCCCCAGCAGAAGCTATTGAAAATCTAAGTCTTTTTAGGCTCCGATCAAGAAAAAAAAATACTGCTGACAGGCCCAAAAACTTGTTGAAATAATTTTCACAGGAGAAGTTGCTTATGAGACAAAAATCTAACAAATATATGGCAATAAATATCTTCAAAGGCTTTTGTAAGTATTAACTAACGAAAATTAATTTCACTAAAACTTCTACTTGACTCTTAAGTGGTTGGTTAAACAAAACAGCCAAACAAACCTAGCTGCATGCTTAAACCAGAGCTTCTGAAACAGATTTGATCCACATTAATTACCAAAAATAATAAAGCATCATGAATTTTACCTACATATATTGAATGGACATTACTCAGCAATCTCTGTAACTGTTAGAGTTGCAATAGTCCTTTTGGTTTTTAAACTGTGGTTCAGTTTTCCATATCATTGTAATTACTGCAGCTGCCCTGTTGCCAGCAAAATCCTAGACTCTAAGCTCTTGGCTATGACAGCACATCTAAGTAATCACCATGGAATACTAGGCTAAACTCAAACAGGTTTCTTTTTATGAGCTATATACATGAGCAAAAGCTAGAGCATGTTTAAACAAAGCAAATCAATTCAAGTCAAGCCTCCCAACTTAATAGATTCACACAGCTTATTAAGAAGAGCAAACATGCCTTAATGAAGAACACCCATCTGCTAAATGGGAGAAATAAGGCCTTGGTTGTGCTATTCTGGCAGGGCAGGGCATAGCCCCAGTTTCGGGATGTCTCAGTGCTAGCAGAAGCAAATCCATTATGAAATGAGTTTACTGTGGACTTTTCAGTCCTCTGCCCATTCCTTGTTGTCCTACTTTGCCACCTAGCAGAGCTGTCTTGATTATCTGGTGACTCCTCATTGGGTACATCACCCTTTGCAGGATAGCGGGAGTCATGGCTAACGTGACTTCATATTCAGCTGGGATTTTTAAATGACAGAACAACTTCTTCCACTTCCCCTTCTAGAAAATCCCCAAGTACTTCAGAAACTTGTAAGGTGTAAACAAATACTGGCTCTAAAGAAATATTTAGAGTAATATTCTTAGTCAGTGGAAACTACCACCATCATTTCCTATAATGAAAACTCTTCCTTTCATGTATTATTCCAACCCTAGTACAACTCGGAGAAATTGTCAATGTAAGTTGGTCAACAATTGTTTCATCCTTGGACTGCGCCATCTCAGTTGCTTCAAGCTTTTTCCACTGACTTGTCCATTGTAGGAAACAACTATAATGGCTCCAGTTTGTCTGTGAGACAACCATTGCCATGCTATGGCCTGTGAGCAATGAATGCCACACTATAAACATTCTTTTAAAAATGTACCCAGACACACAGATTTAGAGGCAACCATTTCAAACAAAGAAACACAACTCTCCTTAAATTATACCATACTTGGGTAGGAATGTAGTCAGAGTATTCCAAATTACATCTTTGAGAAGACACAGTTGGTCTGGTTTTCCTAGTGTTTTGCCCCAGTAGCTGTAAGTATGGACAGCACAGGCAATAGAAGTGTGAAAAAAGCTATCATTTTAATTTGCAGCACTTATCAACTTCTCAACCATGGTGAATTTGTCCAGATGACAGCCTAGAACTAACTGGAAGGCTCAAAAGCCTCAAACAGGAATTGATTAGCTGAGAATCCCTTATCATAGGCACTGGGCATAGGTCTGTGGTTCATATATGCAGACACACATCACATTCAGAAATTAACTATTTAGTTCATTATGTAAATTTTTACAGCTAATTACAAAATACATGCTAAGGAGTGCTTCATATTCTGAGGGATTTTGATTTCTATGAAAATGATTAAGTATAGAATTGGTAACTAGATTAATCATTTAATTAAAATTTTAAAAGGAAAATATAGGAAAAGGAAAACAATTACTATACAACACTGTGGCTTCATGCAGAATTAATTCAGAATTTCAAACAAAAAATCTTGCAGGTTTTCCTGTTTATCATATTTTTAAAACTGGCTATCTGACGTCATCATTTACTGTGCACAGTACATCTTGCAGTCGTTCCTATTCTCTCTCTGGTTGTGCCACCACTGACTAAACGACCTTAAAATACATAGTTATGTATGAAGAGAATTCAGTTGGATAAAATGCAAATATAAGTGGTATGGAATGGCATTAGAAAGCTCACCAACATTACTGAACAGATTAAATTAGCATTCTTCTAAAACATTAAGACTCTGTCACAGAACGCAGCTCAGAGTACATGCCTTTCTCTATCTTTTATTCAAATTAACTCCAGGCTTTTCCTTGTTTTGTGGCTTTATACTAATGGAGAATTATGATGGAGCATTCAGTTGCTGCCCAGGTACTATTACTCACAGGAGTTCCAAACCCCACCAGGTAGTCAAAATATACATCAAATAAATAATCTGGTATATGCCACATGAATGTCTGGTTCTGTCATGAAAATAAATATTTTAATACCTTCTTCATTTTCTTTTCCCTTCATCGGTCAGGAGATACTCTCGTGAGCTGCAGATACTTGTAGTTTTGTGCTTAGAGCAGTATTTCCTCATCATCTACTACCTATAATACATGCATAGGCCATGAAAGGAGAACTTTTCATACATAAGGATTGAATGCTGCAACAAGCTGCAGAGATGCTATATATTATCTAGGGCACAAACCCAGGTTCAACCTGTTTTATTGAAAAAGAGATGTCACACCATTGCACCACAAAAACTTAAAATTCAAGCATTTTAATACAGCGTTTAAACACAGTTATCACTTGACAAGAAGAACCCTGTTTTACCTTGCTTTATGTTTTCCTCTAGGCCTTCAACTTCAAGAAGATTTGAACAGAAAAGTAGCTTTTTCCTCACTGACAGGAGTGTACATGGATAAGCTCAATGTCATCTCTTACTGACATGTTTCTCTTGGCTGGCTTTTTTTCCTATCTCGACTTACATTTCTTCTTCAAACATGGAATTCTATGTAATTGCCTTTATGATTTTGTGCAATAGTGGGACTGTTACAGAAATACAGGTTCACATGTCAGAAGAATCTCTCTGTTTCCAGATACTTAATGCAAAACATCATCTTCCCTCTTGTGAAAACATGAAAGCTGCAATATCGCAGCCTGTCTTAGGTGTTTCCAAGGTGGGATCTCCTCTACAATTCTATCTGTAGTGGGTTCTTTCAGAAGAATTATTTCAATATGCTAGTTAATGTATGATATCTGAACTGCAATTCCTACATGTCTGGCATACTGGAATTTCTTTCATGACATAAAATTCAAGCACTCACTAAAAATTTATGGTGTTAAAATGATGCTTTATGGTGGGAAGAAAAACCCAAACAAACCAAACAAAAGCCCTAACTGAAAAGCTCTACATTATAAATTTTCATTCTTTTATAAATGTGCACTGACATCAGGTGATCTACCCTCTTTGTACTAAGTACCCATGAGTAAGCCGAGGAGAGAAGTAGCCTGCTTGATCAGAAGTATTTACAAAGCAAATCTCAAACTATTTCAGCAGTCCTGCAGTGATGCATGTGGAGCTTGATATTCTTTGTGCTGAAGTCAAAGATACATTTACATCAGTGTGAGGCTTTAGAGAAACAAAATGAAAAAAGGAAGGATAGTGATTAAGACCATTGAAGTCGCAGGGGAAGTTGTGCATATTGACGTAGACTAAGGCTAGGTAACATGATGTAAGGAACTAGGGCTTACAGGAGGAGGAGATCAAGCAGGCAGATGGAAGAACAGGTAACTGAAGGGAATTATCAGAAGAATTTACATTGAAAAAGCTGTAAATAGAGGCAAATATGACCAGTAACTTGGGAAAAAAAGATTATGGTGATGGTCAGCAATTTAGATAAGCTTAAAGCAAGATAAAGCATAAGACTTGGAGATGAAATGATTGATATCTTAAGCAGGGGAAAAAAACAAAGGGGAAAAAAAAACCACCAAGAGAAGTTTCTGTATTACCCTATTTCTAAGCAGAATTTTTCTTATTCCCTTAGGTGTTGCATGAAGCTTCTAGAATACCTTTAAATTTTTTAGATATAACTGAATGTAGCCAAATCAGAAACAATCTGATGCAAAAGTTAAAAAATAAGACAGAAAAAGAGATCGTTTGAAAGAATATTTTCAATAAAGCCTCTTGCTGAAAGACATAAAACAGAACATGGAAAACATTTAGAAGATAATGTTTCTGCAGGCCTACAATAGTCTGTTTCAGAGCAGTCAGGATATTTTGCCACTCTATCATGTCAGTCAGCCTGTGAGACTGAGAATGAGCAATCTGACCAGCTGGAAGCACAACAAAGGACCAGCAGGAACTTTCCTGACAACAACAAAAGATTAAAGGAGATGAACAATTGCATTGAGTGTCTGCTTCAGACTTGCAACTGGAGAAGGAATACTGCTGGGGATAAAGAGACCAGAGGAAAACAGAAGGTTTCTATTCTGGACTAGCAAGGTCAGAAATCAAGAATGCACTCAGACTAATCTCCTTTTAGGGAGCCCCAGAACAGGTCTACTGTGCATAGTTTCACCAAAAGGAAGCATCAATACTGCTCATAGCATATGATCAATGCATACATAGCATTTCCTTTAGGGAGGGAGAATATAAGTATCTTTGAGCCAGGGGAAAAAGCTTTAATAACTTCTGTGAGAATGACATATATTATCACCCAGCTTGCGATGTCCTTTGGAGAGCTGTAAAGATGAGGGGTCTCTAGGAAGATGAAAGTTGTGACTAGGAAGCAGCAAGATGAACTAGAGTTAAGCAGAAGTAGCTATGGGAAGCCACACAGGTGTAGGCTGTATGATACCCCATTCAAAAGTAATGCACAGGACATAATTCAATGACTATAAAGAAGAAACACATACACTGTCTTTAGATTCAAAACAAATGACAGTGGAATTGCCTTCATTAGTGCTCCAAATTCTATCAGCTTATAGCTACTTTTGCCTGGCACTTCTGCATTTTCCCAGAGCTCTGAGCTGGGTTCTGCACTGTGTCTGTAAGCAAAATCAGTAATTTCTGAAAGATGCAATGGGAAAGGTTCTCATATATCTACAACTTCCACCTTCATTTTAGCTGCAGGTAATGTTTAGAGAAAACAAACCTGAGATAAAATAGAGCACAGAAGTGATCAGATCATTTAGAGAAAGTGTATTTGCTCCACTTGGTGAAATCGATTTTCTGGATTTTGCCCAAAAGGGAAAAATGGTGGCTTAGTCAATGAGCACTTCTGTTTCTAGAATAAACTGTTTTGAGTTGATTAATATCCTTGACAGCATTGAAGAGGGAAATTATTAGAATATGATATTTTGAAATATTACCTTGGAATTTTAAGCATATGTCCCAATAATCTGAGATGAAATAATTCAGCTCTCTAGGTATTATTGACTCAGAGTAAGGATACTGAAGTTTAATTAGAATACCTAAATTGTACTTCTCTTTCAAATTATACGGCTTTTACAAAACATACACTGTAGTTTAAAGCAAAACATTTGTTATGATTGCATTAATGTTAGGCAGAGTTATTACACATTACAAAAAGGATTTAGTTAAAAGTAATGTACAGCACAACTGCTAGAGAAAATTCACCAGCACAGGTGTTTTTAAAAATTATATCCAGTGAAAAAACTCTTCTTTGTAGATAATACAGCATATTGTGTATTTATGCTTCTACTGAAAATTTACTCTTATTTCTGCTTGTCTCATCTGTTGAAATTTGAAGCTCTGTTCTGTCATTGACATTCAATCAATCTACTCACATTGACTTAATGAAGAGAAAAGTACCAAAAGTACTATTCAACCAATTTGGACACTGAGTACATAATTTTCAAGAGAGATCAGACTTCCTGAATTAATGTTTCTCCTTTCATCTTCATACAAGAGTGCAATTGTCACAGATGCAGAGTATTGAACGACAGAGTCAACCCTAATCTAATAGAGTATTGGGAATATTGGGTATTTATTAATTGAATCATTTAGTTATGTAAAAAGAATAATGCACAGATAGGCCATCCTTTGGAGGCACAGACCCTGTACACAATACATGCAAGATTTCTCCAAGGCTGAATTTCCAGGCTCTGTGTATTACCAGAATAAAAGAAGGAAAAAAAGAAGCTAGAGGCATTTGAAAAGCATGACAGGTCAGAGAAATCATCTGCATACCATCTATATGACACAGCTAGAATAAGTCCCGGAGTGTTCACCCAGCTGCAACCTAAGGGATCTGTCATGCAGCCAGCTGCTGCTGCTATTTGACATCTGGGATCTGTAACTGGCATTGAAAAGAAAAAAAAAAATTAAAAAAGAAGACTGGGAAAATAACTGAAGAGTTATGTGAGGTTAACAACACCAACAAAAAAAATTCTCTACCTCTCCCAACACTAGAGGTATTTCTAAAGAAATAAGTAAATTTTGTTGCCAAGGATGGAGCCTCTGGGCACTGCATGCATACAGTGCACAAAGGAAAGGTCAAACAACTCCTGGCAAATGAGTGTAATACAGTGAAACTCTTATAGAAACACATTCAATACTGCTAAAAGCAGCACCATATGCCCACCTCTGACTAGCAGTTTTGTTACTTACAGCTCCATTTGCAAAGATTACCACGGCTAATTCATTCCGTGGGGAGAGAGCTCCTGGTTAAGGCTGACTCAGTAGTCTCAAGCATTATGCCAAGGGTACCCAATTCTCCACACAGGAAACCTCAGCCTGATTTCCCCTGCCTGCTTAGCAGCATTTACTGGGCAAGTAGAGAGAAGTGCAATCAGTGAAGTGACTTCCCTGAGAATCAGCAGAGCTGGGGGAAGAAGAAACCACCCTGCCAAGGAAATGCCCTTTGCACAAAAGCCTGGATCCTCCTACCACATCAGGGATCAGGTGCACAGCATCTATGGGGTAATGCAGATGTGTGTGTTCAGGGTTTCAGTGTTTTGCAAATCTCTATGAAAGACAATAAAACTGTCAGTCAGTACTTCCAGATCACTGCACTGCAGCTTCCCTGTCTGTGGCCTGAGCACTTCATCAAAGGTTACTCTCTCTGTCTGAAGAGCTTCTCATCCTCATATGACCCCCTCTTCCTCTCATGACTGAGAGCACTTGAGATACGCATGATTCAGAGAAGCCTACATGAAATCCAAAAAGCTTTACTAAGTGTAATTTTATAGAAGCAAATTGCCTGCTTCTCTGAGCTGGATCAGCAATGTTTCCCCCATCAACCTGCAATGCAAGTGAAGCTTTGAACTGCTGCAGTGATTCTCTGAGAGAGAGACCTCACCGGAAAAGATCATAGGTGGAAAAAAAAGAATTCTGTGCCCCTGCACATGTTTCTGCAGCAGTTTCTATATTTACATTTTTGGGGAACTAACTCTGGGCCAGATTTTGTCACTGCTATTCACAGTGAAGAGTATCTCACTGCACAAATAGTCCCGAGGGACTATACTGAGGCAGTCTGGATCATGTTGAAGAGCTCTTTCCACTGTGAGAAATTTATTTTTCTGTCTGGCTTAAAGATGGCTTCAGCTGAACTGTTCATAGCATTCATGGTGGTGGCAGCCTGCGATCTTTACATGGGAAGGGACATATCTGCCAAGGGTCCTCTGCTCATGGAAGGGGCAGATGACACCGCTTTGAGCTTGGAGCATCTGCGTGAAATAGGGAGTGAGAAAGGTAAGGCATATCTGCATTACAGTGATGCTACTCACAGGCACCATGCCAGCAAGTACAGACAGCGCTCTGCAAATCTCTGCAGAACAGACAAAACATTCCAGACAATGAAGACTTGGCCTTTGCTCTGGGCATCAGACAACTTACAGTGTTGTGCTAGCCTGGAAATTACATTTTTGGAAGCTACAGAACTGACAGCTGTATCTAACATGTACTGATGTTGATACTGAGTACATGCACTAGAAGTGTGCTTCTGTATGAAGCTTGGATGCTGGAGCCAGGGCCATTGCACCAGCAGTCTTTCACAGAGGTAAGGGCTTCCTCTTGAGGCAGTAAGGCAAATCCCACTGCACAAAGAAAACACTCAAACACGCATAAGGCATGACTAGGCATATTCATAGATAACAGGTAGATGAATAGATCAACCACAAAAGTAAGACATAAAATTTTTGTATTTTCCTTTAAGCATACCTACATTTCTCTGAAATCTTACATAGCAGAGTATCTCACTGATGAACAGCTATTATTTGACACAACTAGAAGGCAGTTTAGATGCCCAGAGATTTTACTGTGTCTCTATCTTAAACAAGACTCAGGCAGAGGAACTGAAATGGGGAAAAATATCAGTTGTTTGTGCTTGGCCTTAAGGCACAACCATCAAAAACCATAAAATTTTGGAGCCTCAATGCAGATTTTAACTCACAGATCATGTACCCTGGCACATTTACACCAAACCAACATCACAGAAAAAAGAACAGGTTCACCACTGGCTCAATTCAGAAGACCCATGGGGTCTTAGAACTGTTTACCAGAAACACAGAGAAGTATATAAAAATGCACTGTGTAATTCCAGGACATTCAGGAAAAAAAAATCCCTGAACACAATGATGTGTTCCTGTTACAAAGATTTATAATTGGCTAGGCCATTGAAAAAATCTGATGGGTCCTTATCTAAACCATTTACTTCATAAATGGCACAAATTATTTCATTCCATTTACAGTTTCATTCAGTGATCCAAGCTCCCCCAGCCCCCGGAGTAAAACCAAAACTAGAGGAAGAACAGACTCTTAGCATTCCAAAGGTTAAGCCATCCCTTCTGTGCCTCTGATGAATAA
Organism: Corvus brachyrhynchos; assembly: GCF_000691975.1. Lineage (NCBI taxonomy): Eukaryota > Metazoa > Chordata > Aves > Passeriformes > Corvidae > Corvus > Corvus brachyrhynchos. Next base: position 3,424,519 of record NW_008236973.1, on the reverse strand, counting down.
TGGTCATGCCCTGGGTGTGTTCAGGTTGGGCTCAAATCCTGGCTGACGCATACTGAGTCCATACAAATTTCACCCAGGTTGAAGGGTAAGGGACTGGCTGGCACGCAACACACAGAAACTGTAGAAAAGGAAAACTCTTTGGGTTCAGGGGTGCAAAAAAATCTGGCTGGTTGGTTTTGGGTGAGGGCAGGGGCTGGCTGGTAAACAGAACCTTGGACCAGGTTGCGGCCTTTCCCTTGTGGGTCCTCAAACATTCCAGCCCAATAGGCTAAATGGATCAAGACACAAGATCAAGGATAAGGAGGGGGAGCTAAGCAGATTTCTTTCTGCTAAGGGTTACCCATGTCTAATGGCTTTGCTGGACTGGGGCCAGTTACCGTAGAATACATCTCTCTTGAATTTGTCTGGAAGTGGTAGGTGTATTATTTGTCAAATTACTCTCTTCCTTATCTCATATTAAAAAAAAGTTTATAAATTTTCCTACAAAGAGACAGAAATAGTTTTGTAGCAGATTGAAATACTTCTATATCTATCTATCTATCTATCTATCTATCTTCCTGGGAACCTTTAACCTGTTCTTTCTCTAATTCCAACAAACACTTGTCCTCCCTGTAAAGGGCTGAATTATGCATGGCAGCAAAGAGACAAAAAGAAGGGAGGCGATCAGTTAGCTAGAGTTGCCTAGAGGTCAGCTGTCTAGCTCCACCTAGATACTTAGGCTGCCCTCCTTAAAAGAGCTGTCTCAGGTGCAGAAATTGCCTTTTAGATGTGACAGTCTCTCTCCTGTTACTAGTGAAGGTGCTTGGGTAAAGAGCTTAAAGGACTCAACCAGCTCTCAAACAGCTGAGGCTGGTGAGGAGATCACAGTTCCAGGGAACACAGCGCAGGACCACAAAAGCCCGAGTTCAAGCTGCCAAAATCATCTTCACCAGCAGCACCAATTGTTGGTTTCCATATTTCCTCATGGCCTGCCAAAGGGCACTCCAGTTCCCCAGGACCAGTTCAGGCGAGTTTTGTCCTACAGTCAACTGCAGCAAACATGCACTAGCCGCAGCGACACAGTGGAGCTGCTTTCCATACAGTGGTCGCTGCTGAAACTGAGCGGGAGGAGGGCTTGTCCAGCCCACCAGTTACTGCTGCTTCCCACAGCACTTCCCACCAGCTCCCAGGCACTGGTGGTTTAGACATGCTGACTGTCCAAGCTATGCCTTGGAGACACTTCAGCAAGTGTGAAGACCACAAGTTACTCGACACAGTCCACAAAGGCTTTCTCAGTCACTGAGTTTAAGCAATAGCACAGATGAGATTAGACAGAATGACCATAGCGTGTCCAACATTAGCTATGCCAGAGGACTGTTCCTAAAGGGGATATCATGCTGAGTAATGAAAGGCCTTGCTTCTTTCACAGAATAAAAAATGCGTGAAGTATGCCTGAGCTCCTTCCTCACAAAAGGATCTGTTGCTACGTGAATGAGGAAAGACATACATGCTCGCTGTCTCCTGACATCTTTGGAACAAAAATACTTAAAACCTGTACCTGGAAGAAATTGTTCATACCAAATGAGATCTTTACACCAGATGAAACTGAGGTTTTGATTCAGCAGGGTGGATGAGATGCCTCATACAAACCTTTAGTATATATATCTCTCTGTAAACCCACATTGCTAGCTCTTGAAATCTCCAACTCTCATAATGCTGAAATATGATTTTATCCCTTGATCACCTTGATCAGAAATTCAAGAATCTCAATATTTCATACAACATACATTCACCATATTCTACCCTACCTCCTGTGGAATATTTTAAAAACCACTCAAGCCCCTAATGTGTTTGACTTGATGACCACTTCAAGTAATTTGGTGGGAGCATGTCGTAGCATACCCTAGTTATCCAGAACTGAGTAGCTTTCCAGAGTTTCCAGATTTCCTCCCTGGAAAAACAAAGGTGACAGTCAGCATTGATATGTGCCTCTGGTTTACCCTGATACAGGAGGTGGATGCCACCAGTCAGAAGCACCTTCTTGGTCATTTAGTTTACACATTAGCTACTAGTTACTTCAGGAACAATTGGGATCAGATTATATTTCTCAGACTCAGAAAGCCATGTGGATATATTACCCAAAGTCATGACATGGGTAGGTACTATATAACAGGCACCTTAACTGAGCCTATTACAGTCTAAACATTCCTAAATAGGCCCAAGGCTCTTTGATCTTGGAGATGAAAGAACAACAGGATTCAAAAATATAAGTTAGGCACTTCAAAAAGCTGAAGTTAGGCCTGGCAACAGCAGGCAATTTTTTTAATAGCAGTAACTAATAACCACTTCATAACACACATGATATATTCTTCCTAAGTTGCATCAGATGTAGTCTTGGGGCCTCTTTTTCTCTTCCCATAAAGATCTGAGGAAAGGTCTGCTGACCATCTTATCTTACATCTCACTGGATCAAATTTTTTCAGTATATTGCATGATATTTTGTTTTGAGAAAATAAACATTTGAGAAAAAACATTGAGATTTATTAATTTGCTTATAGTATGCATGAAAATTAAAATGAACATTTTAAATCACGCATTTACTATGAAACTATTTCACTGACACAACTCTGTTTCCTCCCATGCTTTGCTGGTGCCCACGTTTTCCCTCCTGCACAGCAAAAAAATAGCTAAACCTCCACTTCTGTCATTATACATTTTAACATCTCCCAGCTTCTGTCTGATCTATTACAACTGTGCAGTTTGAAAGGCTCTACTCAGAAACTACATTTGAGTTAAAAACCAAACCATTATTTAGGTAAGCATCTGTACTTTTTCCTCTGTCACTGGAGGGAGAATACTTAAGGACATAGAGTTCTAAAGCGTGATAAGGCCTCCTGTTTCCTATTTCCTCCAGACTCCTTCAAAGTCTTTCTGCAAGTCTGAAGGAAACAAGGCAGGGAAGAATACATTCTATGGGGCAATGTTTCTATGGGATCTTCACAAAAACATTGCACCTTTGTTTTGGAGCTCCACCACAAAGGATTGTTCAAACATGGCAAAGATGGGTAATATGCTACAACATCTTAGGCAGGAAAGCTTATCCTACAGGTGGATCAAGGAGCCCAGGTGTTTGGAAAGCTGTCCCTGCCTCCTCCAAGGATTCCAAAATCACATACTAATGCTGGAGCTTTTTCAAACCACCTTGTTAAAACACCTGGGCTCTCTCAGCTCCTTCTGCTAGATGTTGCCACGGGGGAGTATTACATATTCCTCGTGTGCCTTGAGACAATTCACAAAAGTAAGTGATCATTGACAATATGAGAGCCAGGCATTCTCAATCAAGATCATATCAGCTCATAAAATAGATTTTTTCTTTTATTCCTGCCAATTCTTAATTAAAACAGGTAAACACATAAGTGCGAAAATTGAATTTGGAAAGGCTGAAATTCCCAAACACAAGCTGTTATTGACATGTTACAGAAGAAACAAAATATTACTTCCTTTATGAATTTTCACTTTTGGCTTACATAAGAAAAGATTAATATCAAGCCAAAATAAGCCTCAATTTATAATTCTCCCTATACTCACATAGTGAAATTTAGATCGTCACTGTAACGATAAATAGCATTAAAAAAAAATCCAAAGAACAAAGCCTACTCATGAATTCAGAGGCTGAGATGACTGTAATTAAAAAGTCCAACATTTGCTCATCTTTAGAAACCATTCCTGTATCTCATCCACACTGCTCTGCTTTCTGCGACTTTCACAAAATGAGCCAGGATTCTGAAATGACCATTTAGTCAGCAGTTTATATCACTCCTGAAACAGAATATGGAGATTCAATACCAACTGCTGTTTATTTATTGTATTAAAAAACTTGAAAGATCTGTGTGTATACAGTTAATGTGTCCAATATAACCAGCAGCTCTCCAGTTGCAGTTGACTTCACAGTCATTCCTGAGCTATTGGTAACTCTTCCACCATTATTATTGCTTCCCTAGGCTTGGATCTATTTCTTGAAACTCTCCCTAGAGAGTTAAAAATATGAGATAAAATCCTCTATTCCATGAAAGAGCAACTCAAAAATCTTGCATTTATCTAGTCTTCTATCTTCATGCTAGTACCTGCATCCCTTTCAGTTCAACATATCTAGGTTAAAGACACGTCACAGTATTCACAAAAACCTTTACAAAGCCTTCTGATATTCTTGCTGGCAACTTATGGCTCCCTGACTCCTTTGCTTACCACAACAAAAAGGAAAAAAAACAACCTCCAAGTTTATCCATCTTTTTCCTACATATATCCTTGCTGCATTCACTTAAAATTAGCTTCACTTTCCAGACAAGGTTTCCAACCAGTCGATAGAGCATTCCCATTGCTCTGTGTCTAACTGCTTGCTCTTCCATCTTCTCAGTAGACTTGACACCCACACACTGAGGTAGGTAATATACAGGAGGACTCCTGAATAAAATACCCTCTTTCTAAAGATGCTACACAGCAGCAGCTTGCATCCTAGCACGCTACTTTCTTGGTGCCTCAGCTCCTTGCTTTTGCAACCTGCAAGCTTCATTCTTCAGTTCCACTAAGCTTAATATAGCTGTTATTATAAGATGGGGTTGATTTGAGGCAAAGGCACTGGCTATTTCCAAGTCATGCTTGCTTGTTTTATTTGAGCATTTGCTGTTCTGTACACACATCACGGGAAAGACAACCAACCAACCAAACAAAAAACCAAGCCCGGGTTTTCAGTGCCAGGTTTGTTTGGACCCCAAGGAGAACCTTTCCCTATGCACCTGACTCTAAGGCTGGCTGATTGTTTTGTTCACCAGGAGCAGTCATTGCCTCTGCCTGCTGCCAGTTCTGAGCACTCTCCAGAAAAATGCAGTGGTTCATTTGCTTCATACCCAAACAAGTGCTAGGTGTTAGGAATTTTCTGTAAAGCAGGCTGAACAGACAGGTGGTGAAAGTTGCTGACAACACAGAAATACTTAGCTTAGCAGAGGCTTGGGAGGATCATTAGGAACTTCCTGAAAGACAGAGCGAAAGTGCGCAATTAGACAACACTTAACAGGGGAGTGATTGCAGATATGTGCAAGGTGTTGCTCCCAAGCAGAGAAAAATAAACAATGTTCTGGAAGAGTGTGACCTCTTCAGAATAAGAAGCTCATTAAAGGAAGGACTGCAAAATGCCTGCAACTGTGTGTGTATGGGGGGAAGGGGTGTGTAGCACAAAGCAACTGAGATCATTGATTTGTTGCCTGTAACTACCATGAATAAAAGAAAACAGCAGTTACAGAGACTATTTTTGGCTTGATTTCATCCTTAATACAGAAAAGACTGGTTCAGCTTCATTGCACTGGAACTGCAAGCTGTAGGGAACACACAAGAATCCAGCTGTTTGTCAGGCAATGTGTAGACAAAAGGTGACTGAAACCAGCTAATAGCCAACCTTTACAGGCTACTCTCCCTGCAAATTAGTCCGGTGCTATGCAGTGTTTTCTAAGCAGTCAGACTGATTAGCATATATGAACTCTGGCATATACAGAAATCACACCACTATTCAGTGCTACACAGGCTAAATAAGGGTTTAGAAGCTTTCAAAAAATCCTTGCAATTAACTGTAAATTCATTGGAAACAAAAATATTACAAGGCACGCATTTTAAAATATGAAGCTGAATTACAGTTTTTACTGACTGAAGAAACAGAGAAATTTAGTTTGTGGGTCTTTTAGTAGTAAGTGCGTACATGGGAGGGAATAGCAGCTGCCTGCACACTTATTATGATTCAGACTTGAAGAGCCATGAGACTCTCCTCCCAGCACAAATTTATGGCCAACTAGGATCAAAATTCTGGCCTTCCTGAAGTACCTCTGAGTAACTGTCCAGATGAATTGCTGGAATTGTCACTTGCCTGATAAATCTAAAGCAAGCTTCTAATTAAGGCAGTACAATAAACAGAAATATTTGAAATGTTTGAAAACGATGAGGTAGAATCCCTGATTGCATTCAAGTCAATTGTAAGCTTACCATCGTCTTCAAGAAGAGATGGAATTACAGCCCTAAACCCCATTTTTTACAAGGCTATAATACTCCCACCACAAGGGTTAGAAGCAACAATCAAGTGGCTTTGTGAGTCATGTTTATTGAATGTAATCATAGAAACTGTTAGGTACAGAATGCTTGACATTTCTTCTTAGTCCTGCATAAATGACAAGTTCTTTTCTGACCATACTCTTATATCTATTTTCCTTTAATGTTCACTTGTTAAGGAGTTACTTGGCCCCTAGCATGGAAGGATACAGTTCAACTTAAAAGAACAGGAAAAAAAAAAAGTCAGGAAAGGGAAAGTAACATTAAGGGTTTTTTTTCTCATTCTGTCTTCCTAAAGCTCCAGTGTGGTTTCACAGGTTTCTACCTGCTTGCTGTCCGTGTCCAGAATGAAAACAAAACCACTAAAAGAGCTTCCTAGGTTTTAATAATGCTTGAGAATTGGGTCAATATATGCTGCCGATGGAAGCACTTCAAATGCACCTGCCACAAAAGAGAGGGGGAAGAATGAACAGGGCTTCTAACCTCAGTAGTGGTGACCTGTAATGCCCTTTCAGCCTCTGTTGTACAAAACACCTTGAGCAGCACGAGCCTCCAGTCCCTAGATAGCAGGGGAAAGCTCTGTGTCCCCATGCCATGAATGGAGGCTTGGGATGTCCTTCCTCGTAGCATAACTCAGGGGCTTTCCTTGCTAACCTAGAGAAGGAGACAATGTTTGAGTTTATCTGTGTAAGAGACAACCAGAAAGCTCCCATGTCAAAGGCAAAGAGAGCCACACTGACAAGGAACTTGGGGGCAGTGATTAAAATACATAGATGTATAAGTAGAGGTTAAGTTCCTGCCTTTAAATTTCTGTGTCTGCCCACTGATACCTATTTCTGCCTTGCGTTTGGCAGTCAAACTCAGAATTTGCAGTTCCGATATATAAAAAAAAAGGAAGCCAGAAATATTTAGAAACACATACAGGACTTGAGAAGCAAGGTTTGGGAAAAGGACAGAGGGATGATTCAGTGGGAATGGAGATGCCAGGGAGACATTGAGATGAAGAGGGCAGGAACACAGGAAGAGAGGAAAACCCCTGAATAGCTATTTCATCCCCTTCAGAGAAAATTAGCTTAATGATTCAGTCACTCTTTTCTGCTTTTCAGTTGAATGATAATGGAAGTTATCTTTCAGGCTTTTCCCAAGGCTAGCATGATACCTCTTCCTAGGACAAAAACACCCACTGAACATAACATGTCACTCTTACTTTGTATTTTTAATTTGACAGCTTTGAAATTAATTTAACAGAATAGTTGCCAGAGAAAAGATAACATGTAATCCATATCATCCATGTGTACTCTTCCAATCCTATATAAAATCAATGAAGGAACTTGTTTTTCCTGATTGGGCAGTAGGTTTATGTCTCCACCTGAGAAGTCAGCTAAAGAGAAACTAAAAAACAGCATAGTGGATGAAAATGGCAAATCACACTGTTCCATTTAAAAATGTGCCACTTTTCTGACTGTACAAGCACCATTAACCTGGGATTATTTTTAAAATTGAAAATGAAAAGGCACAATAGAACAACAAAAGTTGTTCCCATTGATATTTACTGCTGGTATGCAGTATGTAAACCACAGAATGCAAAGCAACTCCTATGAGTACACGAATACCATCTTAAACATAATATGAAACAGCAAGATATGTGTTACAAAGCTGTATTGTCCGTTCTATAGAATTTTTTTTTTAAAAAAGAGAGATGGAAAAGGAGAGCGAGAGTAAGGAAAAGAGGGGAGTTAGGCAAAGAGAAAGGGAAAAGAGTGGCAGAGACAGAGATGGAAATATAATGGTGCCAGGAATGCTGAACACCTTGGAAGATCTTCAGAGAAGACAAGGAAAGTTAAGTACACAGGATGGAAAGGAAAATACACAATTTTCTTGATGGAGCATTAGGGGGACTATGCAAGCTGAGGGCTAGAATAAAGCTTGTACCCTCACGCATACTGCCTGGGGGGTTAAACAAGCCTTGTGTGCTCTGTGCTAGCCCATCTCATCCTTGTAAGCAGGTACAGCTGTGAAAGCTGTGTCACTGTTGACCGGGACATGACTCTCTGAGGGTTTCTCTAACACCTTAGCGTAATAAATGCAACTTCCAACAAAGAAATCCTGAACTATGGAGTGACTCCAGTTCTTTATTCAGGGACCATCTACTCAAAAGTCTGCTTAGCATAAACACTAAATAAACAGTCATTCCCTGCACATAATATCTTCCAGATATGATTTTATGCTCCTTCAAATTTATGTGGAAATAACCTCTTTCCAGGTACTTTTTTCTCTCTGTCTTCATATACTTCTTCATCCTTGTCTACTCCTTGTGTTGGTTTTCTTCTTAGTCTCTCTTTCCTCTCATCCTTTAGTATCTCTTCATTATGTTGGGCTTATTAACATGCATGTTAGTGTCTTAACTGTCTATTCTGGATTAAATTTAAAAATTAAAAAATATGACCATTCGAAAAGAAAATGGAACATGAAATGTGGAATTCACTTAGGGATTTTTTTTTTCTCCTATCATTCTGTTATCTGTTTTCCTTTTTCCACCCATTTTCTTTCATTTTATCTGTCTGGTTGAGTTGCTCTTTGAACACATTGGTACATATTCCTTTTTATAGCATCCATTGCAGTAGAAGGCTGATTTTTATTTAACTCAAAGATTAAACTATATTAAAAAATATTATCTGAAATGAATCTGCAAAAAAGAGAAAATGCTTTAAAAATTGTTTTAAAAATAAATAGGGTCCGTAAAAACATCTATTTTTCAAGTCAAAGAATAATTTAGTGCTAGTAGCGTAAATTAATACCATCCCTCTGAGACTGATTACTCCTTATATCATCAGTGACATACAATCTCAGCTTCAGGAACTGAAGGAAAAACATCACTAACTTTTATCACCAGAAGATGGTGTGTTTTAAAAGGTTGCTGCAATGGCAGCTTGTGGAAAGGGTCCATGAAGCCAGGCAGCCAGGAAAGCACCACCTAGGTCCATTCCCCATCAAGCTGCAGAGAACAGACTGAGGCAGGGACCCACAAACACTGTTTCCTTTCAGCCCCCACTCCTGACACAACTGTCCCCCATGAGTCACCATGCTGCACTGGACCCAAACTCCCCAGAGCACGTGCTTTTTACCATAGGCTGAAGGAAATTAATTAAATTCCCTGTTCTGTCCTCATTTTGCTGTTTTACAAATCCCTAAAACTGGGACTGGCAGGTAGAACTTTACTAGCTGAAATGAAAGATTAGCCATTTTGCATCCAGCTTCCAAAAAATAACCCCCATGGAAACACTTTGGAAGCACAGAAGAATGACTTTATTTTAAAACATTATCTTCAGAAAATAAGGTAAAATTACATTTAAGAGACAAAGGATATAGGGGCTAAATTTTCACACAGCCTAAGAATGGTATTTCTGGACTACCCTTGAGAAATTACCTTTGGTGACAGCAATTTACATCACCTGATGAGTTCTTTATCATCTAAATAAAAAAAATTATTAGGATCTGTGTATCAGACTCCCCTAAAGACTGTGCACCCACTGCACAAGGCTGAGACCCCGGGCTCTGCCCCAGTCTACTGCCTGGACAGCCTGCCCACAAGGAGACAGAGGCAGACCTCAGAGCTCAGAGGGGGTGAAGGACCTCTCAGCTCAGCCTCAGTCAGCTCCCCAAAGCTGCTGTAGCCACGATGTTCTGCCCATCTCCATAGATACACACACTGCCAGCACCCTGGGACCCAATGCTCACCAATAAATGCAAACATGGGCCTAAATGCTCTACTTTTGACTGCACTGAGATGAAGAAAAAGTTAATTGTATATGGGAAAACTGCAACAAATTGGTCTTTTTTGTAAGCAAAGGCAAGCATACTATTTTATCCTGCTGGGTGGAAACATGGAAATGGGTACTGCTTTCTGACTAGCATATTTCTAGAGGTATGACTCAAGCAAATTAAAAACAAACAAACAAATAAACAAACAAACAATATTCCGTCTTCTCTCTGTAGGACCGACTGAAAGGGCATCTGGAGAGGCAAACACAACATAGTTATATATCACTGGTAGTTGTCAAGGTAACTACAGGATTATGATTCCAGACTAAAAAATTCTTTCATCTATCTTCTCATATAGCAGTCTTTGCCCAGCCACTTGAGGTCATCTTAACTGGAGGAAGAGCCTAAGATTCTCAGGAGAACTGCTCAGTATATTATCATTATTCTTTCCCAAATAAGCACATTACTTGACATCTCCTTCTATCATCTATAAACAATGGCTCCAAAGTATAAGGCCTTCATGGCATTGGAGATGTGCTCTGCCTTCTACTTTCAGAAACAAAGTCTTGAAGGAAATCCCATTTGAAGACATCACTTAGCCAGGGACAGAACAATTAAATTTGCATCAGCTCAAAGCAAAAAAAAAAAAAAAAATAGACTGATGGAAAGAGGGTTCATACTGACACAAAAGAAGTGTTGTCCATAGGATATTTCCACTTTGTGGCAATTTTTAAATGAAATCTTTTTTTAAACAAACTTTTGCAAAATGTTCCTGTTAAAAAACCCAAATCATTTATAGTGTGCATTTACAAATAAACACAAAGCATTGATAAGCAGAAGTTTATTAGTTCAGGAAGATTTTAAGGTCTAGATTCTAAAACAAAGATTGTCTTTTATAGTACAGTAGTCTGGGACATAAGAAACACAGTTGGGATGAAAAGCCTCTGATCTGCATCGGGCTGAACACAAACTGCCACTTTTCAGGTTAATCCCTTCTACTGAGATTTTACACTTTCTCTGTATTATTTTGTAGATATGAGTGTAAAAGTGTTTCTGTCTCTCTTTTGCCAATAAATGCTTCATGTCATTCAAACACACATACCTCTTAGAAAAATTCCATCTTCACAAAAATTTGTTCCAATTAGGGCCATGGGATTTTTGCATGGACTGACTTTCAAGTGTTAAGTATAAGCTAGGAGAAAGCCTGCAATATTTTAGGTTGGAAAATTAACTTGTTACAAACCTCGAGTTCAGAAGCCCCCGACTCCCATGACAAAGTTTTGAAAAGGAGAAATTGCTTTTTTCCTTATAATGTTTTTCCTTCCTTTTATTTTCCCTCTGATGTGCCATCAAATTCTTAAAGAGACAGAAGTACAGACACTGTATCATCTAAATGAGATCCATGTTCCAGGAAGCTTAGTTGCTGTAAATTACTTTTTTAAAAAGCGCAAGTCTGTGAGCATAAGTGAGATTGAAGTAAAATGAGAGGAAACATGGAACAACAGCAAATCCTGCCAAGAGCCACAGAGATCTCTCTCCCACCACAGGCCCCCACATTTTTCATGCTTGGGAGGTAAAACATTGGCAAGGATTATTTTTCAACTAGGTCAAAGTAAATGTTGGAAAGATGATTTCATTTATTTCATCTCCTCAAGTCACATCAGTTGCGAAGAGCTACTCCTGCTAAGCAGCCTGAAGTCAACAGTAATCTTGGTAAGAGAAGTCAGTGGCAGACATAATGTTAAAATGAAATGAGGAATGAAACACAGCTGTGCATTATCATGGGGAAATTAATCAGGTGGTGGTAACAGCTCACATCACCTTGTCCAGAAACAGTGCCTCAATACAGGAAGAGAAATCCAAACTGAGACATGATTATTAGGCATGTAATGATCCTCACATTAGATGTCTGGCTTAACTGAAGAGTCTGTAAGTCTCTTTAGGAATAGTCCTTTTTCTTCTTACAAGCAAGATTTTCTAGCAGCAAGTATCAGAAAAGACTATGAAAAAGAAAAAAACCAAAACCAAAAAACATTACAGACTGCCTGCAAGACTTTAAATAGGCTCAGGAGGGTTTTGAAGTATACATGAACATGATAATTTACAGTCAGAGTGTGAAAATGTGGCAGAGATGACATGTATCATGTAATCTTGAACACATTTAATTTGAAACTTAGATTTTAAAACTTGAGTCTTAAAATAAAATATATTAGTCTATGCCCTGCACAGAGAAAAAACCAAACCTAAACCAAAACAAAACCAAGAACAAAAAAAACCAAACAAAACACACAAAAAAACCTAATCAAAAAAAACCCCAAAAAACCAAAAAATAACCCAAAAAAACCCACACACAACAACAACAACAGTAAAACAAACCAAAAACCTAAACACCAAGATAAGGAAGAAGGGAAGCTGCTTTGGAGTCATTCTTACTCTAAATATCAGTGCTCCTACACTCCTTCTCTTTGTTTCCATGGAACTTTTTTTTTACTTGCACAGATGTGGGTTTTTACACTGCTACCAAGTTCTTTTCAAACACCTGCTTCCTAACTGCAGTATGGTCAAATTATTGCTATTCTTATCACTAGATGTGCCTAGGAGTCTTAATAATGACACTGTATGAACACTGATACAGTTTCTGGAAGGCCCTGGAGTCCTGGAATCCGTGTATGTTACAGTACCCGTATTCAGGTCTGGACACACAAAGCAGATAGGGTTTCATGTGGGTTTGGCAGCTAAAATTTGCTAGACTTACAGAGTTACAGGGTGGCTGAGGCTGGAAGGAGATTGTCCCTGCTCATACTGGGCCACCCAGAGGTGGTTGCCCAGAATTGTGTTCAGATGGCTTTTGAATATCTCTCAAGATGGAGAATCTATGAGCTTTCTGGGCAACCTGTGCCAATACCCAAAAGCTCTTATGCAAAACAAAAAAACCAAAGAAAAACAGTTTTCCTATTTTTAAATGGAATTTCTTGCATTTTAGGTTGTGCCCATTGCCTCTGGTCCTGTCACTGGACACTGCTGGGGAGAGCCTGGCTCATAACTTACTTAAGAACTTCAATTCTTTGCCATTGAAAAATAGTCCTTGAAGCACAAATTAAGCATGGACACACTGGCATTGGTCCTTTGGAGGGGCAGAGGCTCCTCTCTAGCTGTGCTTCCTCTGGAGCTTTGCCATCCTGCTGCAAGGATGGAGCTGACAAGGAAAGACCAGCACTGCCTGCGCACTCAGGCTGCCCAGCATCTGTTGTTTGACGCGCAACTCATACCTGGGAGGTTGCTCACACGGCATTCAGGCTCTGCTTATTCCATGTTTACTTCAGCCCACTAGTTCTCCATGCTCTTGGCAGCTGGATCCCCAGCACGGAAGCCAATGGCATTTCCACAGAAAATATTCTACTTGTTATAAGCCAATTAACTTCTAAAGCCCTACATGTAACCCACAGAAGCTAGGTCTATATAATGTAGTTCTTGGAAGAGAAATATGAAAGCATTCCAGAGGGAAAGCAAATTGCTTTTTTCTTGGCTTTGTCTTTCAGTATATGCTGGCAATCTTCTTGAAAACAGACAAGGTCTGGAAATAGCTCACACAACCTGCCTGCAACTACTGCTTGAGATGGAAAAAATAATGGCATATTAAAGGAGGTGACAAACCCAGGAGCACCTTTATTCAGCCACTGCACAACATCACGACTCTACAAGTACATACAAGAGGATCAAAATCCTGTAAAAGTCTGAAATGGGAGCTTTTTCCAGCCTTGAAGAGGCAATTTTAATTTGGAACTCCCTTTCTCCAGATTGACTTCAGTAGGGCAGCACAATCAGCAAAATCCTAACCTCAGAGCTTTGGTGCCATTAGTCACACAAAGCTTTGGTGATTTACAGTCAGAAAATCATTTCAAGACATCTGACGGGACTTTGTTATTCTGCCTACAGCTACACCTGTGCACTTCTTTGTCTCTAAGTTTCAATTAGAGATAATTTAAATAAGAGAAAATCATGTTTCCTAGTGGCAGAGCCTGTTAATGAAATGTGTTTCACATTTCCAATGGAAATGGGAATTCAGGAAACCAACAGGCAGAGCTTGTGCCTGAATTATGAATACATTTCACATTTGAAAGACTTTATCTCCATCTCACTATCCAGATATGCAATTCACCTTCAGCTACATGAACCATACTCATATTGCTCTTAATTTCTGATTTGCCACAGTCTTAACATGACAACTCAATTTCTGAAGTGTTTTAAGAAACCCAAAAACTAGGGGGTTCTCTATTGTTTTAAATATCTGTAAGAACTGAGTGGGGGAAATATTGTATCATGTTACACTGGAAGTCAAAAGGAGAACAAGAAAAGACATAAGCAAACAGGCTTAATGTATTTAACCATGGTTTTGGTTCAAAGAATTACGTAAAACAAACAGAAAAGCAGGACAATTGAATTGAAAACTTTTCACCTAAGCGATTTTATCACAGGGCTCTGGAGACACGTTTCTGTGGATTAAAATCTTCCCTGCTTAACACGAAGCAAAAAGTCACCAGCTTTACTGGGTAAGGGACATAAGTGCTGTGAGCACAGAGAAGAAGTATTAGCCCATGCATTACTTTCTTGGACTCCAGAAAGGAGTCTTCCATCTCTTGTGCATGGGGATGATCCAGTCAGAAACTTAGATTAACACATCCAATATTTTTCAAGATTTAGATATTTTCATATGGCTTGAATATACCTGATAAAACCTCAGGTGAGGCTATGGAAGGAAAAGAAATCTTAATGTTTAGGCAAGGTTCTTATACCTGTCATCAAGTGACAAAGCAGAACAACTCTGCAGGGTCCTGCAAAGCTGCCCACTGTCAGACTGAGATTTCTCTACTCCCATTCATATCAACACCTTGTCTTTCAAGATGCCTTCATCAGCCTGGTGTTCACCTGTACAACTCTGAGGGCGGTTGACCTGCCAAAGCCAAGTACTGGAGATAATGCACCAGCATGAGAACAGAAACCATGTAGAGGGAAACTGCACTGTTATTGCCAGGTAGCTCTTTAAACCAATCCTACAGGTCTTTCAGCATCAGCAGTGGTAGAGAAAGGATATTCCAATAGCAGGAAGTGGTAGAAGAGACAAAGTAGCCACATTAGGTCTAGCCACAAGACCAGGATGCTACGCTCTTACAACTCAAAAGTACACCACAAAAAACCAATCTGGTGCAAGCAAGCATAAACTCATGCAAGTTTATGCACACGTGTAGAAAATATGTCTCAACTACAAATATTTTCCACTCTTTTTGAGTGGTTGGATGACCACTTCCATAATGACATCTTTGACGTACCATGTGGAAGAAAAAGTCCTGGCAGACACTTCTGCACATATTAATAAGGCATCAGTCTTTGCTGAACTGAACTCTTTGCTGAACAAAACTCTAGCTCACGTGCTGGGAATACCACCACCAAATTTAAAAGTTTGTGAATTTGGGAACTCAGCAGCTGACTTCCTCTAGCCTGCAGGGAAAGCTAACAAGAGTCTGGTACAGAGCAGAAAAAGGTGGACTGTTCTGTTAAAAATGGTGCCTGACATACAGCAAGCATTGGTGGAGAAACCACCCACGAGTTATTCTGTAATTACATGTGGTACATATCGGCTCTACTATCCCTTCTTCTTTCACATCAGTTCTTCAATCTCAGATCTCTAATAACAAGGAAAAATTCCTTGATTATTAGCAGGTTATACTACAAAAGGAAGCAAGAGACTTTCTCATTTCCTTATTCCCTGGCTAAGCCACATGTAGCATAAACATCTCTAGAGAAAGCCCTGGGAAAAAGCCAGGCTTGTTAAATGCATGCGAATTGCTTTTAAGACAATTCATCCTACATTTGGCCCACACTGTCTTGATGTGGGTCAGACTGTAAATGACACCATTTGGTTGCCACTGTGCTAACCTCTGCATTCCTCTGACTCTGAGGGAGAAAGTCTCTTCTTCCTGTCTCAGCTGACTTCAAATGGAAGTCTCATGAATGCTGTGAATTTAGCTCGTAGTTCTATAATTGTGGTTTTATTTGAATTGCCACAAAAATGTTGGGTGAGATTAAACACAGACTTCTCCTTTTGAAGAGGTCTATGGTTATAACGACTTTTACACCCTCTTTTCTCACTAACTTTTAATTTTTTTCTTCTTTGACTCTAGTTGCAACTCCAGCTCCTACACTCCAGTTGTGAGAGCCTTCCCTTGATACTGTGCTACATGATACTTATGCATAAAGTTTTGCTAATTGCTGGTTCCATTGGCATTCATGAACCTATGCTGGAATGAACGAACCTTTCATTCATGTTTATATATGAGTTTCCAACATTTGTATATTTGTAATCATGGGGTTAAATCCAGCTTTTGTTTGCAGAGACATAAGCTGAGGGTAACTGAGTCAGGAGATATAACTCTGTTATATAAATGGAAAGATTCTTTTCCAGTATCATTGAGAGCTGAGTTTATCACAGAAACCTCTCATTTCCGCAACTCAATGAAGTTTGTTCACAACTAGTAACTACAGTTATAGCTACATTAACAAGCAGTTTGGATCAGTAGAAGACCATTTCTGGAGCTCATTTTGTGCTGGGCACCTGACATAGGCACCGCTGCAGGTCTGTGGAAGGCTTAGTTCAGATAAACCCTTAAATTTGCTCCCATGCACTAATGCTCTGTTACTGCTGCAACTCACCTCCCAGGCTAGTCCTGTCCAAAGGGAATCCAGGCCAGGACCTGCAGCGCCCTTCCTGACAGGAACCTGTGCTCAGCAAGCAGCCAACAGCTGAGGGTTGCCTGAAAAGCACCCTCCTGATCTAACTAAGGAAGATATCAACACAGACACACCCTATGTGCAAATTACAGACTTACCCAATTAGAATTTCTCTGTGGCAATCCCAAACCATCAACGATTTTCCCAGCCATATAATTGCTACTATTAACAACACAAGTTCCCAATTTAACAAATGGAAGCAAGATAAACGTCCACATCATCCTGCCTTCTCCCAGCCTTGTGATTCAGGGTGTAACAATCTGTTGCCCTTGGTCTTTTGGAAACAGTGCCCATGTGAGAATTTTAATGACAATGCAGCACTACTTCTGGCCTGTTCTGGATATCTAAGGGCTGTGATTTCTTTATCATGGAGGAGATTCTGATGGTTAAGCTAACTGGGTCTATCATGCCCCAAGGACTTGTAGCTTATTTACTTCCACTCAACTGCCCATGTACGTCCTCCCTCTTTACACTTTGCAATAGGTTACTCAGAACAGAGACCCAAAACCAAGGACTTAAACAGTCTGGAATCAGCAGGGAATCAGCAGGGAGAGGAACCAAGGAGGTTTCTGATGAAGCACCAGGGGAGAAGATGGGTGGAAGGAAGCGGTGAAGTGTGAAGTGATACATTGCTCAGATTTTCTGAGTCCTTTAGCATGGCTGCTTTGTAGGCAAATGGCTGCAACTGCTTTCCTCTCCAGTAATCTCCTCTCTTTTGGCATTGGCTCTGCTTTCCATGCCTCCAGCATGGGAAACCAGGCGTCCTACCTCCCTGTATTCAGAAGTTTTGTCCGTTCTTTTTTCATGTCTCGCCATTCTTTTACCAAAAAAAAAATCCCATCACCTGCCTGCATAGCCTTTTTATTACTACCCTTTATCCTCCTCTGCAACTGTTAGCACATTACTGCTCATCAGCTGCTTCGGAGGAATTACTTACATACATGCTTTGAATCTCACTTGTCCCAGAAGTAAGTATAGATTATGTCAAGTAAAACTACTTACCCTTAGATTTCAGACAGAGCCCCAGACAGACAGTGGGCCAAGACAGAGAAGGATGATAGTGCCTTAAAAACACTGTAATTACTTGCATTCAATATGCCTGGCATTTTCCCAGAGCTGTCTCCGGGGATGTTTGTACTATGTATGGCTCAGCCAGGCAACAAGGAGAGGACAAGGTCTTTTGCTCCCTTTTGCTGTCTAACCTGATAAAAAGCAAGGAGATTTTCTTTGTTCTAAGAGATCTGAGATCTGGATAACAAACTAATGGCACCCACTCATGTTGTTTGTCCATAATAGCCATATTGACCCAATCCTTGACCACACTGGCTGCCCAACAATACTATTTTGAGTAGTTCTCCTTCAAGAGTCTGATATTCCTGATGGGAACGGTTTCTGTAAAGCAGTGTTTTCATATGGGCCATGAAAAATGCTCAAAGAAAAAGCATGGGCAAAGGGTCAAGACAGCCAATAATGTTTCTACGCAGTGACTAAACAGATCTTGAGCTGTAGCTTTTGAAAAGGTGATACTCTTGCACAGCCCTGTCCTGGTCACAGTATCTATGCACACATCCTATTGAAGGCAAAGTGCAAATTCATTGATAAACAGTAAAAAAGGAGTGGCACTCAGATCTGCACAATTCTTTTGTACAGGACATTGCACTCGCAAATACGAATTTGCCTCAGGCAGTGAGAAATTCTGAAAAGGCAATACTCTTCCAATTTATTTTTAGGCCAAACTTACCAGGGCCTGAGATTACTAAAGCCTCAGTCAAAATAATTACAGTGAGGAACAACTTCAGTCGACTTTAAATACACTTTCAGCTTCCTCAAACTGCCATCTGTATCTTAACAGTTTATAACTGAGGGCTACAACTGAGTTTAGTTAGAAAAATCAAGAAAGACTGGGATGCTAGAAAAGCCTGTGATAACACAGAAGGGAGAAAATAAGACAGACCCTGGTTTATTCAGCTTCATGCAAGTCATGTGATGTAATTAATTCCAACTGGTTTTGGTCTCTGTACAGAAACTTCCAGCAAAAAGAGTTTAATGGTGTAATAATTACCTTTTTCCTTTCATGATCCTTCTAACTGTGCCTTAATTTATGATGCTTTTAACATGTATCCTGAGGCTATAATGGATGCACATTTATTTAAGTCAAAAGATAAATCTTAATGAAAGGTTCTTTTAACACAATAATTAACATGCATTTTGATCATCATAACAGTAATTATTAGAGGCACAAACAGATCTCAGAAGAAGCCCTGAAGATCCTAAATAGGTTGGACTAGCAACACTGTCCTATCATTTTGCCAAGAAATGTTACATCAAAGTGGCAGGAATGAATCATCATACACTATTAGGAACTACACCCAGTGAAACCCAGGGACAAAAATATGAGCTGCACTAACCTCCACCATAAACTGCAAATTACAGTCACAGAGTGGATAGTGTGGAACATGCCTTTCCTCTCACTTATCAAGCTATGCTCTCCTTATATCTCCACAAACATGATAGATCATCAGATAAAGAAAATAAGAGAAAAACCACAAAAATGTAGGAATTTAGGCTTGATATGAAAGGTCCATTTATATTTAATTTATATTTATATTATATTTTACTTTATGAAGTATTATAAGCTCTTAAAATGTGTCAACACAATCAAGCAGCCTTGATCTTTCAAAAACTAGTACCTCCTAAAACAAGAAAAGAGCACACACTCTCACCTGCCGTCATCCTCTCCTTAGCAAAAATTACTGGTATTCTATTAAATAGCTATTTAATATGTCACGCTATTAAATCATTGTGCCCATACACATATGCAGGCAGACTTTAACTTGCAGGCAGCCCTTTTGCAATGACAAACAGTAAAGTCAAACAAGTCTGAAAACATTTTTTTTTAAAAATATCCTATTTTACCCCTGAGTCAGATTTATTTCAGGAATTCAGTTCATAGAATCACAGAATCATTTGGGTTGGAAGGGACCTTAAAGAGCATCTAGTTCCAAACCTCCATGGGTAGGGACACGTTCCACTAGACCAGGTTCGTCAGATCTCCATCTAAACTGGCCTTGAACAAATTCCAGGGAGGAGGCATCTACAATTGCTCTGGGCAACCAGTTCCAGTGCCCCAGATTTAAAAAAAAGTTCAGCAATACACAAGGGGATCTCATATAAAAGGAGATGACCGCAAAAAGAGAGGGAAAAGAATTTCTTAAAGGAAAGTAGATAATATGGTACCTTTTCCAGTCAAAGTTTCTTCTTTTATTTTCCTCACCACTTCTTGGCCATCACTTTCACTGTTTCCAGCTGTTAAAAGACAGAAAATGAAAAATTAGCAATACAATCATTTTAGGGAGTGCCATTATGAAGTGCTACCCACAGTGTAAAAGCAGTATGAAGTTTTAGGTGGAAAGATGTGCTTCCTTATGGTCAGGCAGCAGAGGTTGTCAAAGAGGGCTGCACAAATGCACTGCTGTTCACATAAGTTCTGCCAGTTTACCTCATTAATTCATATAAAATAGGACTATCTACTGGACTAGCAGACTTGAGATTTGAGTCTGTGAGCCAAGTGAATTGTATCACATCCAGATTCTGCAAAAAATTCACAACAGGTTAAAGCAGACTTCCCCTTTCTCTTTTTCCAAAATGAAGACTTCCACAATTGAAGGAAAGTCCTTACTACCCTGTTTCAAATGCTCATGAGAAGTTTTCTTAGTGCTAACATAAAATGTGATTAAGCGTCACATAAATGTCTTTTGTGCCATTTAGCTTTGGTGGGTGGTTACTAATTGCCTGACATTTGTTTGGCAATTTTTTTATAACATATCAAAGGAAAAAAAATAAGCACAAGAGAAATATTGGAATTGTTAACACAAGTTAAATTTTTTTAATTAACATTCAATTTATCCATCCACAAATATTTCCCATAGCATAAAATGTCAAAATACCTACTGTTTATTATCTATATTGGATAAAAATACTGATATCTCTTATGAACATCATGAAGTTGCCTTCTTCTTTTCCTGATTATATAAAATTCTGCTGAAGTTTCTATACAAACATCTTTTTCTTGTGCTGGCCTACAAGTCTCCTGTTCTCTCTTTCACATCACCACAGAATAAGATGAAGCTGGAAGAGACCTCAGGAGGTATCTGGTTCAGCTCCCTGTTCACATTAGCTGGTACATGCTTGTATTTACTCTAAGATGCATTCTTTTGAGAATGTAGTTTTAGCTGTGCTTCTGCAGTAAAAAGATTTGAAACACATCTTTGTTTTCATGATATGCAAGAAAACTCAATGTTTACATAAATTTAGCCAAAATAAATACATTTAGCATTCCAGGTACTGGAGAGCAAACAATTCTCACATAAAATCTAGAGTCATACAGGTGTACAACTGTTCTCCATAAATTCCATTAACTATGGAATTATACTGCTTGGAGAAAGAAAGAAAGAAAGAAAGAAAGAAAGAAAGAAAGAAAGAAAGAAAGAAAGAAAGAAAGAAAGAAAGAAAGAAAGAAAGAAAGAAAGACCCAAAACAACAAAGCAGACATTTGCAGTATTTTCTTCTTGCTGTTTTCCCCCTTTAAAACCATCCAGCCTTGTAGAGAAGAAAAACATTCAGTTTGATGCTAATTTCCAGATATAGATGCAGCATCAACAAACAAACCCTCCAGTGAAACTGCCGTTTCTGGGGAAATTTGTGCACAGGGTTCATGGGCAACAGATCAGTTTTCCTCACTGTTTTACCTCAAGAGATGTCCTAGAGTAGGATTTCAAACTCAGTGTGCTGTTATTAGGCTGGATAGTGTTATGCTAGAAATAAAAATACTTTTATGCCAATTCTGTGAAGGTCTGATTTGATTCCTCTTTTATTCAGCACCTCTCACACAGAGATCAGGCTTATTAAAGCCTCCAGTGTCTTGATTTAACTCTCAGTATGTTCATTTAATTTGTTCTTTTAAAAGAGCTTGTGTTCACAACAAATTTTAATTTGCTTTATTTTGCTGCTATATAAATGGTGATTCATTAAAGCTCAGTGCCTTCCAAACAAGCTCGTTTTATTCATATTTGCATATTTTTCATTCTAGACCACTGGGAAAAAAAAATAATTATTTTGCTAAACAGTCACTTCAGATGTGTGTTTGCAGCCTGATGCAACAGAGTTTGAAAGCCAGATGCTGAAGGCTGGAGTATTGCAAAATTGAAATAGCCTCGGTGAAAACTGCCACAGTAATAGAGGCTTTTGAAATCCTTCTTTCAAAGAAAATCCTGTAAGAAAGAATAAAGACACTGAGCAAATGACCAAAATCTTTACAAAAAGTTCAAAGACCTTAGATCAGAAAGATACCATGAAACTGGGAGGATAATCTAGGCTTCTGAGTCAGGTTAAGGAGATCAGCACCCCCTTGCCAAGGGCAGGTGGGAGAGGAAAGGGACATTGCACTTTTGCATTGCTACCCTTCTAGTACGTCCTTCTGGGATCTTCTAAGCAAAGTGAGTGCTAGGCATCAAAAAGATCAACCTCCTTTCAAGTGCTACATTAATTATTCAAAATGAAAAAAAAAAAAAATGTTTTTCAAGTCACCAAGCTAACACAGTCAGCTTCGGGTTGGGAAAAATCAAACCTAATCTGCATCTTCTTGATGAAGTTGGGTCACTAAAGGGCACAATCTTCAAGTGCACTGACCAGGTGTACAGCACCCTAAACTCAGGAGGAGGATGGTTTACTACACGAGGATCAAATTCTTACCACTGTCAGCTGGTTTAGATCCCCAGTAGCGTATTTGTCGTGATTCTTTAAAAAACTTCATGATACACAAAATAATCCTCTGGCTGGATATCTTTTCAATGATTCACTATAATTTCCATATGTTCCACATACCAAAATTTGTCCATTTTAAGTGTTATAGCATCTGTAGCATAAGATCTGCCTACTCTGAATTCAAGTGGTTTGAAGGGAAGGCTAAGAAAGGGAAGACAGATCACATATTTTATGCAGTGGGGGAATCTTAAGAAAAGCTTTGAGAAAGAAGGATTCATTGTCTTGGGAGCTTAGATCACCAAAGTACCCAAAACCATAATTATCTTGCTTTTCATGTTAATTTAAAGTGTCTATTGGGAACTCAAAATAGATATAGTTGTCTCAAGAATTGTTTATGCAAGCTGTTCAGTGCCCTATCTGATGGTTTTTTTTTTTCACTTAGCCCTTTAGAATAGTGAAAAATTTAGGTGAGACTGATTCAATAACAATGCTGACTACAATCAACTCTGAAAATAAAAATAGTAATATAAAAATAAATCCATTCTAGATGAATGAATAAAATACTGAAACTCATGTTGCAAAAAAAGGAAAAGATATTTAAATATGACTTTTAGTCAAACAAATTTACTCATCTCTTCCACATTCACTTACACAAACACCACAAGTCAAAGCAAGTTGATATAAAGCCACCAGAGAAGTACATATTAAAATTCTTATCAGCAGCAATGGGCTTTGGATCTTATCCTAAATGTCAGGCTCTGTCATCTTAGTCACTTAAGTAGATCCTAACTCTGAAAGTTATTTGAGGGATTTCAACAGAATTATCACAGAGATTGCTCAGTCTGAATAAAGCTGAAAAAAACACAGCCAGTAGAACCCCAGCATGGGCTAAAGACACACTATTACTAGTTAAGGGGTTCTGATACATCTATATGTATTCTTTATACAATATTTTTAATTTCTTTGAAAGTGAATATCTCTCCAAAAGAGTAATTGCCACTCACACACTGAATATATGCACAAGATTGATCCTGATAAAGAAAGCAAGAGCTTTTTCAACTGGTGTTTTGCAAAACTAGGAATTTGCAATCTTGATGTTTCAAGGAAAAGTACTTCAGGGCATTATAAAGAAATTTAAAATAGTCTGTGATCAACAATAGAGCCTGCAAAGCTTAAGGGTACCTGGAGAGAATAAACTCACAAATCCAAAAAGCCCTTGCTTACCTAAGTTTGTCGGGGAAACAATGGATAACTTTACAGCGTTTGCAGAATGCCCCATGGCCCTCACCCCTCCCCACTGCTGACTTCGAGCAACCCAGGTTTAGAAGCGGTGCCCATAAACTCTTATGTATATGTGCATTACCAGGAAAAGCTTGGTGGTACAGTAATCAATTCTGTGTAAGTGTGTACCATCTGATTAAGGAGTTGCAAAGGATGATGGTTAGATGACTTTGTGCAAAAGAATATAAAATTTTCCAAATGGAAATTTGAATTAAGATGCCTCCTCAGAGTAGCATAATCCTCACTGTGATTAAAGGGGAACTGACTTCTTTAAAGCACCAGCCCGAAGACAGGACTTGTGAGGGCACCCAATGCCTCAAGAGAAAAACAAAATCCTATCAGCTGGTGTTAGGAAGATTATGATTTTATGACTGTGCACAACAACTAGAATATGCCTAAAAGAGAGGAATGACTGCCCCCAAAAAACTCAGAGGATGAGAAATTTGAACTCAATAAAACATGAGCAGGTTTATAATAGAATTTATAAAATCTTCAGTAGAAAAAGGAATACAGATCTTGGGTCTCACCTGTAAAATATTTAAGGCATGGATTTAAATAAAGCTGGGTATAAGGATGTGACCAGCTACAAAAATAAATTGTGAACGTGATACAAACTTCCTTATGTCTAGAGATATCACATGCTTTTGTCATCAAGTTCATCATACAGCAGTCACAATTAAATACATGCCTTTTTTACATGGAAGGCAAAAACATTGTTGTAAATGTTTCTTTGAGAAAAGAAGCAAAAAATGAGCAAGGGAGAGAATGTCAAATTGCAAAGAAAAGAGAAATCATCATTATTGCCTTAGGTTTCAGCTACTCACCTGTTCCAACAAGAAGCTAAGAAGGACCCTATTTATCAAACCCAAAATATATCTAGACAAGTGCCCTATTTCCAACAATAACCTGTAGCAGACGCTTAAGGAAAAGATATGACAGCAGTAGGACTAGGAGTGGTTTTTTTCCAATACACCCTCTCAGAAGCAAGAAGTTTCAGAGATTTCCTTAACCAAAAGTCACACATGGCCTCCCAATGAACCTGGTCTGCACTACTTCACCTATTTGCAATTTCAGTTCATTCAAGCGCTTGACCGCCAAAGAGTTCTGGGGCAGCCAGCTCTGTGATTTAATGACACACTTAATTACATTCAAAAGGTTGTACTTCAGTAGTTTGTTTGTTGTTGTATTTTTTATTTTGTTGGATGTTCTTTACTTTGTGTACGGTAAGACAGGGAATGACCACTTCTTGTTCACTTTCTAAACCATTCATAATTGTATGATACCACACCTCAGTCATCTGTTTGGAAGCAGAAGGACCTTTGTTCTGTGCCCCACCTCCTACAAAGCCATCCTGTACTCCTAACCATCACTCTTTAGTTTTTTCCAGTTCAACCAGACTCCTTTTGAGTATGCACAACAGGATGAACCAATGGTTTCTATAAAGGAAGAGGGACACTTTCTGTCCTGTTTTCATCTTCTTTCCTGCTAAGTAATATAATTTTATTTGCTTTTATGACTGGCATGAAATATCAATGATGTTGTACATAGAGCTTTCAACAGTAAATCACAATATTTATTTTACTCTTTGAGTAGCTGTTAATTTAGGTCCTATTCTTGTAAATACATAGGTGTGGCTGTTTTTTTCTCATATTCTATATTTGCATTTACTAACACTCTGTATTTATGCATCCCTTCATAACAGTCATTCACTATTGGGAGATTATTTCCTACTCTTCATAGTAGTTAAGATTTCACAAGGCATCTTTGGATGCCACCCAGTCCCACCCTCTGCTACCACTGGTGGCCCAGGACCATGTCCAGTCAGATCTCAGGTATTTCCAGGGATGGACACTCCACAATCTCTCTAGGCAGCTTATGCCAGTGTTTGACCATGGGGGGAAAAAAAAAAAAAAAAAAAAAGGGGGTTTTCCCATCAGGTACTTATACACTGGAAAAGATCCCTCTAACCCTTCTCTCTTCTTCAGGCTGAATACAGCTCTCTCAGCCTCTCCTTACATGTCAGAAACTCAAATCCTTTAATTATCAATAGTCAAATTCATTTGACTATCCTAAACACATTTAAACAGAATGCATCATCTCACTGTTCACCCTGTATTCTGTATCTATCTTTTATAAATGTACTGAACATGTCTACGGGACCAGGAGTATCTTTGCTCCGGCCTGAAGCTGACAAATAATTTTTCAATGTTGTTTTCTGCCTCCTAATCTATTACTAAACTACAAGAGATCTTTCTCTTATCTCAGGACAAGCCAGCCACTTTAAATCTTCTGGCATGAATCTTAAAAAAAAGCTTTTGAAAACCAAGACTAAATTAATTCACACAGTTGTTGAATATTTCAAAGCATTTAGCATAAATGCCTAATGAATAAATTAAACAAATGCCTAGAAAAAATGCAGTAACTCTTCCAAAATTCATCAACACATATTTAACTTTACATTTTTTAAGTGTCTGACTTATTTTTCAATATAAAATACACACTTACTGGCCTATGCACAACATTCTTCTGAAAACTGCCCAGCACCTGTATTTGTCCACCTTACACTTCTCCTTTACCAAGGATGATTTAAGGTTCTGTGCAGTAGATACTAGTCCAAAAATACTTTTACACTTCTGATGGATTTTGTTTTTAATCACAATGGCCTGTTTTAGACTGTTTTAATTTCTTTTTGATGTTTAGTACTGTACTTATACTGAGTTTGTATCAATCTCCATACTACTTTAAGCTCTGTGTCTTTTTAGCTGCTCATTTTATAGACTTCAGAGACAGTGAACAGATTGAAGACTCCAAGCTCATTTGGTTGCTCCTCGTAAGGATGCCTTTCCATCCCCCTGATAAAGCTTGTTTTCCTATAAACCCTTTAAAACCATTTTGAAATAGGCAGACCAGAACACAACATGGTATTTGATGTTCTGGCCCAAAAAGGATTCATACAGTTGAATCAACTCCTGTTGTCTGTTTAGTTGGTTCCTTTTCCAACTACTTATAATACTTGTTTTGATTTTTGCATGCTATGAAGCACCACTGAGTTTCACAGAATGATCTATTTTGACCCTGAGATGGACTTCCAAAGTGCTGACGGTCAACACAGAATCCATCATGTCTTTTTCTGGAGTTGAGATTTTTCCCCATGTCCATCACTCCATATTGCTCTACACTGAACTGCACATGCCTTTTAACACTCAGCTTCTTAATGGTCTTCCTGCAATTCTTCACACATCCCTGGTCTTTATCACCCTGAATAGGTTTGATACAATTCAAAGGACTTGTCTCTTTGTTATTTGCTCCTCCTATAAAATTATATGTTGAAAGCACCATATGTTAAAACAAGCACAGATGTGACAGTCTTCCAACAGAAATTAGGGACTAAAGTGTTTGACAAAAATCATACATATTTGGAAGGCTGTGTGCACATGGATGGTGCATAAGTAACAGACAGTACTGTAAACAGAGTTTTTCATAACCCTGATTACAGTGCACTGATATGACAGAACCTGAACTGAATTACAATTATATAGCAATCTGCATGCATTTTTTTTATGCTCATACAGGAAAAAGAAACCATCACCCACTTTTTATAGGTTGGTAAAATTTTGACACTTCCTGACTAACTCTAGAACTCATTCAGGCCTAAAAAAACCTGGCTGAAATTAGAAAGATAAATACTTTTCTAGAAAAAAAATTATAACCCAAGCATCTCATAGATCTATGAATATTAAAAAAAGACTATTAAAGTAACCCAAAGAAATTTTCAGTAATTGAAATTAAATCAAACTGTCTCTGAAAATGAACAATTTCACCCTCTTGATAGGATTTAATTATCCCTCTAAAGTCACTTTGTAGTATTATACAATATAAAAATTGTCTGATTCATGGTACAGAGAATCCAGTTTGAAAATTGGAAATTAACCGGAATGAAAGAGGTGACAGAAATATCTCTTGCTTGGTCTCCTGCAGGGCTTACCGAGGTCACACAGAAGTGCTGAATCTGGTGATGGAAGTAAATTTATTTATGCCAGAATTGCAGAGCTCAAGCCAAAACTGAAGAGCTCAAATAAGTCACATGAATATATATACATATACATAAATATAATGAGATTGCTTCCTTCAAAGTGTGAGCCTGTCTTAGAAACCTGTGACACGGATACACTCAGACGTGATTACTCTGTCCTGAACCTGGTGTTTTATACCAAGCAGCATATGTGTAACATTGTAAAGGTGCAAATCTTTTGATTTTTCATTCACCATTTTCAGATAGAATTATCAAAACTTCTGTATTAGATGTTATCACACATTATCTCGGCCTTCTTTTACTAATGTACTCAGAAAAAAAAAGAAAAAAACAAATTTAGGCTCTTTTTTTTTGAGTCAACAATTTTAACATGCACTCACAGAATCCTCATAAAATTAAACAGCTGTGATAAATGATGGAAGGAGTATGAAGAGTTTATGCATTTTATCAGTCTAAATTGAGACTCACAAAACTGTGGCAAACATCTTAAACCAGAGCTGAACCTACTGTTTTTTATGACCTGGGCTGGGGGAGGTCATAGAAATGTCCAGGATATCTTGATTTCCAATGTCCTCATTGTGAAGAGCATATTTATTTTTAAGTGCACACAAAACACTACCTTCAATATCAGTCACTGCTGGATATGGTGTGTCATTTACCTTCTCTCTCTGAAAATGAAATTGCAAGTTTATTTATCAAGCAATAAATCACATAGGAGGGTGCAGGAACTCCCTGGCTTGATTCCGAAGACTCACCATAGCCATCAGTTTACCCAGCCAGGGGTTTGCTGCCTGCCATGAGATTTTCCTGAAGTAAAAGCCCTGCTGACTGTGAGTAAAGCTACCAGGAAAAGCAGCCTGGCAAAAAGCCTCAGTGAAATCTATCAAACACACAGAAAATTACTTTCATCATTTCAGCATTCATCCCAACCTCTTTCCCAAGAAGAGGCTGAGGACAGGGTGAGCAGCACCCGCAGAGGGAAACCATCAGTGGGAGAATGGAGTCTTGTGCACCAGTACTGGGACTGGAAAGGAAGAAGGTGGAAAACAACTATGAAACCACTTTCTGTAAAGGCTCTGAGTGAACATACTGCCTTTTTGTACAGCGCCTATTCATGTTCCACAAGGTAACATGCTTCCTACTTATTTGCTTTCCTCATTCCATTGGTGGATCGGATTTAAAAGTAGGTTGCTTCAAATATTTACTCCTCTAAAATGTCAAACTGAATCAAAATCACATCCATCACAAATGGTGAATCATTTTTCACATCAGACATTCAGGCTTGACTCATTTGCCTGCTGCAGGGATATCATCCTTTATTGCTACAGTTCCTATAATGGGAAACAAGCATTCAGTGATTGAGCATGATTGACTGTAAGCTACATGAGTGTCTCTTGCAAGCCCAAATTCACTTAACATCCACACTTTTTTCACAGAAGTTCATGTCTATGTACAAACATAGCGTGAAAACATTTGTAGAGGAGAAAGCTTGAGCACACTTGCTGTCTTATTTGAGCCTTGTGTGGCCTGAAGCTGAATGTGCTAATGCATGCCAGTGTGCCAGCAGATATTTTAAACATACTCTGGACACTTGGGCCCAACAGTGAGGAACAAGGATGGAAGGTCATTGCATTTAATGGGCTTTTGAGATTGTTATGATCTTGCAGCTGGAAAAGTGCCTGGGACTATCCATTCTACTGACAGGGCTGCTTTGGTCTGAAGAATTTCACAGGCAAAGAAGATGGCTGTGACTCACAGGGCTCAGTGTTTAGGTCAGAGTTTGCTTGGAAGAAATGAATCAGCTGCAAATCTTACTCATCAAATGCTTCCTATAATTAATTTCATTAATTTATGTTTGTAGAGATTCGTAGTGCAAGTAGTAAGATTGATAATACTGTAGAGTGAATGGAAGTGTGTGTGTTTGTAAGCACCAAAAGAAAAGGCAAAGTGTTAAAAGAATGTTCGTTATTGACAAACAAAAGACATGTTTAGAGGAGACTGTCCCTGTGTTGTGCATGTCAAGGCCACAGCACAGAAGACTGGCCAGCAGATAACCATGCACTCTGCCATCAGGAGAGTAACATCCACATTACAGCATAGTACCCATACCACTATTTTTTCTGTTAGCCCACCCTAAAAATAGGCTATAGACAGAGCCTATACATTGCAGACAAGGAAAAATGTGCTGAGAGCTGCTGAGCAATATAAAAGATCACAGAATGGTTGTGGTTGGAAGGGAGCTCTGTCCAATCCCCCTGCTAACGCAGTTTCACCTAGAACAAGGAGCACAGGGTCGCATTCAGACGAATTGTTGGTATGTCCAGAGGAGGAGACTGCACAACCCCTCTGGCGGCTCTGACCATAAACTGGCCTGTCATTTCTGACAGAGAAGAACCGCAGAGATGGGACAGGATTTAGTAGCTGGCATGACCTTTTCCCATACTCAAGTGATGCTCACAAGACCACATGAGCTCATCTTGGTGCTTATGAGAGTACAGGTGAGGGTGTGAGTGAATGAGGTTTATGAGGGAGTGATTGTGAGTTGAAAAAAATTCAGCTTATTTAGAGATTCTGTACCTATACCTCACCTTCCCATTCCCAAAACTCTCACGCTGGATTTTGTTACATGGAATATCCTAAACTTCGAGTGATACAAAATAATTCTTAAAAAAAGAATGTTCTACGCTTCCATGACCCTATTCAAAGAGAAGAAAAGTACCCTTTCTCTTTTCCCACTGAGTACCTTTTTGCAGTCCACCTTAAAGATGAAAAGCAATTTTAGTGAAATATTAATGCTGACATCATTAGCTACATCTAGCTACATTAGCAACATCTAGCATTTAGCTACATAAAGAGGCATCTACTTGCATTTTGCAGACGCTTGGGTTTGACACATCTATTAAAACATGTATGAGTAAGTGGTGTTCCACGTTACACCTGTACGATTCCAAGACAACTCCATTAGTGTTACTGACTGCACTACTCTAAAAGTACATGGCTACTGTGCTCTCGTCCATTGTTTGGAGTGGATTTGGGTTTTTTTCTAATGACATGTATGCAAAGCTTTAGAGAGTTTTTATACATTCTGTATCAAAGCTGAACAAAATGGCATCACTGGGTTGATAGTATTGAATGAAACAGCAGTCTTAAGTGATTCTATGGAATAAAAGTTACAGTGGTTCAGGTAAAAATCTAGTTAAAGAAAGATGAAATGAGAAAATTTATCATTTTAAACATATAAGTATTCATTATGTTACATTCTTATTTAGTAGACATATTAGTCATAAATATATATGTGTAGTACAGAAAGCTTTAAAAATAGGAAGTCTCCTAAGTAGTGTCTGCTTAGAAGAAATGGTGCACACAGGACCATTTTTGAATTTGTAGAGAAATTCACCTGACTTCAAATGTCTCACTCCAATCTTATAAACTCTTTATTATCCATGGAGAGAAACAGGCACCTCCAGAAGGTGAATTGTCCAGTCTGTCTCAGACTGACATGACTGAATCTCAAGGTATTTATTTCCTTGTCTTGCCTACAGAGGCTTCTTACAGTGACAAACTGGGAAGTAAATGTGTAATTTTTACACGGATGAAGTTGTAAGGGCTTCCTCTGCCCTTATAACACAGATCATCCCCCACTAATCACCATAATATTCCTTCAAGGTTTTCATTTGTTTTCCTCTTAATGAACATGTACACTCTAATGCTGATGCATAATCCCTCCCCGGTAACAAGGAACTAAAATATTTTTGTAAAACTCATCTTTTTAAGTTTTTTTATTGTTTACTTCTTATCTAAGGTAGTACAACTCTTCCAAGTTCTACAGAAAAAAAAATGCCATCCACTATTTTTTTAAGAACTTGTGAAGCAAAACCTAAATCAATCTTTATTTGCGCTAAATGCTAGAAAAACATTCTCCTGCATTCCCCTGACATATCCTTAGTTATGCTGGAGAGAAAATACCCCTTAGAAGAAAAAAAAATTACTTTCTGAAACAAAAAGTATATTAAGAAAATAATGACTTTACCTATTATCACATGCATGCCAAGTCTTGCCAAATGCTTCACAGTTTGGTAACCAATTCCTTTAGTGCCTCCAGTCACTATAGCAACCTTTCCATTTTGTGTAGGTAAAACTGTATGAGGAAAAAAGAAACAACACAAGGTTAGTTCGCAATAGGAACACGATTAAGAAGTTAAGATGCATTTTAAAGAGTGTACACTTAACAGACTGCTCAAGCCAGGCCAGTAAACCATCTCAGAAGCAAACTCTGTATGGAAATAAAAACTATGGAACATCCACCATTATTTACTGCACTATAATTTTCCAGTATTAACAGTTCACAAAAGACTGAGGTTGACGACACAAAAAGCAAACACCCACTTCAGAAATCTCATTTCTATTTGCATGCATTT
Source organism: Corvus brachyrhynchos (assembly GCF_000691975.1). Classification (NCBI taxonomy): domain Eukaryota; kingdom Metazoa; phylum Chordata; class Aves; order Passeriformes; family Corvidae; genus Corvus; species Corvus brachyrhynchos. The sequence continues at coordinate 3,392,407 of NW_008236973.1, read as the reverse complement.
CATCATCCTGCAGTCATCTGACCTTTAAAATTTCCACCATAACTTTGTTACTGAGTAAGGTGACGCACGTAATGTCAGCTCAGGGATGGCTTACTTTATGTGTACAGGGATAAAAATTCTACTGGCAGCATGATATCCTGAAAATTTTTTGAATGACAAAAACCAGCCTCTGCCAGTAACATGGAGGAAAGATCTCAGTCAAAGGTGAGCTATCTAAAGTACACCACCTGGCCTGATTTCCCTGCATAGCTGAGCACTCTTCCTTCTGAAAATCACAGGGCCCTGAGCCCCAAAGGAAGGAGGCTCTCCCACAGAAGCCAGCATCCCCAATACCCACTGTCAACTTCATTCCACCTCCACTCCAAGTGCTCCTTGACCCACAGACAGCCCAGCAGGCAGGAGATGCTCCCAAACTCCCTCTGCTAGAGCGGTGGCTTAGACACAGCCTGTGTCTCCTGCATCCCCAGGCAGCCCTTAGCCTGCCAACTGAGCCAAGAAGTGTCTGGAACGGCCCTTGCAGAGCAGCTGCCATTCCAACTACAAGCTCTTACACTGGGCGCAGGTTGCAGCACATCCCCCCACCATGGAGGGGAGGAGGGAGTCCTGCAGCCAAAGCAGAACAAAGGCATTATGATTTAATTGCTTGGGAAAGGCATGAATTAGGTCTAATATCAACTACAATTTTTTTGACAAGGTGGAGAATGTTTCATGTGAAGTACCGTGTGGTCCTTAGGTGACCAAGGTGAATTTCTAATTTGCTTTAGAGTAGAAGCCGTGAGGTATTTGCACAGGGAAAATGGTACTGAATACTTCGTTTTGCTGTGGTGCAGTGTCCGTAGGCAACGCTATAGATAACAAATGTTAAAAAGATGCCAACTTTCATCTATCAAAGGACTTTCTATTTTGATTTCTAGGTTTTTCAGGGGATTGCTTTGTTGTACAACACAAATTTGGATTTTACATAGTTACGAAACACAGGACTAGCACTGATACAAACTCCTTTCTTCACAGCAAAGTCCTTCAAAAAGGACCCAGATTTCACCTTTTCTGCAATACAGAGTTCTATCTATCATAATTCAACAAGAATTTCTGTTCTCTTCAGGTAACGACTTGGTTCTTCCCATCCATGCAGAGCAGGAATTGTTTGCAGGTATTTGAAGGTTAACTCCAATTACAGTGATATCCGTGCACACAGGTGTCCTGACATATATATAATTCAAGCTAAATAAAATTTCACCAAGAGATTTCTTAAGGGGCTTCAATTTAGTTATTAGCAGCCCTGCAATTTCCACCAAAAATACTTCTAATCACAAACTCTAAATTAAATGCCCACAGGTGCAAATCTCCTCAAGAGAAAATGCATTCTTGTGGGCCTGAGTACCTTATCTTCCTCTTCTGCCTCCTCATGCCTCCCTTGCTTCTGGCCTCTTACCATATTGCTGATCTGATATTTGGATTTCACGTGTTGCATACAGGTGCTGTCCCTCATTTCCATTACTGCACCACTATACCTACCTATTAAATAAGAAGTCACATTTTAATGCAAAATTAATTCACTTAGAAGAAAACTAATGAAAGAAAAGGAGAAAAAGAAGTCAGGACTGGGGAAGGGGCAATGACGTGAAAGAAAAATGGGAAGTCATAAGAGCAAAGTGATAACAGGTATCACTGTGATGAAGTGGTTCTTAGCAGAGGACACAATATAGCAGATGAAAGAAGATGTCCAGACCTATCCTGTCCATGGTGACTGCAAAGAAAAGGACAATTTTTTGGTCCTAATGGCCACTTAAAGATTCGACTGTAAAAATGCATTCTGTGAGATCCTATATTACAGAGAGGTTTAAAACAGGCCTGCTTTTGCAGCTAGATCCAAGGACATAAGAAAGCAGCCAGGGAGGGCGAAATGAGGGCTGCAGACACACCGACAAGTGTCCATTATCTGTTTTATTTACAAGAGGTACAGTATACATCTTCCACATAGCATGGTTTTGAATAGACACAACACTCAGGCACATCTCAGTCTATCCACTCACTTTAGTCAAAATGGGAAATGCAAAGAGAAACACTGAAACACATCAGGGAGGGGAGGGGGGCAGGAGGAAAATAAAGTCCTCAATTAACTCTTAATTGTTATTAATTCTAAAAATGTGTACAGTTTCCATCAAGTCAGCTTAATGTAAAATGAATCTCCATTTAAATGAGACACAGCTAGTATTTATGTCAAAAAAAGTGGTCAAGATCAAATACAGGCTCTGTGTGTGAGCCAGGGGTAACTCCAGTGAAAGGCCGTTTATTAGTGTCCTGTTTCCACTAGAACTCCAATGTCATGTGGAGTTTGCAGTACACCCAACTTTCAGTGTTAAAACACCCCTTCCATGACGAAACTCAGCATGAAATTTTCAAAGCAAACCTGGGCTCAGCCTGGTTTTCAGCAGATACTGGTTTATTTTGTGTGAAAGGTTGAGTGCAGTTGGAGGCTCACAGCCCCCCAGGCAGGAGGCAGTGGAGACCCACCAGCTTTGGAATGCCCAGAGAAGCTCCCTCTGGCATCTCTTGCACCTCATTTAAACCATCCCAGTTCTCTTTCTGCCTCTGCTCCTGGTAAGGAGGTAGATACTGATCTCAAGTACAGAGGCGTAATGCCAGTGATCTCTCCGTGGGACATGAGAACGGTACAGCCCTGTGCTAATGAAATCCCCCGACCAAGCAGTAGCTGTTAATTTGCCTTTGTGTTCAAAGAAACCAAGCCCGCAATCCTTAGGTGCTGCTTTATCACAGCAATGTTTGAGAGAAGCTTCTCTCAGGCTGCAGTTCTGCCTGCATTCCAATGTATTTAGACGACATAAGCCTGGTTACTTTGCAAGTGGAATACCCTAAAACAGAAAAATAAGGCGTACTTATTATGTCCCGATATGAGGCTATTTAAAAATAATTATTTTCCTTTTAAACATAATTCTCCCTAATCAGAAATAACTTCCATGTACAGAGACATCCTCACACAAATTCAATACTACAAAGAATGTAAGGCAATTCTGTAATTTTTAAAAATACTAATTTTCAGAGGACTCTAAAACAGGGCTGTCAGGATGCCTCTGCAACTGCCAAGACCACAGATAAATAAGACAGTCTGAAGACCCATATCAATGGCCAATTCCATATCAATGACCAGTTCCTGCCAGCAAAATCCCAGCTCTGGGGGAGGGATGAGTAGCCAAATTGAAATCTGAAGTAGCCAAATCAAAACAGAGGAATTAAAATTTCTTTTGTTTGCAGAAATGCATTATGTGAACACAGACAATGCAAACCTCAGAAGAGCTTCCCTTAAGAGTAGCTTGCTTTGCTATTCTCTAACCTTTGCAGAACATTGTGCTTGAGGCCAAGGGGAAAAAAAAAGAAAAAAGTATTGAAAGTTTATTAAAAGCAAATTGCATCAAATTTTTACAAAGCTCCATCTCCTAGCCTACTAATCCAGCATCTGCATGGTGGGACATTATGGGTCACATGGACATTAAAATATAATATCTTTATATTAATTTCCTCATTAACCTTCTTTTTAGGACATCAAAGGCCAAGGGTAGAATTTAGATTGTCTGAATCAGTCTCCAGTGCTTATCAGGCAAGACTTGAGTACAGCTGAAGGCATCCAAAAAGCTGGTGAGTGTCCACCTGTGAGGTGCCATGCTGGGACCTGCCTGCACCTCCTGAACTGGCCACTCAGTGCAGGAGCTTTGGTGGCATTTGTGCTGGAGAGATCCCTACAGACAAATCCCAACTTTTTTTTTTTCATTCCTCCTATAACTGAATAATTTATATGCAAATATTAGTCCTGAAGGTAACTGGCAGAAGCACAGATGGAAAAAAAATAAAAAGAAAAGAACCAACAATGAATATTTAGTTTCATGACTGAATAACAAGATCCAAGTTTGGAGCCATTCCTGTATAGCAACACTGAGTGAGAAAAAGAGGGCAAACTGTAATTTCCAGTCTTTGTCTAACACCACAGGACAAAGCACAATCGAGTTCTTCAAAGAAATCATATAGCTCAGTGTACCACAGAATCATTGAGTAGTTTTTCCTATTGCAAAATATTCTGGCTCTTTTTCCTTAATTTATACTGTGGCAATACTGAGATTACAGCCATTAAGCAGATGTAGAAAAATAATTCATTTTCCGCTCTGAGAGGCAATCAGTAAACTGCTGGGGAACCCACACAGCTTTCAGCAACAGCCTTTTTTGTGTGCCTTACAGAAACATCTCCCAAAAATTCTGGTTTGGCAGAAACCAGGTAAACAGGGTCTGGATTCAAATGTCATTCCAGGACTATCCTAATAAAAGACAATTAGGCACTCAAATCCTGACAGATAAGCCAGACAAACTGTCCTAAGCCTGTCCTAAGCCTGTGCAGATGATTTTTCAAATGCAAATGGTCTTCCCAAATTTGCACACCAAAATCTTTTCTGCCGTTGCTGCTTCCAATCACTTTCCTAATGAACATCAATATGCAATCAAGATTGAAGGCCTTTAAGGCTGGAAACCAGCCCAACTAGTCCTTCTGTGAAAAGGTATCCTGCTGGTTTCAGCAGTTGAGGCCATTGGGCCTTCTGCTGATGAACAACTGTCATGCCCACATGCAGATCCACAGGCCCACGGCCAGCAGGTCCAACGGACCTCGAATGGCTGGGTGCGTTGTGTAAGGGAGATTTATCTGTCCAGGGAGAGCATCTATTTCCAAACACAACTCAGTTTTGCATCTGATAGGTGACAAGCCTCCCAGCTTTTGTTAGGAATCATGAGGAAATGGAGGTATTGGAGAGAGGCTGGCTCCAGAGTTACTCATGGGAAGAGAAAGCTGTTGAAGAACCAGATTAGCAAGAGAAACCTAACCATGGAAATGTTTCACTTGCCCTACAAACTCATAGGTATCTCAAGGTGCTATTAATGGAACAGCAGCAGTCAGATGGCTGTAAGAATTTCAGCAGCCTGGGGAAGACCTAATTTAACAAGGCTCCCACGCAGCCACTGACAGGGAATACGACTGGTAACAACTGCTCACAAAACCACAGCCAAACCCCTGGCACACATGAGACTAAGTTTCTTGTTTAACCAAGACGCACACAGAGCCTGAAATGCTGCATGCCAACAAGACAACAAACAACGATTCACACTTACCAATTCTGGAAACTCACAGAAGTTTCATGCCTGTATTTCAGGGGAATGCATGCACAGCCTATGTCCCACGAAGTGGACATTTCCACAACACAGCAGAGCTCCCACACAGCAACAGCAATTTGTCTGGGCTGCCTAAAGACCTGGGAACCCAACCAGTGCTGTAACTCCAGCCAAGGCACCACATATCCAGAAAGCCTGGACAAATGGCCAAAGTGCAGCAAGGCAGCAAATGACACAAAAGCAGAGGAGCTGGCAGATACACCAACTAGAGGAGCAGAGTGCTCAGCCAGCTAAGGAGCTAATGTGTATACTCATCCCTTCCTGACACTGTCAACACGGGAACAAGCGACACTTCTTCAGAGTTAGCAGCAAACATCTGCTGAGCCAGACTAATGATTTTTTTTTTAATTGCCAATGAAAACAACTTTAAAAAAAAATCAAATTTAAGGCTGCTCTAAATTTATAACATTTGTTTAGCTTTTTGATAAGCATGCCAGCTTGCTTACAGGAATGAAGTGATAACATTTGCAGGCAAGATGACAAGCCCTTCACAGAAGGCTGAGATACAAGCTCCCAAAATCCATTCCAGGACTTGTTCCTAGATATCTCATTTAACACATGCAAAAATCATACTACAAATGATCAGAACAGCTCATTTTCCTCTTGTTTTTTCAACTCATGAACACACTGTGGAACCTTGGGGGGGTATTAGATAGCAATAGGTATTATTAGAGTCCAATATCACAAGTTTGGAGCCTAAGTATCCACAGCAAGACCTAACTACAGTAAAAGTGCTCCCACATATTAGAAAAGATGTAAGATAAACTGGTGCAGTAGTAAGATGAAAGTTATGATGCCAGCATTACAGTCCTGAAAGAAATATTTTTTGCTAAAGAAAAATAACAATACCCTAAGTAAGGCAGCTGTTCAGAGCAGGAGTTTTTGGCACTCAAAAATCCAAGACCTGTGGAAAGAGATCTCTCTACCAACAGTGGGAAGGGGAGTGGAAAGCTACACGAAAAATTTCATTTGCATGACACACCCATCTGCATTTCTTCTAGTGATTCTTGGAAAGACAGCATACGTGCAGATAAAGGGAGAAGTATGTGTGGAAAGCAGGGTGTGGAAGGGGAAGCAGAAGGAAGCATTAGACTTTCAAAAAGGACACAGGAAAAAGGTTTTTTGGTCAAGATGAGGTCATTTTTGAGTGCTTCATTCCCCTTTCGCCCCTCTCTTCACCTTCCACCCACCTCCAGGTATTTAGGTGACATACAGCTCTAAGCAATTTAATACATCTGAATTATAAATCTCTGCATAGTGTTATTGTCCTCAAGGCCAAAAAAGGACCCCAGTGAGGACACTGGCACTGCTACTTACAGATGCAAATCAGCAATGGTTTGGTGAGGTAAGTCAAGGCACTGATCCACACACTGCTAGAAAAGTAAGCTACGGCTAATGCCAAAGTAATCAAAAAAATATTTCCTCTGCACTTGCACATGTATTTTCAGTGCCCTGTTTTTCAGAGCATATGGCTGGTGTGCTTGCAAGTGAAGAAGTCCTGCCTGTTTACAAGAGCCAAGGGAAGACGCATTTTCATACATCTTTTGACTGAAGCCTGAATGCTTTTGCTTTATTTGTCAAATAGGGTGCTCAGTAATGTTGTCCTGGACTCTGTGATGCTGCTAGATTTGGCAGAACGGCTGAATGGAGAAAAAGATAACTGCCGTTTTCAAAAGTAATATAGAAGGTAATTTCCCAAACTGATTTATGCTATCTTCACTCTGACTGTGAAGAAACTCTTCCTCCAATAAACACTATGCAGACTTTTTGCATCAGGATCACTGATCATACACAGAAAAAAAGCTGAATGTTGACCCCTCTTCCCCAAGAAAGAAGAGGATGAGAATGGAAAAAACTAAAGAGGATTGTTAATTTGGGAAGTTTTCTTGCCATTTCTGAACTGCCTTTCTCTCAATGGGAAATACGACTGCATTAAAAAACAATTTGACGAAGAATATATCTGAGCTTTTTACAATACAAGTTCAGGCTGATTTTGACAGAGATATTAGGAAATTTGATCCTAACAAATATGGAGCTGCCCTAAGGTAAAAGAAAGCAAAAGTAGATGAGAGGGTGCAGTTCCCGAGTCCTGAATCTCACTTCTGGCCATGTTTGACATTCCTGAGTACTTTGTTCTTTTTGCCAAAATTCATCTAAAGGTAAGATATTTGAATCTATTTTTTTATGAGCGCCAAATAGATTGAACACACCACTATACAAATCATTCAGATGGAAAATACCACAGTGCAGTATTAAAATCTCCTAAAAAATCATCAGGAACACAAGTTTGCCCACAATCTGCTCTTGAGAGTAAAGTTCCCAACCGAATGTGTAGGAAAAGGAGAGCACTTGATCCCTGGGAGGGGCATGGGGTGATAGAGAAGGAATCAAGAGATGGAAAAGCTGCCTTAGATCGACAAGTACAAGTTATCTTAGTGAAATTATGGCTCTGCAAGTTCCCAACAGACACCTGCAACTTCACACACTAGTCCTTGTCTTAAATATTCCTGCTATTCCTGGCTTAAGCCACTGTTTGTTTGTTTGTTTGTTTTTCTGGACAAACACTAGTCTTAAGGATATTTCAGATAAAGGTGGATACTACACATTGACAAACTTGTGCAAAAATATCTGGCACCTGGCTACCCGCTGGCGTTACACCACACATGGCATGTTTTGCTCCACTGTGCAATTATTTTGTGTTGGGACAGATGCCAAGTGGGGACTCGGATGAGGCCATGAAAGACGGCCTTTGCGTGGAAGGGGGGGCTCTGCTGCCGTGGAGCTGGACAGGAGAGGCATGGGGACAGCACTGTCACCGACAAGCACTAAGTCAGCTCAGTGACAGTGATCGATACATGAGCAGTCCCAGCCTCAGTCACAAAAGGAACTTCACAAAAATCTAACGTGGGGTTTTGTGAAATAAGGGCAGGACGGTTGTTGCAATAATATGAAGAAATCCCACTAATTCCTTACACTATACTGAACAGACACAGCCTGCATATGAAAGATTACTGGATTTGTTAAAAATATCAGGAGAAGAAACACGATGCTAGCTCCACGAAGAAACTAATCTCCCCTACATATACATATATTTAAAGGCTCCATTTACCCATATAATTTTTAACATGGGAAAATACTATCACAAGAACAAAGAAGGAGATTTTTCCATTTGTATTCCCTGCTCTGCATATCTTTCATTCCTTTTATATATTTACCTATTAAGTCTTACTCTTTGGCTTTCTTCTCTTTCACTCCAGTCATGCTAAAGATAGGGAAGTTATATAAAGGTGTATCTTTAAATCAAGAAAAAGCATCTGATTATCTCTTGAACAGATTTACTGATACTTACTCCCATACTCCCTCCCTCTGGGCAAATGTAACTCTGCAATACCTTGGGCAATGTCATTTTATGTAAAACTTCCCAATGCTCTTCAAGTCATGTCATCATGTAATTATATTTTTTTCCTGTTGTGAAATGAGAGATGAAAAAGAGGAGCTTATCCCAGGAGATTTAAATGGGGTAATGGAAATAGCTCTGCATAATCTAGTAGCTGCAGAATGCATTTTCCCATCCTGCAAAAGTTTGAGACATTAGAATTACTTTTTCATTCTCTACCAGGAACTGAAGACTGTCTAGGCTCCAAGATTTCCCAAACAGCTAACGAGTAGATGCAGCTGCATCTGACAATGCTTTACATCCCTCAGGATGTAAGAAACCATTTCAAGTCCTTGCTCTCAGACATACCCCGAGCATACAAAAGCCTTCCCAAGTGTAATTCCCCATTTAATAGGGAAAGTTTCATTTTAAGCAAACATTTGCCATTTAAAGACACTCATCCCTCTCACTAAAGTCCCAAATAAATATAGTATTTCTCCAAATCATGTTCAGATATTCAGTAAAGAAGCCATAAATATGAAACAAAATGGAATGTGAGTAATCTCAGAAAAGGTCTTCCCTAGGAAAGACCACATCCCATATATCTCAAAAAACTTGACAGTTGTCTTCACAAAATGTGGCACAGAATTCCTAAGGTATTAAAATTTCGTGTCCTATTTCATTTGGGTTATAGTTCTGACTAAAAACCAGGGTAATGGCAGTGAGTTTGAAATGCTGAAGAAAACATGAATCAGCAAAGCGCGATGCCACTGTCACTCCATCACAGACTGAGTAAATGTCATAACTGACTGCAGTGAAGAAACCTCATTTAGAAAACTTTAATGATGGTTATTTTGCAACAAAGAGAGCTAAGAAAATGAAAAAGGGAAAAAAAAGAAAAAGAAAAAAGGAAAGGAAAGGAAAGGAAAGGGAAAGGGAAAGGGAAAGGGAAA